>NC_142870.1:15664444-15972500 GCF_051225735.1 Oryctolagus cuniculus | reverse complement strand
AAGACTAGATTTAGAGTGCAATAGGTATGTTTAGAATGCTATATGAAACTTAAAATTACAATCATTAAAAGAAGAGAGAACATTTAAATTTGAAGTGTGATAGCTCAGGCATGGGAATACACTAGTATCAACTCCATAGTATGTACCACTGATATATTTTAAGTTTGTAATTTTCTTTTGATTTGTATTTAATCATTTTCAGAATTACAGCCTATAGTGACTTAGTCACCAACCCTAGTTAGGCAAAAATTGTGTTTTCTATAGTATTATCACAGCTTTACTTGAAAGTCACAGGCTGTAAAAATATCTGGGAAAAAAAGTAGTAGTCTAGAAAATTGACCTGGACAATTCACTCAATCTCTCCAGCCTGCATTTCCTAATTTGTAAAGAAAAAGGAATCTAGATTTCTCTGGGAGTGTGCTTGAAATAAAAATCTGGAGTACTGAATCCACTTTTGTTTTTCCCAATTTTTAAGCATCTGTCTGACCTGAAGTGTCTTCTCTGTGGTTATGTTTTAGGGCTATTTTGCCAAGGGATGCTTATTCTTCCAAAGACATATTAGCAGATGCTCAGCAAAGTGATATGAAATTGATTTAAATGCAATCATTCTTAGCCCTGGAAGCTTTGCCATTTGCCATAAGGGCCTTTGAATGGGAGCAGGAGTGTTAGAGTAATGTTAAAACACCATAAAACCGACGAGAACATACGGAGTGCTCTCCAGCCATAAGGTTGCAGCAGTAAACAATAGCAGGCTGCTGACACATCAGGGAAAACTGGGCTGGAGGTGAATACATTA
Source organism: Oryctolagus cuniculus (assembly GCF_051225735.1). Lineage (NCBI taxonomy): Eukaryota > Metazoa > Chordata > Mammalia > Lagomorpha > Leporidae > Oryctolagus > Oryctolagus cuniculus. Next base: position 15,971,704 of record NC_142870.1, on the reverse strand, counting down.
TCCGCGGTGAAAGCAGGGTGCACTGTGAATCATGCACAAGGAATGGGGCAGACAGTTCCTCTTAATGAAAAACATTCTCTAACCCCCTGGACACCTTCTGGAAAGTGTTTAGTGTCTCCTCATCGAGTCTTAGGGAACTGGGATAACAGCCTCATAGCTTATCCCGCCATGATGGTATCCGGCTCATTACTGCGGCTTCTCCACAGCAGCAGGTGCACCATGCAGGTTCCTGTGAAGCCTATGAATATAGCTTTAATTGACAATGCCATGCCAATACATTTTAATTACTGCTTCAACAATATAATTAAGTTTTGAATTTATACACTCTCATAACCCTAGTAGTTTGCTGAGCTGAGTGAATGAATAGCAATATTTATGAACCTACTAATGGAAACAGTGTGCAGAGTACTGATGCTGTTACTTCAACAATATCATTGTCACTTGTACAGTAGTTTAAAAATATTAATTGCAAGACATCAGGAGGCCTATGAATTCAAGAGAAGAGATTTTTCAAATAGACCATAAGATCTTGACAACTGATATTCTGGCATTTCTCCCTCACATATGCTCCAATCCATGAGCTCACCACTTCCCTTTTTGAAATATTGCCTTTAATTTCATCTTGTTTTGATATTTCATACTTTGTACCAATAAGTAAGTAATTAATCAAATTCTATGTGGCAAAAGGACAACTGTAAATAGCAATGCAATTCTGCTTGCTCTGCAGAGTTATTGTTGGTTCTTTCTCCCCAGGATTCCAAGAGACTTGGGGATTGTGGCGACCGAGGAATATTAAATGATAATGTAATGCTGTGTTGCATGATACTGGCATTTTCTAATGCAACAGACCTGTGTTGAAATGCAAGCTTTACTTGGGGTTTATCCTTATATATGCCAGGCTTATACATAAACAAAAGCTACAAAATGATCCTCACATTGAAGTTCTCCAAATATGAGACTATTTTTTACGGCTGAGGAAAACACTGGACTTCGTTGAAAAGAGGGAGATCCATTCAACTTTCAAAGAAGAAAGCTCTATTTGAACTCATAATGTTTGAGTTTGTGTTATTAACTTTAGGATCTGCTCTCAAGGGTTTCTTATTTTTGTTTTTAATTTTACCAAATGATAACTTTAAATATAGTTTATTTTAAAGATGAAAGCACAAATCATAAATTTTAAACACATTCTATCTGGACATTTGGATTATTCAAATTCTGTGTTCATCATTCACACAATTCCGGGTTTTCAAAGAGTAGAAAAAAATGTTACTCACAAAACAAAAACACTGACATGAACATTTGTTACAAGTCATGATAGTAAAAATTTTTATTTTGTTTTCCTTAGTTTGTCTGGCTGATGTGCACAAATTTATAAACCAATTCAGTGCAGCAAATGATTTTCAAGCATCTATCTAGTGAGGGCATTAGCTTAAATGCGATGATGGGCTTTATTTATCTCATTTAAAAGAACATAAAAGGATGTACTTCACAATGTAAATTCAAAAGCCTCTCTAGAGCCAAAGATGATTAACTGTTTTTCATTTCTACTTCACTAACTTTGAGTGCAAACCGCTAAGATTATAACAGAAAATCATTTCATACCTTAGTTTATTGGTGTAAAGTGACTGAGTTGATGGTCTTAAACTATGATGATGGAAATAAGATGAATTGCCACACTTACTCAATGAATATTTTGTTTTAGGGAATCTCCTCCAAAATGAATTTAGTGACTGAGAATTAGAAGCAGAAATGAACTCAAAGGTGTAGAGAGGATGAATGGAGACTGAGAGTTCGGCTGTCATGGCAGCACACCTGTGTCAATGTTATTTTCTTTATTCTTATATTTTCTATATTTCATTACTAAGCTGTTAGCTAGTTTGTATTTGATGCATAGCACTTCCACTTCCTAAAGAGGGAGAGCCAGAGAAATGCAGTAAATGGGAGAGAGAGAGAGAGAGAGAGAGAGAAAAGAATAATTTGAATAAGCAAGTGCTGGACTATTGCCTGGGGAAGATGTTACTGTTTGAATAAAAATAGCATGTGTGAAGTCAAAAGAAAGAGGTCGAATCACTAAAAGCTTGGGGAGGGGAGGAGAAAACTAATAGATGTTACATTATTCTGATATATTCTGATGACAAAAATAAGGTGATTTCAGGGCAAAGTTGGGTTCTAGGGCACTGTTAGCCTGTGTGTTGAGAAAAATTCCAGATGCGGCTGATAGACTTCTTCTCCCATTGGGGTTGGTCAAGTCACTGTGATAAATAATGTACTAGCTCATCAACATTGTCTTACCTATCTGTTCATCAGCATTCCTGCCTATAGAGAGCCATAGACTAGGAAGGATGGAAACTGATTTTTCTTTTGCCCTAAGTTGTCTTGGTTTCCATAGGAGCCCAAATGTCACTCAATAGGTGTGACTGCAGGGCAGAGGAACACAACAATGAATTAATGCAAAATTACTTATTCATTGTTATGGGCTACTTCTCCGTGGGGTAGTCATTTATCCACAGGCTATTCTATGTTAACCTCACATAGAAACCACTAATGACTAGCACACCCTGAAATGTGAATGACTTTCTTTTAAAAGTTTGATATTCAAAGCACTATTTCCTTTGAGGGTGATTCTCAACATGGGCACTTTTGACTTTTGGAGTTAACAATTCTTTGCTGTGGGGAGGGGACTGGCCTGTACTCTCAGATGTTTAGTAGTGTCCCAGAAGTCTATCTACATGTTACCAAGAATACCCCTGATTCCCAGTTGTGGCAACTAAAAAAATAAATAAATAAAGCTTCTAGACACTGCCAAATGTCCCCTGGAGAGCCTAATCTCTCCCAGTTAAGAGCCACAGATTTAAAGGAGTAAAGTATCAAAGGTGAATATCATCATACATACTTTCAGTATTCTATTTCCTAAGGTGAAGAATATGGAAGAAGTTTCCATCACCATTGAAGAGTATAAAATCTGGGATTTGGTGACAGTACACTTTATAAGGTGTAGAGAACTTCAAAATATTCATTTATTCTTGAAGGCATAAATACCCACATGTGAGAGCACACATTTACTCATTGTGGCTCTGTCCGCCTTGAGGATATTTAAGGCCTTTCCAATCTGGGTTATTTTTCCAAGCTTCCTTTATAATTACACCAGAGAAAGCACTACCTGGTATTAATCAAAATCAGACAGTGGACAATGACAAAGAACTAGGGTGAACAAATATTTCTCCTAGAAATTCCTAGAGGGAAAGCACAAATTGATTAGGGAAAAAGTTTACTAAATGTTATTGAAAAATTTTTGTTGAAGAAGTTGAAAGCTAGTAGAACTGTACAAGCACAATTATTATTTTTACATGGTTTATCAAGGGATATCAAATGTTTAAGTCAACAGGAAGATAAAATAGCTGTCTCAAATTCAACATCAAAGACACTTAGAAAATATGATCTACTGAAGGAATGAAAATCCTTTGAAGAGTTGTGTAGAGCAGAATGATGAAATATAGAGTTAAATCTCAAAAGAGAAAACCTACACTGAATCATCTTAATAGTAACACAAAAATTTCATACCTATAGACTCTTTATGTAAGTAATTTGTCCTAGAGTTATTGCTAGAATTCTGTTGTGAAGACCCTAATGTTTTTCAAAATAAAATTCATAGAATTTTCAAGTACTTTTTTTATACCCAAGGATTTTACAATCTTTTTATTCCAGGATTTCTTATTTGTTGTGATAATTCCTAGACAGCTTTTTCCTGTTTTGCCTATCTAAATATTACAGGGGTCAAATATGTTGACACCTCTTTATGATTCCTACTGAAATATTTTTAGATTTATTTGTTGAGCGAATGCTTCAATTGTAACAAAATTCAGAGAAAATGAGTAACCACTTTAAGTTGCTTGAAGTACTGATAAAAAGAAATAATATAAAAATTATTTTCTTTCCCTAAATAATTGGAAGATATTCATTTACAGAGTGGCTTTTATGTGCAAACATTAAGAGAATAGAACATAAGACAAAACTAAAAGTACACTTTAAAGTTCCTAGTTTTTGTCTTCCCATAGATCATACAGGTAAGTCTGAGACTAACTTAGACCTGCTGTTGTGAATTCAGAGTTCTTGAACTTACCTTGCAATCACAAAGAGTACACAACTGACTCCCAAGCAGGCTAAGAGCACATACATCCAAATATCTGGTGACAGGGGGTTGAGGAAGGAGAAGACACCCGGGTTAGTCCCATTGGGCTTCCGGTAGAGAATGCTGATGCCCAGGGTCATGAAGGGCTTCGAGAAGTCAATGACTTTCTCCCGTACATAGGTGATGGTAAGAGGAGCCACTGCCAGGTCAGCCTTCTGCAAAAGCGAGTAAGAAATGTTCAGCTTAGTTGTCTCACCTCTCTGTAAGTGTGTAGACTTTTTCTGAGAACTCCTGATCCCTATTCTCAACTCCAAATGTTTACTTCATGGTTGTTTTTAATATAAAAACCCAATTAATACAGTTATGCTTATGGAATAGTATTTATCAACAAGGAGAAGCCAGAAGACATGCTATACACACAGAGAGACATACATGTGCCATTCTGGAAATAAATGGGAGATGAGCATGCCAGACAATGTCTTTACAAAGGGTGCATGATATATAGAACTGGAGGACATTATGTGAAGTGAAGTAAATACAGCACAGAAAGACAAATGCTCCCTGTTCTCACTTACATGTGGAAACTAAAAGGTTGATATCGTGTTGACAGATTTGTCACCATTAGTGAACCACATCCAGCTTCCCCTACGATGTTTATCTGAACTCCTTTTATCTCTCTGAATCTCCTCTCCTCTAATAATCAGTATTCTGTGTTCAGATTAAGGTGATTCTTTGTGTGTGTGGGGGGGGGATAAAGGGTAAAGGAAAACTTTTTGTATTACTACCTCAAAATTTTTGTATTCTAAATTTAAACCTATTCCAAACTAAAGTGTTAAAAATGATTGATCTCATGGAGGATAGAACAGTGCCTGCCAGGTCTGGGAAAGGGGGTGGAGTGTGTTGGACAGTTGGAGAGGAGATGTGCGCCAGACACAGGGTGCAGGCGGATAAGGGAATAACATTGTACAGCACAACAGGGTGACAGCAACTCATTATACATTTCAAAATAGCCAGAAGAGAGGATTCTGAATATTTCCAACACAATATCTGAGATAATGGGTATAATCTTTACACTGAGCACTACACATTATGCACATATATTGAAATGTCATACTGTACCCATAAATGTACTCAATGATGTATCAATAAAAAACAAAAATAAATGAAAAAAAAAAAATCATTCTACAATATTGAAAAATAAACAAGGGTATGTGAGAAAAGAATGAGAAAGTTGGTCATAATATTAGTAGACAAGATGCAGTTTTGGTCTGAGTTGAAAGTCTTAGGATTCTTTATCTAATTTAGACATCAGTCCAGTTGATAAGTAAGCAAACACCATATCTAGGTTTTCTCTTACTTTTTAAAAATATAATTTTGATTATATATTAAAAAAGCATTGTTCCAACAATGACTCAACCATTTTTTCTCTGTGTGTTTTTATGTTGTCTCATTGAACACTGAGACCCAGATGGTACATTTGCTTACGTGATCTATGAGCTCTTTGACCATCCCATTCCACTCTCCTTTGTCATTCTGGGCTCCATATTTGCCATCAGGGACTAGTTTAACATCATAAATGAAACCCAGGATGTTTGACAATTCTTTCAATAGGTCCAGGCAATACCCTTCAAATCTGTCATTTCCATATAGGGGCTTATCCGATTTCTTGTACATCACATAAGGCTCTTCCTGCATGAAACAAATTAAATGTTAAAAAAAAGGAAGGACTTATTCCATTAGCAGCCTGAAGACATAAAATCTTTGAAAATGAGTTTTAAGAGTTGAGAGTACTTGAAGTCAATTACATACCCTCTTGCCTGTGCTACCATTGTTGTCCTCTCTGTGCCCTTTCTACAAACACAGAATCTATATTATTTCTTCTTTCCCTCCTGCCTTTTGGATGGGAGTTTTTTCCTTCATTGGTGAGGGTGGAACTGTGAGTGAATGGTGCAATAGAAGCACTGGAAGTACAGTCATAGTCAAACTTTGGGTCTGAGGAGATGGAAAGGCTCATAGGATATTGGGGGCCCAGATGCCTGGATTCCAGCTGCGCCCTCAGCAAAGCTCCCTTTGTAAGACTCTCCCTCCTGATTTTTAACCAAGAGCCTAGCCTATTATAAGTTAAAAAGTATAAGAATAAGAAAGAGAACTCTAAATTACCAAACACCCCCTTTCATTTTTCAGGCTTCCTGTCTTAATGTTCTCAATTCCTCATCTAAATTTCATCTCCATTTATTCATACTCCCTACTATAGGGTTTGGTTGGTTTCCTTCAGTACATTTTTTTTTCCAAAGGCATTTCTATGCCAAGTTTTTTCTTGTCATTGATCCTGTGTTCTTGATTGAAATAACCTCTCATTTCACATCTGGAAATTCTGTTTTTAGGGCTTACATGACAAATCTCTCATCTTAAGAACAACAAATGTTTCTACCATGCATCTATAACCTTATTCTCATTTACCCAAATGAAAGTTCATTTTAGCTTGTAAAATCGCAATAATTATTATACTACTAGTATGTCCTTACCTTTAGTCATATAACTTCAAATAACTAATAGTTGGGTCATGTAAATACAACAGAAAACTCTATGTTTCTGTGAGATAGTTGCAAAGAAAATCCTGACCAGTATAAATAAATACTTTGATCGAACAATTCTCATCAGTTAATCATTTCAGAAGCAAATTGGTTTGACAGCATGAACTGAAGTAAATAAGGCAGTAAAGTAAAGATTTCAGAGAAAGCTATTCCTGTGCAACTCCTTTGGGAAAGGAAAAGGGAAATTGACAAAAAAAAAGTTGCATGGTATATAGTGACTGGATAAGGTAAAATCAAGGTTCCAACAGAGGGCAAGGCTTTTTAAAAATATTACTTATTTATATTTGACAGGCAGACAGACAGACAGAAAGCTCCCATTTGCTGGTTCCTTCCCCAAATGCCCACAACAGGTAGGATTAAACTGGAATGAAGTCAGGAGCTAGGAACACAGTCCAGATTTCCCATGAGGGTGGCAAGTACCCAAGAAATTGAGCTAACACTCTTGCCTCCTAGAGTCTGCCTTAGCAAGAAGCTAGAGTCTGGAGGTAGAACAGGAATTGCACATAGCTACTGTGGTGTGGGACATAGATGTCTTAACCTGTAGGCTAAATGCCCACTCCTTCAAAGCTGAGCATTGAAGAACAGTTAATAATGGGGCTGAAGTAGGCAGGCATACAGGTTAAAATCGATTAGGTTTGTGAGCTGAAAGACCATGCCTTCACCATGCCCCTGTGTGACCCCATCCCCCTACCTGGCCACACCTGGGTGCCCACCAGCCAATCAGGTTAATTAACCACTCCCCTTTGGAAGTGGTTATAAGCCTGGGACACGGTGTGTCCCGGATCTTCTCTTCGGCCCTGGCCTCTTGCCAGGAGGGGGCTTGCTGTAGTCCTGTGCCTCCAGGGCACGTGGCCTTTGGGCCACCTGCCCTAGGCTTCCTGGCCTAGGTGCTCCTCCATGTGGCTGGTTCCTGGTGCTCAGTATGAACCCAGATTTACCTCTCTCTCTTAATAAAGCTCTCACTCTCCTATACATCTTTCAACTAAATAAAAGCTTAAAATGTACCATGCTGCCTCATTTATCTGTGCTGGTATTTAGAATTCTTCTCTAAATATTAGGCAAGAACCCTCTTGGGCTTATTAATATTGGGGATTTGTTAATAAGCATATGGTGATATTGAAATTCCGGTAGCCTTTGTGGCACCCCAGATAGCACTTCTGGGGAACTTTAAGGGGCCACATTTTTGTATGAATTTTAGGGGGTCATTTCCAATTTCAGGGCTATTTACTGAGTGATAAGTGGAGCAAAGGAGATGGGGTTGAGACTGGGATAAAGTGTAGACATTTATGGGACTTATCACATCAGGAAGCCAGTAAGAACCAGGGGTTAGACAGACAGACAGGAAAGAAAGGGTGCTCCTGGAGCCCAGTGCAACTGGAGCCTGGAAAGAGGACCATTGGCAGGGCAGGAGCTATGACTGCAGAAGGATAGTGGTTCAGACAAAATCATTTTGTGAATGTTGCGAGGGGACAGGGGAAGACACTCTCTTAATTCTCTTCCTCCACTTCCCTGATATCTTGCCAGAGTCTAATTGGTTGAAACCATCCAGCAGTCGGAGAACTAAGAAGTCCAGCTGGATGGGACAGAGCAGAGCTGAGAATGTGTTGGCATTGGGAGATCTTCAGAACACTGTTGGGAATTTATGATTCAATCCTTTCGTAAATATATACAAATATATGATTTTAATGTCTCAGTCACAACAGGCATATACAGACTGAATTATGTCATGATAAAGACAGCTGAGAGATCCTTCAAAGTCCTGAGTAAGAGTCTGGATGAGATACCCTGAATTCCACTCAGTCAACTTACCAGAATAGTGGTGACGATGAGAGTTCTGTTGGCTAGTGAATCAGTGATATTGTTGGACCGGTCTTTGTTGCCCTCCGTCATGTTAAGCCCACTGTTGGAGTTCCAAATCCCAATCTACACAGAACACAGTACATCAGAGCTACTGGCTTCCAGTGACGGCGTTTACCCTAAAGAGAGACCCCTCCCACAATGGAAATGGACACAAAAGCTTGTAGGCTGGGACACCGGGGCATCACAATGGAAGCTACTAAACGTGGGGCAAGTGAAACAGTAGAGGAAGAAGTGTGTAGATGGAATGGAAGGTATTTGTGCAATTTGGGTCAAGAGAGGGAAGGTATTTCAAATTAAGCTCATTGTTCTTTTTGAAATGTAAAATATTTTAAAATGAAGTGAGTATCAGATTTTCCTTCCAATATTCCTTCCAATATAATGTTTTCTGTGCACCTACTTCTGTACCAAACATGGTTCTAGGCATTGGAGGTCACGGACATAAATAAGACAGACAACAGTTTCTTTCCTGTAGCATTTACATTTTACTGATATGAACCTTATTCTACCAGTGGTATCAACCATTCTTTTAAAATTTATGAGGAATAGGGCACGGGGAGCAGGGATGATGGTGGAGAGACTATGCATTGAAAAAGAGAAAGATATATGGAAGAAAAATGTGGATGAGTAATAGACTAGGTTCTAACACATATTCATGGAGGACCATGTGCTGGCCAGGGGTACCTCTGTGGACCCCAGGAAGACTCTGTACACACTGTGGTCACAGCGCTCAGCATTTTATACTCTAGTGATCTAATTACCTGTCTTGTCTATTGACCTGAGCATGCATTCCTTCAGGGAAGGGACTCACTTTTTATTGCTTGTTGATTTTTCTGTCACAGAACCAAACATGGGCAATGGGCATTTGGTGAAGTCTTTTGCCCTTTTGAAAAATCAAGACCCACAATTTTCTCCAGTGGCCAAGTCACTCCTGAGTTATTATGCCATACAGGAATACAGGTAGGGCATCCCTAATCCAAAAATTCAAAATCTGAAATGCTCCAACATCCAAAACTTTTGAGGACCAACGTGATATCACAGAGGGAAAGTTCCACATCTGACCTCATGTAATGGGTCACAGTCAAAACCCAGGTCCACTAAAAATATTATAGAAAATTACCTTCAGCCTTATGTGTATAAAGGTCTATGAAATATATGTGAATTCTGTGCTTAATCTTGTACCCCACCCCAAGCTATTTTGTTATGCATATGCAAATATTCCAAAATCCAAAAATATCTAAAACCCCAAACACTTCTGCTTTTGGATAAGGAATTCTCAGCCTTAATACTGATGTGCTTGGCCTTTGGGGAAATTCAAGAGACGAGCCTTAGGGAATTCGGTTATTTATCTGAGACCATCTATAGTCATTTACTGCCATCCTCCTGAGACAAAATATTTCAGAGGTTGGCAGAAATAGCCAAGCAGTTGCTGTGTGAGCTTATATATGACAGTAAACTCTCTGAGCATTCTCTAAATATAAAGTACTTTGTAGAGCATTTGGAAGGATCAAATGAGATGATGTATGTAGAGATGTTAGCATATGTTAAGAGTTACACAAATGTTAATAAGAAAGTGATTTCAAATGACTGCTCCAGTTAATATCTTCAAGCTGGTCTGTTGTGAAGGAATTTGGAAACCTTAGTGAATTTTTGTTTTTTTATAAATTCACCAGCTAATAAAGGAGCTATGAAAACCACCAATGTCACATTTGCTGTGTTAAGGAACACCAACACTTAGACATATGTTGAGATAGTGTGTAGATCTAGGTATGCGTACTCTCCAAATAAATTCTCCCACTGTAACAAGACATTTGGCTCTCAGGGGTGGGGAAACTTTTAATCTCTCAAGGATCATTTGGATATTTATGACAATATTCATGGGCCCTACAAAATTATCCACTATATATTTATAGAATTTTGAGTCCCATTTGTGGTTGCCTTGTCAGGGCCAGATCAAATGATTTCATGGGACTTCTGTGCCCTGCAGGCTGGACATCCCCCACCTCTGTCAGAGTATGAGCTTTACATGTAGGCCTTTGTCCAGATCTAATTTTGCAACATACTTAAACTGTGTGTGCTTTTATGCCTGTCCAGCAAAATAGAGAGAATACTTTTCACAACTAAACAACCTATCACATCAGGGAATGATGCGCCCCTTCCTTCTTAGCTCTTTCATGTCTTTACTTTGGTTTACTGCCTAATTTAACAGCTAGAAATTCATTCAGCTTTCCAAGTATCCCTTTTAGAGATACAAATGGTTTGTGAAAGTTTCAGGAACTAAGACACATTCACACATTTGTGTAAACTATTTCAATTTTCACTGCTTTTTTTCTATACTTAATTAGAGTTAGTTGATTAGAAAAATAAAGAAATAGATTTCTGTAAATGGGGTTTTGAAGATTGCTTTTACATTTGAAAGTATTGTGATTCTTGCTGAAAAGAAGGTATGAGAGGTAGAATTGGGATGCAAGCCAGCACCCTTAAATACCATTGGTATTTCTAGGACTTAGTGTGCCTCTGTCACTGGGAATGCACTTAATATATCTGCTCAGTTTTCTTTGACTGGTTTTAAACCTGGAAAGGCTGACATTTTCTTCTCACTCTTCTTAATCTTTGCACCCTCACTCACATTGAGGCAGGGGCCCTTGTTTCTAGGAAACAAGACTCATGTTAAATATACCCTTCTACTGCTTTTCATCAAAAGCTATACTTTAGGTAGTATACACTTGACTTCTAACTCCATGGAGACTGTGTGTAAGTAAATTGGGCCCTGAGTGTGATTCTAATTAAACCTTAACTTAGACACTGAGGAGAATGGAACCTAATTTTTAATTAAGTATTGAAGAGTGGGGAGACTGTGCTTTATTTAGCCACTTTATTAAGTAATGGACTGTGTTCCCTTTAACTTTCATTTCTATTAGTGTCAAATGTGTGTGTGTGTGTGTGCTTGTGTGTGTATGTGTTTAAAAGAACTATAATATTTGAAATTGGCAGTGTTGAACAGCCTTGTAATACTGTTCCATTCTGAAACAAAACTTGAAATTTCAGACAAATATACTCCACAGTTTGAAGTATGGTTTATTGCTTTTACCAGACCCTTTACCAGGATGGAAAGTAAACATTCCTTGTGCTGCCCTTTTAATCAACTAAGAACCTGAGTCCTGGTCAGGGCAAACATCCCTCTATAAAATGAAAAATGGGAGATAAATGTTTTACTTTTGTCTGTGTGACAGAATATCCTTTAAATGTAGACTGAAAGAGTATCAAAACCTTTCCTGGGAATTGAACAGTATATAATGTAATTCAAATGACCTCTGCCTCTGTTTTCAAACATTTCAATCAACAAAACAGAAAAATACTTTTGTGTGTGTGTGTGTGTGTGTGTGTGTATTAGTCCTAAGTTGTCAACTGGTTTTACCTGTTAATTGAAATAAATGAACTGATTGTCAGCAAAAGAAAAGAATATGTTTCATTGAAAAACAGACATTCTGTGTGAGTAACTCTTACAGAAAACAAGATGCCTAGACATTGACATTTCTCTCTTGGGCTATGACCTTGGAGTAGTGACACCAGGAAGAAGAACCTCAATTTTCAAACCTTGCATACAAAGCAGACAGCAGAAATTCTCGTGAGAAGGAGTGGAAGGTGGATCAATTATTTGTAGGGAGGGACACTCAAAGATTATCTGGCCCTGCCTTCTTTCATGGTAGAAGTTGGCACAAAAGAGCAGCCATTTGTTTTCTAGAACAATCGAGGGAAAGTTTGAAAGTACACACCCAAAAGACATAAAGCAAACATTAAGAAAAAAAATGGCCTGATGCAACAAAAATGTGTTCAGATATCTTCCAAACCTCAAGAAGCTTCCCATCAACTCAAAATCCAAAATTTCTGAGAAAAGTAATTAAGTACCTAGGGGAAAAAATAAAGATGTATCTGTTTCCCATATCATGACTCTTTTTTTTTTTTTTTTGACAGGCAGAGTGGACAGTGAGAGAGAGAGAGAGACAGAGAGAAAGGTCTTCCTTTGCCGTTGGTTCACCCTCCAATGGCTGCCTCTTCTTAATACACATTTAGTGAGGGATTTTGTAAAGATTACTCCATCACTGTTTTGGAAAGGATTTTTGGTGAACTGTTCTATACTACAAAAGGTGAGAGGACTGAAAAGAGCTTTAGGTATCTGAAAAGGAGGGGACAAATCTTTCTGTTCTACTGGAGTCTTTCTCTGGAAAAGGCAATGTGATTGTTGGGCTGAATGGGTCCCCTGTGCTGGAACTCAGGCGCCTGTGAATTGTTGATGAAGAGTCATAACACAGAACAGCACACCACAGCATGTACAGCTTACAATGTGGGCAACAAAGGGTTATCAGGACAGAAAAGGCATAAAAGCACAGAGAGGCAAAGCCAAGAAGTTACATCTCTAGGATGTGGGGTAGATATTGCAGTTTAGTGGCAAACAGACAGCATTCCCTCTCTCCTGTGTACAAGTTCAAAGCTTGAATTCCATCCCTATGATATTTGGTTTGAATTAATTCAGCACTGCATCAAGTGCCTGCAGTCTCCAACTGCATTAGTGTAGCGGGCTTGTTTCTGGGTCCCAGGTGGGTCCATGTATTTACCACCAGCTCGGAATCCAGTTTGCCTTTTGCTTGTCTTTAGTGGCCGGGTTTATTGAAGATTAAGACAAGGCTATTAAGTCTATGGTTGTTGTTTTTTTTTTTAAATTACACGGAGGAAATTTTTTAGATCATCTACTAGGAACTGCCAAGAGGAATACAAACCTTTTGGCTACAGTTAGACATTGTTTACATTCTCTGTGATAATTTGGAAGATGAAAATGAATCTGATGACAAAACTGTCCAAGTGGAATAATCTGAAGTAATTTAAGGTGCATCCATCAAACCACAGATTTTTTAGTAAGTAGTTTGAGAGAGATGGTGAGAGAGAAGGAGAAAGACTGCCTATCACTGGGATATTTCCTGATCCAGATGTTTTTAATGTCTAACATTTGCTTATATAAATCTGTACACATTCACTGGCAACACAATACTGTACAATGAACTATGAAGTAGTGGGTGGAGTAATTCACAAGATAATCTCCCTTCCCTTCCAAGGTGTCTAATAGCTTTGTCCTCTGGACACTGTAGTTCTAAAATAAATTGCAAGGCAGAATCATCTGTGGATGAGCACAAAGATAACTCCTAAAAAAAGGGGATTTCCAAAAACGTCTCATATTTTGTTATAGTGACATTGAAGTAGATGCCCTAGTCTTCCAAGGCCTTGGCCTATCTGATGAGTCTGATGGATTAAATCTATTGTTGCTTTCTTCCTCCTTAGGGAAAAACACTTAGTTGCAGTTACCTACTTTCAGTCCTGTAAGAGACTGATCACACCTATGAGAAACAAATATAATCTAGAGTGAAATATTTAACCTATCACTGTTGAATCTGTTGCAAGCATATTTGCTATTCAAGGTTGTGTGGTTGAGAGAGGGTGTATTCCATCACCCCACTCTCTCTTTACATGGGCCACTACCTCTAAACTGCAATCAGAGAGCTACTGCTTTGCAACACTGGAGGGACGCAGGCTTTCCCGTGGATCTCCCTACCCCACCTCCAGGTCTCCTGCAGTTGTAGTCAGGGTACAAACCTTCTTCCACACTTTATACAAGTGCTTAGACACTTCGCCAGCAGCCTTGGTTTTCAGAGGAAAAAAATAAAAATAGCACTTCATTAAAATGGAGCATGGAACCCAAAAGATATCATGGAATATGAGCCCTGAAAACATGAAGTTCCCCACCCATCGTTAGGAAGTCTTGGTGCTTCATTCAACATAAAGCCTTATAATAAGTACTGCAAAGAGATAAATCAAGACTGGGTTCTCAAAGAAGTTACTTGGTGGCAAGACTTAATTTTTATTTCTTTCATGCACCAAAAAATGACTTAAACCACATTTCAATATGTATGGTTAAAATGCGATAGCAAGCAATCTTCATCATTCCTTATAAAGCCTGTTTAAGGCATTCATGACTGAAATCAACCACTACACACACACACACACACACACACACACACACACACACGATTCCTAAATTAGAAGGTAAAGCATGCTTGATGACTTATTCTTTGTGGGTTTCTAGGGGGTAGAAATTGAGTGCAAGTGAGAAATGAGTCTTTCCTAACAATTTCCCCTTAGGAACTCCAGGGTGGTTGACATGAAAAGATAGGGATTTCCTCCCCTAGCTCCTGAGAGAGCTGCTTTGGCCTCTCCCATTGCCCGGAGGCCCAATCAGATTTGTCAGGAATGGAGCCCAAGTCACCTATAGAAAGAAAAGTTATTGCAAACCATGAAGAGGTAAACAAACAGAAAACACTTTCATCTAATTTGACTTTTGCTTTCATGAGAAGCACCAATAGATTGTGCATTATATTGCAATGTATAACTAGCTGTGAAAGCACAATAGGTTTTATATTTGTCATTCATCTGAACCAAAAAGATGTTTCCTTAGAGATTTTTTCTCCTTTCAATGTTGTACATTTTGAGGATAAAGAAGGAGAGTAAGAAGGTGTTTAGAAAACCAGACATTTTCTTGAGAAAAAGAAATTAAATGCTTTTAGACTATAATGAGTACTCTTTTGCTCCCTGCAGCTCAAATACCACAAGATGGATGTCTTGTGCTGTCAGCATGTTTAAATGACAAGGAGCAAATTAGAGTGAAGAAGAGGCCAGGTGGGGGACACTTTTTGGAAATATCTATAGTTTATTTCAAAGGCAGAGAATGAGGGAGAGGAGTCTTCACTTGTCCAGTCCTCATATGCTACATACAGTCATGACTGGGCCAGACTGAACCTAGGATCCAGGAACTCAACACCTGGGTGGCAAGAACCCCAGGGCATGAGCCATCATCTGTTGCCTCCAGGGTGCATACTGTAGGAAGTTGGATTGGAAGCAGAGTGAGAATGAGAGAATCAAACCCAGGCACTCAGATTTGGTATTTGGGCAATGTGCCAATCATACACTGCAGAGACAGTGTTTTTGGAAATGCAAAACATGCATGCATAATGTGTGTTCTCAAGAATGCAAGATAGTTATTCTTTTCAAATACGTCAACACCAGTGGCAACTTTATATTGTACATAGCCTAATTAAATTTGTGTTTCAGTTAATGCTATTTGGGGGAAGGGGAGAAGAGATAGGTAGGGCATGTGTCAAAAAAAAAAAAAAGTGTTCTAGTTTTTGAAATGAAATGCCATCTCATTTAAAACACCAACCAATTTCAAATTAAGTAAAAGGTGAAAGATACAATTTGAAGAGAAACCAGAATAGTCAAATTAAGTAAATAATAAATTATTCCCGGAGCTATTCTTTCACATTAAACACATCATCTTGTTCAGTACAGTGGGGAAAATGATGGACTATAGTTTTGATGTTCAAATGATTGGAGTTCTCAAAATTTTTTCTTTAGGTTCTGAAGGGCAAACTGTAAATTTTAATTTTAATTTGCAGTCATGAATACTTAAATTATTATAGTAAGATATACTGAGAATTTAAATTCATTTATCGTTATTTATCTAAATGACTTATATTTGCATTAAACTAAAACAAGTTTAAATTTGAATAATTGAGAATTAAAATTAAAGTAATCCTAAAATGAGAACCCAATATTGACACTTTTTTTAGCATTTGTCTTAAAATTAAGGATGCAAATTTAATTTGTTCCAGTAAACTTCTATTCTATTCTACTCTATTCTGTTCTTCTGTCATCAGTCTCAAAATAGAGTGCAATTAGAATTAATTTGTGAGTAACTCTTGAATGTCATTCCATAGACAAACCATTGACAGCCTCTGATTTTCCAAGTCTAAAATCAGTTTCTTCAACTTTGAAAAATGGGCCTAATGATACCCACTCATAGGATTATAGATGTGATAATGTATGCACATTTGCGACACAAACCAAGCACTATATAGACATTAGTTAGCACTGCTATTAATAGCACATGCAATTTAGAACCAATAAAACATATATCTGCAGATGGATGAGAGAAATCTGGAAAAGTGGAAATACATGAACATGAATCATTTTATCATCCCCTCTCTTCTCTGTGCAATTTAATTAAAATGCTTGAACAATGCTTTATTCTACTTATTTACATATGTATTAATTGTGAAGGAGGTTACCTTTTCAGTTCCCTCCTCTTTGAGACTAATAATGTCCAGATCAAAATTTTTCCTTAAGCCATCAGTTTTATTGAAGGTGATCCGCCCAGTCAAGCCATCCCACTGAGCCTGTAGACAAAAGGAATGTGGTGTTACTGTTGCACACTTATCATAATCCTAAAACCATCAAAATCATAATACCTCAAATTCATCACAGCATCCGATTATTTGGTTTCATCATGCTGTTGTAAACCACTGCATTGGTTCAGTGACTTGAAAACAGAAGGCTTCACTATTTTAGTAGCATTCATTTATTTTGTTAGTTCTAACATCTTGACACCAAACTCGTGATAATGATAACCTATGTGGGCAGGATGGAAGGAATTAATGTAAAATAGTCTTCAGATGATGTAAAAAAAGACTAGGAAGTCATAATGTTCTGTTGTCCAAGGTCAATCCAAATCCCCTTCCAAGTACTGTGAGAGGAAGTGTATCCCTCCTTTTTCTTTCTCTATGAAAAGGATTCTCAAACGTATGGGGTGTTTATGATTTTGGTCTTCAATTGTCAATTGAGCATTGTAGTTTCCTATGGCTGCTGTAGCAAGTTTTCACAAACGTGGTGGCTTAAACTAACAGAAATTTAATCTCTCACAGTTTCAGAGGCCAAACATCCAAAATCAACATCCGTGGGTAAAATCAAAGTGCTTGAAGAGCCATACTCCCTCTGCAACTTCTAAGGGAGACTCCATTCTCTTTCTCTTCCTGCTTCTGTTGGCTGTAAGCACTCCTTGTCATGTGGCCAAATCATTCTGTCTGTGTGGTCGCTTTTCTTCCTCTTCTTCTTGGGTCTGTGTGGAATCTCCCTCTGCTTCTCTGTTAGAGGGACACTTCTGATTACATTTAGGAAACCCAAGATAATTTTCCCACCTCAAAAATCCATTACATGTGTATTAATTGTACATAATATCTGTGATGACACATGAATATGTGATTACATATGAATATGTGCTTTTGTATTTGAATATATGTACATATTATATATGTTTGCATTTTTGCATATGCATATATATATATATATATTTGTGTCTAATTTTGTCAAACATGGAAATATTTACAGGTTCCAAGGTTTAGAAAATAGACGTCTTTTGAGAGATCCAGTATTCTACCTACCACATGCATTAACATAATTTTAGGACATTAAACTAGAGATTTTATTTTATTTATTTATTTTTAATTATTTATTTTATATATAGAAGTCATGCAGCACATCTTTAGTAGTTTTAGTTTTAAAAATGGCCCTTGTGTTTGTTGCACTTCAACTTGTAGCTGACCTTTGACAATCTTTTACAATTTGAGTTTCATTTACAAATGAAGATAAAGGAAAATTCAGGTCTTTATGTACTCTTAGCTATTTTTTCTCCCTTCTGACTTTACAAAATTCTTCAGATATGTTTAAAATGTGAAGAAGATCTGCAGCCTTATGCTACCATCCCTCCATGTCTTTGGATTCTGCATCCATTGTTTCAATCAATTTTGGATCCACAATATATAAGGAAAAAAATCACATCTGTACTGAAAATATATAGACGTTTTTCCTTGTCATTATTTCCTATATGATACAATAAATAATTATATATATAGCATTACAGAATGCTTAGCATTGTATGTAATCTGGACATGATTTAAAGTATATGAGAATATATGGTGTAGGGTATATGCAGAAACCACATCATTTTATGTAAGAGACTGCATCTACAGACTTTGGTATCCACAGGTGTTCTGAAGCCAATCTCCCATGGAAACTGAGGGTTGATTTTACTGTATCTATAGTGGCTCACACCACGTCTGCCAACTAAATATAGTTACTCATTTGACCAAGGAACAGAGCAATGTGGTGGAAAGGGCATGAGTTTTCCAGAGAGCTGGGTTTGAATCTCAAATCTGACTTCAGGATTTGAATCTGGACTGTGTCAGATTTTAGTGTTTGATTCATGCACAGATTCCTGTGAGGTTTAAATGACACATGATACAATTTGTAACAAATTGAGGACATTAAAAATATTAACAATCATTAATTACAACTGCCTCTTACTTTCATTCCCTGCTTCATAACTATATAGTTGGATTTTTATTACTTTATGTGTCAGGCCTCACATATCTGATATTTACTGGTCTCTACTGGCTTTCATTTTATAAATCATTACAATATTCATTATGTCCCAAACCAGTTTTCATATTCATGCAAATCCACTCAGCACATAAAACATATAATGGATATTCATGCCACTTACAAATTAATCTAAATATTAACTTTGCATTGGAGGTTGTAATGGTTAATTTCATGTATCAATTTGATTAGGCTATGAGATGCCCAGATATCCAGGCAAACATGACTTCTGGATGTGTCTCTGAATGTGTTTCCTGAAGAGATTATCATTTGCATTGGTGGCCTGAGGAAGGCAGAGTGTGCTCTCCAATGTGAGCTGGCATCACACAATATATTGATGGTCTGATTAGAATAGAAAAGTGGAGGAAAAGAGATTATGTACTCTGTTAGGCTGCCACACCTGCAGCAGAGATCTCCTGCTCTCAAACTGGAATTACACCATCAGAGTATTGAGTCTCTGGTCTTCAGACTTGGGCTGAAATTATTCCACCAACTTTCTTGGGCTTATAATTTGCAGATGAAAGACATGAGATTTCTCAGCCTGCAAAATAGTGTTGGCCAGTTTCTCGGAAGTCTCTCTCATTTCTCTCTCTCTCTCTCTCTCTCAACACACATACACATTTCTATATAGGGATTCCTGAGCAATTTTATTGAAAATGCATATTATGGGGTAAGACTATGCATGGGTTTCAAACAAGTTTTGCACCAAAATAAGTATATCTTTTAATTTCATTTTCCATGAATTGTTTGTAGTACCCTCATACATGCATGCACACATGCATTCAAACACACACACATACATATGTTAATCCTAATCTGTCTATTTCTCTGGAGCATCCTAAATAATACAGAGATCTGTTAACAGTTAGCTTAAAGTATCTCTTCGGAATTTTTCACACTATTGTTTCATGTGCAACCACGACTGGAACAGGTCTGGGCTCTCTCACCTTTGTGCACTTGCTCATCACATCTTGTGTCTTCTACTCAATGTGCCACACTCCTGTTCATCTTAAAGACTGTGTACTATGCTGTTTTGGTTCAGATTCACAGTTTTCCGATTCAAAGCACAGCACTCCCAGCCTATATGACTCTGACCAGTATTTCTTTGTTATTTCCTTTTTACCTAACCATATACCCTTATTCTTTTCATTCCTTAAATCCTCAAATAGATTGGAAGCTTGGCAGCAAAATCCAATTGTCTTATTAAATCATGTTCCCTCTAATATCTAACCTAGCACTCAGATATTTAATATTTTCTTATTCTAATTTGTTCTATAATTTTGTTAATATTCATGTTTTATTTTTCTGCCTTCCTTCAATTCTCTCTCTTATTTAAACCTACAACTCCTCAGCACTGTGGTTTGCTTACAGTGTGTACTCCAAGTGTTCTTGTGCTAGAGGCTTGTCGTCTGGTGTGACAGCGTCAAATTAATAAGAGGTGAGGCCTATAGGGAGGTGATTAGGTCAAAGGGGCTCCACCCTCATGATGAATTAGCTCAAGAGTAGATCAGGTCTGGTGGGACTGGGGTGGATCCTTTGAGAATGGATTGTCACAAAGAGAGGCCACCCAACATGCTTGGTCAGTTCTGCACTCAGCCAGTTCAGTTTCCACTTCTCTGTCAGATTGTAACACAGTGAGGAGGCCCTCACCAGGGAGACAGGGCTGTGCTGTTCAGACTCTCCATCCACTAGAATTGACAACCAAATAAACCTCCTTTCTTTAGGTTAGCCAGTGTCAGGCATTTGGTTATAGCAACAAAACACAGTCTAAAAATTCAATTCATAATCCAATCTGAAAATACTGAGAATGCGGTAGAGTGCAGGTCAAGAAGACAAGTTTAGTCTTTAAGCCATTATCATGCTTTGTGGCTGTGCCTAAGTCATTGTGTCCTCTTTTAGCCCACAGAAGAGTGTCATGTTAAGTGACAATTTTGAATAAAATGACTCTTAGTTCTGCAATGCTGCATTGGTATGGACCTTAATATAGTTGACAACCAATTGTCAGGCACCTATGATGAGCAAGCTATGCTGTATGAAACATAAAACATAGCTAGCAACACCAAACTATAATGTAAAACATACTGCTCCCTGAGGAGAAAAGATTATTACAAACTTTGGTTTATTTCTTTCTTTCACTGTTAATTCATTTGAAAAATATTCATTTATTAAGCATCTTCTCTGTGCCAGGAACTATGCTTGGAATACTGCATCTAGCAGTTTGCAGTTTAGTAGAGATAAGCATGTTAATGCATTTCCATAAAGCACAGTTAAGTGGGAGGATAAAGATTTACACAGAGTGTTGAATAAAGAAGTGTGGAAAAGAAGCACTTATCCCAACTGCAAAGAAAGAGTCAGCAAGATTCCTGGAGGCAAGAATTCCTGAGCTCTCCAAGGATGAGAAATTGGCTAAACAAAGATTCACAGCCAGGTTAAAAGTGGGAAGTAAAGAATAAATTGTAAGTTTGCAGAAGTCTATAATGCAAGGTAAGAAACAGTGAGAAACGAGCTTGGGAAGGCAGGCAGGCGTTGATCAAAAAGGTGTTATGAATCATGCTAGTTGCCTTGGCAATTGCTCAGTCCATGTTTAGGAACCAAGGGAGTGTTTTAAGCATAAGAGTGCCATGATCAGATGTGCTTCATAGGGAGAATGTTTTAGAAGAACTGTGAAGGATGGTGTGGGGAAGGTCCAGGTAGCTAGCAGGGGTTTAGTTAGCAGGTTATTCTCATGGAGCAAACTTTATGGTTTCATCTTCATATGCCTACATATGGACACAAAAATAGCATAATTCTGCATCTTCCTGCTCCATCAACTTAAATAAAATTAACTTTTTAAAAGATTTATTTATTTATTTGAAAGTCAGAGTTACACACACATACAGAGAGAGAGAGAGAGAGAGAGAGAGAGAGAGAATCTTCCATCTGTTGGTTCCACACCAAAGCCAGGAGCCAGGAGCTTCTTCCAGGTCTCCCTGTCCCATGTAAGTGCCAGGAACCCAATTACCTGAGCCATCACCACTGCCTCCCAGGATCCACCTTAGCAATAACTGGAGTCAGGAGCTGGAACTGAGTACAGAGACCAAGTATTCTAATGTTTCACATAAGCAAATTAACTGGTATTTTACCTGATAGGCTAAATACGCTCCCTAATCATTTGCTATTAATGGGAAATAGTTTCACAGTAAGATAGACAGAGTTTCACAAGGATTATGTCAAGAAGTCAACCTAAAATGTTGAGAACCAAGATAATTAGACAAAAAACATATTTTCAGGTAGAATAGCTATCACAGTAGCAGCACACTTTATTGACGATAATGCTGCAAGTTTAATAAAGTTAATATCAAGAAGTGAGACAAGGAGAGGAAAAGGCTCTCCCTCTCCTCTAAGCAGTCTAGATGGCAAATCAGCTGAGAATTGCCCTAGCACTGTAACATGTTGAAAAAAAGGCTTCAGGACTTTGTCTCTAGAGCTTATGGCCCAGGGAGAAGACAGTAATGCCAAACGCGAGCACTTGCTTTAAAAATGAAATAGCTGAGGCAGCTTCATTGTACAGTAAGTCAGATGAGTCAGATCTCTGCTTGTGACATCAGCATCCCATATTTGAACACTGCTTTAAGTCCCAGCGGCTCCACTTCTGATTAAGCTCTCTGTTAATGTACCTGGGAAAGCAGAGAATGATGATGCATGTGCTTGGGCCCTGTTACCCCTCTAGAAGAACTGGACAGAGTTCTGGAACCCTGACTTCTGCTGGAACTGCTGGCCTAGCCTCAGCCCGAGTTGTTATAGCCATTCAGGGAGTGAACCACTAGGTGGAAGATAGATCTCTCTCTCTCTCTCTCTCTCTGTCACTCTGCCTATCAAATAAATAAATCTAAAAAATAAAAAATTGAAAAACTGAGATGAAATTTCTTTTAATTGTCAGTGGTAACACCTGTTGTTACTCTGGCTGAAACACAATACTCCCTTCTCTGCACAGTGACAAAGTGGTCTACAACTACCACAAGTAGGGTGCATCATCCTCCTTGCTATACTGAGGTGTACTTCCTGGCGTCACAATCTCTTCTTCCTCTCACATACCAATCCTAATTTTTTACTCTGTTCACCCTTCTTATTTTTCAAGCCCAAAACAGGCTTTGAAAATTTGTAGGTTAAATGAGAGCCGTAAAATAAGTCCAAGGGTTAAGCTCACAGCATTTGCCCACATGTGAAAACAACTTATCCAAGGCTTGGGTTCCATGAAAATACCCTCTGTGTCAGGGATTTGTATTAAATCAGTGCTCAGGTTCTTTCTTTGGACTTCTGAACAAGACATGGTTCTAACCCCTCCTGATCTGTTTGGAAGGAGGTAGTTATCTTCATTAAATTCTGTAGAATTTTCATAAAGCTTTTCTTAAAGGCAACTTTTCCCTGATGGGGTTCATGTTGTGTCAATTTTCTACATTGTCCAGACTACATGGGGCACTCTGAAAATGTACAGAATTGGTAGCATTTATCTCTCCACGTAGCATATGGATCATGGCAAGGTCTTAAAATCCAGTTCAGAAATCCAATTTTGTATGTTTATTGTGTCACTTTGTTTGAATTTTCTTGAGCTGATTTTATACTTGAACTTAGTGTTCCAGTCACTGGTGCAGAGTAATTCCCACTTCTTGCTTTCCTCCCTGATCATCCAAGTGGCAAAAAATGTTTCCCTATTGTGCTCTGACAATGCTTCTTCCCTGACTCAAAAATATCTACAAAGACATCCTGCCTGGTTCTTTACTGAATTGTATCTTTTGACCTTCAAAGTCCAGTTTTCCTTGCTGCCACAATCACCCATGTTTTTGTGCCTCCTAGCCATAGACAATTTATAGTTTTGTATGTGCTCTTTGTGTTTTACAAAGTAAATGTCAATGAGTGTTTATTAATCACTAAGTACACTATTGATTAGGGAAAATGTGCAATGAGTAGTTCCTGGATAAGATGAATAAGATGCATAGGAATCCATTTTCTGGGACAGGGCTGAAGCATATGCAGTTTAGATAATCATATATAATTATATTATTCATAATTACAATTTACTTGCCTTATGTAGTAAAACATTTGTGGAGGGGACAATTATATCACACTTAACTGAAAACAATACTTAAACTATTGTTCCTATTTTAGGAAACAGCTTTAATTTCTACCCTGCAGGAGCTCTCTTGACAACAACTGCTTAATAGCAACTAAATGAAATGGTGTGACTTTTTCCCTTTATTTTTAATGGATACATTTTCTGATGAACAAAAGATAGGAATCCAGAGGTAAACATTAGGAAAAGAAAAAACAGTTCATTATATGTCTTATTTGCATATTCTTTCTCAAGATGATATTTGGTTTTTACGTTTCTATTTATTTTCATTTTATTTGTAAGGCAGAGAAACAAAGAGAATCTATCTGTTGGTTCACTCCCCAAATGTCCACAACAACCACGGATGGGCCAGGTGAAAGCCAAGTATCCCAGAACTCAGTCCAAGTATCCTACCTGTGTGGCAGGAATCCAAGTACTTGCACTGTCATCTGTTGTCTCTCAAGGTGCACATTAGCAAGAAGGTGGATCCAAAGTAGAGGAGTGGGGATGGAAACCAGGCACTCCAATATGCGATGCAGATGTTCCAAGTGGTGTCAACTATTGCATCGAATGCCAGCCGTTAGATGATACTTCTTGTCCAAATTTTGCATGTACCTATTTTGATGTTGGGGAGTTACATGGCTAATATCTAACTCCAGGTTCTTATTGTTGACAGCACTTAATATTAGAAAGACTGCTTTCATTCCTTTTCCTCCTAAATGAAAAACATTGTTTTGGATCCAGATTCTGTGAAATTAAATGTTCTTTTATGTAATTTGTATCTGGTGAAGCTGTTAGTGACTTCTGTCTAACAAGAAATTGAAAGGTTTTAATTTTATTGCAGTTTGCCTTTCCTGGTGGCCTCTACAAGCACTCTTGCTCTAGATGTCCCTGGAATGACCTCTATCATCCCACTGGTTCCCTAGAGTTAAATACATCTTTGATGCTTGCTTTTTTTGTATTTTTTTTTTTTTTTTTGACAGGCAGAGTTAGATCGTGAGAGAGAGACAGAGAGAAAGGTCTTCTTTTACCGTTGGTTCATCCCCCAATGGCTGGCCGCGCTGTGGCCGGCGCACCGAGCTGATCGGAAGCCAGGAGCCAGGTGCTTCTCCTGGTCTCCCATGCGGGTGCAGGGCCCAAGCACTTGGGCCATCCTCCACCGCCTTCCCGGGCCACAGCAGAGAGCTGGACTGGAAGAGGGGCAACCGGGACAGAATCTGGCACCCTGAGCGGGACTAGAACCTGGGGTGCCTGCGCCGCAGGCGGAGGATTAACCTATTGAGCCGTGGTGGTGGCCCGCTTTCTTTGTATTTGTATTAAACTTTTACTTGTAACTGTTGTAAACAGTGCTTGGACTGTTTTAGAGAGTTCTGCCTAGGCGTCCAAATTCACTCACCTGCCAGAGACAACTTTGTGGGTCGTTGAATTGAAAGCATAATGGAATTTTCTTTTTTTCTGATGCTGTCTCCCCTTGCCTTCTCCCCTCTCCATTCTCCTCTCCTCTTACCGGTTAGAGGAGGCTTTCAAGGGATGCATATGCCCCTACAGGGTTGTGCCATACGTGCTCATCCATATAAGGTAGTGAGCTACTCCTTTATTTACAAGGTGCAAAAAATATGTCCCAAATTAGGAAAAGTATAGTGAACATGTTTGGTATAGAAGCTTTCAGGGAAAGAAGTATTTGGAGTCTTATCAAGATTGCTCAGCTTTTGTGAGTTCACTAATGATACTTATTTTAAGCTTTGTGAATTGTGTTTTTTTTTTTTTTTTTTTTTTTTTTTGCCAAGTAAGACATTAATATCAAAGTAGAGTTCTGCTTTCCCTCTTTTAAAATGACAACCAGATTTGGAATATTTAGTCTGCTTTCCACAAGTAGACAGGAATGTTCATCATTTATCTTCCTTGCGATCTGCCCTGACAGACTTTCATTCCTATCATCAGCAAGTGGTTTCTACCTCACTTTTGTGTATGTGTGTGAAGGTTTGCTAAAAGCTGCTCTCTGGGAACTGGGATTTTGTCAAAATGTGGCAGTCTCAGAGCTGCACAGAAAGATATTGCCAAATACTCTTACCCATTGGCACTTAAGTAGAGTCATTGGTACAGATTTTGGAGTTTAAAGTGACAGAGTCAAGGCAACTATAACTAAATCAGGATTTCCAGGGCTCTGTTTAAGATCCAAGAGCAGAAGATACCAGGAAAGCAGAGTGTTGTCCCCACATTCAGTAGTGTAAGACATCAGTAGGATTTAATGAACTGCTGAGGGAAATCTAATTGTGGTTATTCACTTAAACAGTTTTAAATATTCCACAAAGGGAGGGAAAATATCCCTTCTCTTCTTGGTCTATCTTTAATCGCTGATTTAGTATCAGACAAATGATGCATTGTTTATGCAGTACTTTAGTTACCTCGACCCTCTGCATTAGCAAACTACTCATCAATTTTTATAGCACTGTGTTTATTTGCATAAAATCTGTACTCTTTTTAAGTTGGGATACGGTTGTATAAACTGGTTGTATAAGTATATTTATGTCCAATGTGATAGTTAATTTTATGCATCCACTTGACAGGGTCACAGGTTGCCCTAATTAAACAATATTTCTGAGTATGTCAGAGAGAGTATTTCCAGATGAGATTAGCACATGAATTCACGGACTGTGGGTAAGCATAAGCTCCTCTACTGAGGGTCTGGACAGAACAAAAGGTAAAGAAGAAGGAATTTGTGTTCCTTTGTGTCTGTCTTACTGCTTGAGCTGGGACATCTCATGTCACTGTCTACTACTCTCAAACTGGGAGTTACATCATCAGGTACCTGGTTCTCAGGCTTTTGGACTCATACTGAGACCATCAGGTTTCCTGGGTCTCCAGTTTGCAGATGGAAGATCAAAGGACTTCACGTTCCCTGTCCTGGTAAGAGCCACTTACTCCTAATAAGAGATAAATATACATATTTTAAATAAGAGTTACACACACACATACACACACACAATTATTTCTGTTTCTCTGCAGAACCCTGAGTAATATGCTGGGATTGCCATGTTTGAGAACAAATCTCATTTAATCAGGCATAGCAAACCACCATTGAGGAATAGGTGTTGTACTTCAAATGTGGAACTGGTGTCCAGACAACATCTCAAAGTGAGAGCAAGATTCACCAAAATGTTTTCACACTGTAGAAATATTGTCCAGGTACATTTCTTGAATTAATTTTCTACCCTTTAGTGATAGTATGAATAGTGTCATGTCCTCACCTCACATACAATGTTCATGTTCTGATCCCAAGATCTTAGAATGTGGCTAAAGAGTTCTGCAAATATGGTGAAGCTAAGAATCTTAGGAGAGAGTGCTAGATTTTGGGGGTATGCCAGGTGAGATCACAAGGGTCCTTTTAAAAGGGATCCAGGAAGGGTCAGACAGAAGGTTATGTGATGGCAGAGACAAAAGAGAGAGACTGAAAGATGCCACATTGCTCCTTCTGATGACAGAGAAAAGGGTCTGCACACAAAGGATTTCAGGAGACCTCCAACAGTTGGAGAAGGAAAAGGCAGTGATGTCCCCTGCAGTGTACAGAAAGAATCAGCCTGCTAAGACCTCAGGTTTAGCTCAGTGAAGCCCTTGTCAGACATCGGACTTCCACAACTAGAATATATTAACTTTCATTGTTTTTAAACACAACATTCATGGTCATTCACTTCAGCAGCAACAGGAAACTAATAAACCTCTGAATACAAGAGCAAATAAAAGCAACAAAAGGCATTTCTTGAAAAAGACAGGCTTTTGTTAATATCATCAGAGTCCTTTTGAAATTTCCATACAGAAATGTATTTTTGGCTCTTGTAGCTGCTTCAAACAGTAGGTCCATGTTTGCTGTCCATACTCAAAGAGGCTCATATGGTTCATTAACACCCTTGACTGCTCTCATGTAAATTAATCAGGTCCAAACACAATGACACCAGACTTTTTCTAATACAAATACTCTTTAGAAATTATTTATGATACAACAGAAAATTGTTGAGAAAATTATCTAAAACTTTGAAATAAAACAGAAGAATGACTGTTGGAACACAGCCTTATAAAATCATCTATCAGGTCCATCCAAGGATGACTTAATTCTCTAGGGAATTATATTTCTGTTTGTTTTACTATTTTCTATTTAGGGTCAAGACCATGAAATTACATGTTAACTTATAGATTTTTTTCTTCCAACAGAGATGCAAATAATTCATTTCTGGTACCAAAGATGGTGTCAAAGGGTATGGCTTTATTGTCATTTAGGATGATAAACAGTTTTATTTCTGTCTCAACATGCTTGTTTCTGTTATTCTCTCCAGGTAAGCTGCATAATCACTGTTTTATCCAATTCTTCAGCAAACCACATTTGCTGTCCAGATGGTGCCATGACTAAAGATTTAAGTATATTTCTGGCATCTACTTACTTTATATTTGAGTGAAACTCATCTTGATAATTGTATAACACTATATATTGACAAAATCTGTGTGGCATATATATATATATATATATATAAAACATATATAATCCCATCTCTTGTTACAGCAGCCTTGTGATATTATAAACAAGATACCTTTCAACATAATCATAGCAAATTCTAATTGTTACCAGGTTTCAAAGTCTGAGCATGGTGTATCAGGAGTATTTGACTTTGGAATGAAATTATGTGGGTTTCAATTTTGACTCTACCTTTGATTTGCTGGGTATCCCTGGGCAAACTCCTTCATGCTCCATTTGAAAAAAAATCATGCTGTCTTTATATAATTTGTGTAAAGATGCAAAGTGATAATAGTTCAAAGCATTAAACAGAGTACTGTCAAAGAGGAAGCTCAACACAAATCAGTCTCCTTAGTATCTTGAACAACCTAAGATTTTCTGACTTCTCCCCACAGATACATGATTACTCAAAGTTCAGTTTGCAATGAACCGTTCTCTCTTTCAGAAGCTTCTTCATGCTTCTTGTCAGTGAAAAAAAAAAAAACAAAAAACAACTCCTTAAGAGCAAGTATACTAACATAGAGGCTGTCACATTTTAGAGGAGCACAACATCACTGGGGCACTAGTGTGAAGTGGGAGCCAAGGATCTGCATTTTTTTTTAACAAGCATTGCAGTTAGTTTTGATGAAAAAGTTATCAAAGTACACTCTAAGGATCACCTGAATGGGAATCAAACTTGTCAGCTCCTAAAATGCTATGTTGATTGTCTGATTCTAATTCCAAAGAAGTTTGCATGCTTATGATTTAGGGATCTATCTATGTATCTATCTATCTATCTATCATTTGTCTGGAGGATATAATTGAAAAGTAAATGGTAGCACTGATAATAGTGTTACATAGCTGGGAATATGAGGTATGGGTAGTATGGCCAGTGCAGCTTTCAGGAGAAGATGGAGATGGAACTTGTCATTGAAGAAAAATAGCATGTAAAAAATGTATTTTCTTAGGTCTCTTCATATTATACTGGGCCGATAAAACATTGTAATGTAGTTGAACACGTACATATTGGATCTAGGTTATTTATAGAAATAATATAGATCACTTTGAGAGTATGGTTTTTAGTGCAGTGTAGGAAAGGAAGATTTAATCGATGCTTGCAAAGACTCTTGCCCTAAAAAAGTAGATTTGCTCCCCACATATCTTACTTGTTATAATTATTCCTTGGGATCATGATGACTCCACAGGTCCTGCTCTGGCGATCTACATATCAGTTCTTAGCATGAACCAAAGCCAAGATGTTCTTTCCCCAGACTCCCTCAGTGGAGCACTAGCCTGATCATAATCGGGATTCCACTGCAGGCCAAAGCTCATACATTAGTGTGGATCTGACAGAGGCTCAGAAGCATTA
The DNA here is from genome assembly GCF_051225735.1 of Oryctolagus cuniculus. Lineage (NCBI taxonomy): Eukaryota > Metazoa > Chordata > Mammalia > Lagomorpha > Leporidae > Oryctolagus > Oryctolagus cuniculus. Next base: position 15,941,863 of record NC_142870.1, on the reverse strand, counting down.
GGACTGTACCCAGTGTTTCAGAGATGGCTGTAGCCCTGAAGTCCTAGAGGAATTTACACTGCTCTCTAGGTATTTCTTAGTACTACTACAGGGTAACAATCACAGTCATTATAATATAACTTACCTTGGGGTTCAGATTTCTCATTACAGCACTTCCCTAAAACAATATTTTAAACTGAATAGAGAATAAAAACACACTGCTGTGGTTGAAATGTGGCTTGAGATTTTGCCCCATAGGTTCATGTGCTGGAAGCTTAGTCTCCAGTGTGGCAGTGTGAGGTGATAGAACATTTAAGAGGAAGGGCTCAGTGCAAGGTAAATAGATCACAGGGGTATTGCACTTAAAAGGGATTAAGGGGACTGGCACTGTGGTATAGCATGTAAAGTCTCCACCTATGGTGCCAGCATTAAATATAGGCACCGGTTCAAGTTCTGGCTGTTCCACTTCCGATCCAATGCACCTTGGAAAGTAGTGGAAGATGGCCCGAGTGCTTGGGCCCCTGAACCCATGTGGGAAACCCAGGAGAAGCTCCTGGCTTCAGATTGGCCCAGATACAGCAGTTGTGGCCATTCAGGGAGTGAACCAGTGAAAGGAAGATCTTTCTCTCGCTGCCTCTGCCTCTGCCTCTCTGTAACTGCCTTTCAATTAAATAAGTAAATATTAAAAAAAAAAAAAAGGATTGAGATGATTCTCACAGGGTGAGTTAGTTCTCATGAGAATGGCTTGGTATAAAAAGAGCAAGCTTGGTCCCTGACTCTGGCTTCCTGCCTTGCCGTGTGATCTCTTCTGCATATGTTTGTGCATTGTGATGCCATCTGCCATGAGACACTACAGGCCGGTCAGGTGGGGCTGTCAGATCTTGGACTTTCAGTCTCCAAGACTGTGAGCTAAAGAAACCTTTTTATTCACTGCCGATCTCAGGTCTTTTATGAAACAGACTAAGAGAGGTGCCTCTCCAAAACACTTTAGGACTATTCTCTGCTGTCCTGCCCACCCCCATCTATACTCATGTTCCACCCCAATGTATATGAACTTCCTGTTTCAACATGTGGATGCCTTCTCGGATTCTGTGCCCCTTCATAATTCATGAATTTACATTTAGTACTCCCTCTACATGAATTTTCTTCACTTCAACAAGTTTTATTTAAACTTGTTTATTAATAGAATGCAAGCCTCCCAAGGACAGGAATCGGAATCAGTTTTGTACACTGATCTATCCTAGCCAACAACAATAGTCCCCGGCACCTAGTAAGTGTTTCTAATTTCTTGTTGAATGAGTGAAAGAATTGATCAAGAGAAATTCAAATGTTAGCTCTTTTCTAAAGCTGTCCTGAATCCTTTCAAACAAAAGGTATAGCTTTTGCCTCTGGGTTTAAATAGTGTTTTATCAGTGTTCTCTGGCACACATCACAGCAGTCTTGTACTGAAGTTTGTTGTGTATGTATTTCCCCCTAGGTTATGGTTTCCTTAAATTAGGTGTGTTGTGTATTCATCTTTTACCTTCATGGCTCAGCATTCCTTTTGCACCTGACAACACCATATGCATAGGTTATACCTACTAATTAAACTGAATTTCTAAGACCTTCCAAAAATGACATGTAATACTATAACTTCGGAAGAGGCAAAAATGACATACATTGATGAGAATTATTTTGAAACAACATGAGCTCTTCTCTGTGAAACCTTCCAATGTCAGAAAATATTTGATTCTACCTAGATCACGATATGACAACATTTTTCCCAAACTTAGTCTCCTTTAACTTTGGATACCCTGCAAATATTGAGACCTCTATGACTATGGGGGAATCATTTCGCTCCATAAAACTTCTGTGTCTTCTTCTATAATATGAAGATGTCAGACAGTACAATCTCCAAGAGTCTACCATCCCATTCCTTCCTCTATCTGGCTTGGAAATTTGCCCGAATTCCCAACAAGTGCTTACATAAGCACCTGCTGCCTGAATGTAGCACATAGCAGTCTAGGAATCCATCCTAACACTAACAGCTAAAACTGTATGTCCAAAAGTTAAACCAGTGCCACGGCTCACTAGGCTAATCCTCCGCCTGCGGCGCCGGCATCCCGGGTTCTAGTCCCGGTTGGGGCGCCAGTTCTGTCCCGGTTGCTCCTCTTCCAGTCCAGCTCTCTGCTGTGGTCTGGGAATGTAGTGGAGGATGGCCCAGGTCCTTTGGCCCCGCACCAGCATGGGAGACCAGGAGGAAGCACCTGGCTCCTGGCTTCGGATCAGTGCTGCACTCCGGCCATAGCAGCCATTTGGGGGGTGAACCAACGGAAAAAGGAAGACCTTTCTTTCTGTCTCTCTCTCTCTCGCTCACTGTCTAACTCTGCCTGTCAAAAAAAAAAAAAAAAAAAGTTAAACAAGAAAAATAAGCAAGCTGAAGAGGAACTTCTAGTTCTGTAGTGAATCTACCAGAGCATGATGCATAGAACCATGTGTAGCATGGAAGGAAGTCCCCTCTTTGCTAATTCCATTGCTTTCAAGTTCAAGAATCCTGTTGAACTCATTTCTGAGGGATACAGCACTCCAATGTCCATCAAAAAAATCCACTTAGTTTTCTATATATATATATTCTTTAAGTTGTAGGGGTCTTTTATCACTTTGGCAGGTTCTTACAGTTTAAGTCTCAAGTGCTCAAATACCTACAACTTCTTAACTAACCCTTGGCAGTTATGCCCATCAGAGCAAAAAGGAGAAAAATAGGACCTGCCTACAGCAATATCAGGATATTTTGTAGAACTGCTGAGCAAGGCTTTCAGTTTTGTTTTTCTAACATCACATTAAGCAATACTATTTCAACCCAAATACTTTTTAGAATTTAATTCCTTAGGATGAGGATTTTGAGGTTTAAATTCACTCAGCCTCTCAAAGAACTTTCAGTCAAGTGAAGAAAAGAGTGAAATAAATCCTATGGCATTTCAAGAAACTGCCTCAGAACTACAAAGGACTTCATTAGGCTCTGGTTATTTGACTTAATGATGTTTTAAAACAATATTCACAAATTGTGGGTGAGAAAAAAGTCACTTGGTGCCATACTTCAAAGATGCTGCTTTTGCAATTGCTTCAAGAGGGAAGCCACATACATTCCTCTGCCTAGTGCAGAATAATTAAGTTAGAATGGTAAAAGTCAATTGTTTCAATATCATTACAGTTCAATTGAATCATGTTAATTATAATAGGTCAGGATTGTTCCCATTTAGATCAGCTTAGTTTCATTCTTTCTCTCTCTCTGTGTGAAGCTAAATTTACTCTCAGCCATCACTGAACAAAATCTTCTAAAATAAGAAAAACCAATTATCAAAGATGGGCTTTCCAGATCTCTAATTAGCAATCTACTTTGAATGTATATTAATGAAAGTATACCTCCAATTTAATTTTTAATAATATTATTACTATGGTATTAAAAATACATAAAACCTCTTCCTGAGAGGGGAACACACCACACCATTTCTGCAACAGTAGAAGTGTTGCTGCCACATGGCACCCAGAATGCAGCAAGCAAACTTGGTTCTTTGTTGGTATTGAGAGTCTTTTTGCTTTTCACTTGTTAAACTTGGTATTCTATGAAGTATTAAGCCTTTTTACTGTAATGCAATTTTAAAATATGTTATATCAAAAATTGAAAAAAAAGAAGGGAGAAGGGAAGATGTTTAGGGGGTAGGAAAGGAAAGGAAGGAGGAAGGAAATATCATTGTATTCTTAGAATTGTATTGTATCTGAAAAGCACATTCAATTTCTTAAACACTCATTTAAAATTGAAAAGATCTCCAACATAAAAAAAGACTTATCTCTCAATAATACAGTTGCAGAAAGCCAGTTTCTTTGTCCTCTGTCACATTTGCAGCACCAATGTCTAAGCCCTTTAAATTCCTGCCTGAACTAGGGAAGGCTGAGCAATTAGGACTGAATGGGAGTAACTTTGGAAGCAGTGTTTGATAGGAAATATCGAATCAGAAATCAACAAAATGATGCTCTGGAAAGTCACATGTCTTTCACTCTCTGATCTGATAGGTCTTTCGCCCAGTCGCCGTCAACCTCAGAGTTACTCTGGAGCCCTGACCTTGCAGCAGCTTCTGGAAAGGAGTGTTATCAGAAACTGTTTGCAAAGCACCAGATTCCAATTATTAAGACAGGCTGCTGACTTACTTGTAATGATAAATTCACTGAGCACAGGTAATAAAAAAATCATGTTACAGCTGTCGTTGGCATTTTGCTTAACATTTTAAAAATTACATATCAACAGAGATATGGAGTGTGTCACCAAATTAAAATATTTTTCCTCTGCATCATTAATGCATGTCAGGCCAAAGTGCATGCATGGGAGCCTTGGGGGCTGGCAACCTATAGCCCGGTTTTGAAAATTTGCAGCAACTTATTTGTTTTAGAATGTGCTTACTCAAAGTCTGTTTATTCTTTATTGCCTCGGGCTCATCTGCATTTGCACTGCTTTTTCATTTGACTGTGGTATTTGGCTTGATTCCACCTAAACTCATTAATCACTAAATTCTAGTTTATCATATTTACCCTGCTTGGCAGCCTTGGGGTAAGTTGGTAACACCTCACTTCCGCAAAATTGCTTTTCAGATTTCATCTTCGGTGTTTGCTCCTCCAAGAAGACTTTTCTATACCTTGAAGGTAGGGTTAGATATTCTTCCTAGAGTTCCCATAGTGCCCTATAATTACTGCCTTTAATGTATGTATGGCTATGTATAGGTGTGATTGTTTACATGTCTATCTCTCCTATATAATTATTTATTCATTGAGGGTAAACTATTAATGACTCATGAAATTTGTACTCAATATTCTTTTTGTGCCACTTGTTGAGTCTTTCAGTTACACATTCTGAACAGAAGTGTCTGTAATGGAGACAGGGTAGTATGGGAAAAAGAAGCATGGATTTTGACTTTTCACAACTCATATTCAAATTCTACCTTCATCTTTACCAATTAACAAATTGATCAAAGCAACTGGGTTCTATTTTCATTATTTGTCAAGTGGGAATATAAAGACCTATCTTTTATTTTAAAAAAAGATTTATTTATTTATTTGAAAGGCAGAGTTACAGAGGGGAGAGAGAGAGAGAAATCTTCCATCCACTGGTTCACTCGCCAAACGGCCATTACAGCCAGGGATGGGCCAGACCAAACCCAGGAGCCAGGAGCTTCATCTGGGTTTCCCATGTGGGTGTAGGGGTCCAAGCACTTGGGCTATCTTCTGCTGTGTTCTCAGGTGCTTTAGCCATAAGCTAGGTTAGAAGAAAAGCAGCTGGGACTCGATCCTGTGCCCATATGGGATGCTGGTGCTCCAGGTAGTGGCTTAACCCGCTGGGCCACAGTGCCGGTCCCTAAAAAGACTTATCTTGCAAAAATGTGGTGAGGATGAGAGATAAAATATTCTTTATATCCAAGCACTCCTTAGAGTTTTTCACTAAGTGTAGTGCTTGGATTCAGTCTCTGTCTTTATAGCTGCCATGTTAACTGGAAAGTAAAACCCCTTGTAATGCCATGAATATGTTAGTAAAAATCATATGATTTGAGAATCTACTTGTCAATTAATTCAGTATGTATCGATCTGCATGTCTACTACCTTGGATGTTGGTGGGGCCCTGATGATAATAGTGGGCCAGCAGGTAGAAGCAAGTATGAGCTCTGAAGTCCTCAAATGTTGGATATTATCCGAGATACAGCAGGTATGTTCCCTTTGAGTGGACTTTTTCTTGCAACAAACTACTAGGTGATTTCATGCAGCAGTTTTAATGGGACCAGGGAGGACACATGTGAAAGTGTTACAGTATGGCAACAATAAAATCAGAATTGAAATCCAACCAGTTTGCTGAAAGAAATGTCTTGTTCCCACCATGGCCCTTCTTACACTCCCTCGAAACAGAGGAATTGCTCTGTTTTGAGGTCAAGTACCGTGTTATAGCTGCTTCCAGAGAGATCGTTACATATTTGCATTCTCTTGAGGACAACCTGCCTTTTCTGAATGGAAATCTCCCTTGTACTTTATTCTGAGACTGGGATGCCAGCAGTTTGCTTTGGATGAGAAAGAACTGTGAAACAGGAACCTCACTGCATATTCCAGATGCAAGACTGGGGCCAGAATATGGCAGTGTTCTGGGTAAACACATTGAGGTTGAGGCTGAGACGGCAGTATGTGTGTTTTACCTCCTTCTTTACTCTCAGCCTAACTGACTTAAATGGTATGAAAGTGAAATATATATGCCCCCTCCAATTGTTACAGCAAATCATTTAAAATTCCAAGTTTCTTTCTTGGTACTATAAGACTAGAAGCATTAAGGTACATTGACTGAATGCAATCTAAAATAATTTACCCAACAATGTGCTAAGATTTTAAAATAAGCATATGAAATTATCTGTACCTTCATATTTATTGCAGCTCAGTTCACAATAGCTAAGATATGGAACCAATACAGATGTCCATCAACTAATGACTGGATAAAGAAAATGTGGTATATATACACTATGGAATACTATCCAGCTGTAAAAGTGAGTGAAATCCTGTCTTTCACAACAAAATGGATGCAACTGGAAACAATTATACCTAGTGATATAAGCCAGTCCCCAAAAGACAAATATATATTTTCCCTGATCTGTGGTAACTAATAGAATACAAAGAATGTAATGTGTATGAACAAAATTGATATTTTGAGATTTGATTATTGTTTACAGCTCTTGTCTCTACTGTTGAGGAACAGTGTCTATTTTTTTTTCTTCTTATTCTTCATTGCATTCTTAGTGAAAGATGAAGCTTATGATTATAAAATAAAGCACAAGTATATCATTGTAAAATTAAAAGAAAGAATAAGAAAGGAAGGAGAAGGGAGGGTAGAGAGGGTATGGTGAGAAGTATCACTATGCTCCTAAATCTGTATATATGAAAAAGCCATAAATTCTATAAAAGGTGATCAATTAGTATTGATTTTCCCAGGACCATCTGAGTTTTAAAACAAACTAAACATCTCATGTCCCAGGCAAACAGGTAAAATTGGTCACAGGAAATGCAGGATAATTCAAGTATAAAATCATCCTTTTTCTCTAGTAAATAGCCTCAAGGTATCAGTAAAGAGGTCCTAACTTCTGACTCAGTAAAACACAATGTCCTACAATATAGCTGCATCATTAACTCTGCTCCTGGGAGGCCCCCAGGATCCTGGTGCTGGAGAAGATCAAAGGGACTATTAATTCCTAAAATTTGTGGGCCAATTAAATACTGGTAAATCAAACTCAACATTCAGTTTTCTAAGAATACTTTCTATTCAAAGAACCCTATAGCAAACCTTTCTTAAAAGTAACTATTATTGGGGCTGGCATTGGGGCACAGCCAGTTAAGCTGAGATCTGTGATGCCAGCATCCCATATGAGCACCTGTTCCTGTCCTGGCTGCTGCATTTCCAATCCAGCTGCCTGCTAATGCACCTGGGAAAGCAGCAGAAGCTTCCCAGAGTCCTTAGCTTCTGCCATTCATGTGGGATGGAGTTCTAAGTTTCTGAATCCTGGCTTTGGTCTGGCCCAGGTCTGGCCATTGTAGCCATTTGGGGAGTGAACCATCAGATGGAAGATCTCTCTCTCTCTCTCACTGTGTGTGTGTGTGTGTGTGTGTGTGTGTATGTTTCTCTCTCTCTCTGTATCTCTCTCTGTCTCTCACTCTCTCTGTAACTCTGCCTGTCAAATCATTTTTCAAAAACATTCTTGCTTGTGGTTTTGAAACATTGAGTTGCTATGTTGGTGTTGTTTAAGTTGGGAGCACTCTATGTTGGAATGCATACTCTGGAGTTCAATCTAAGTGATTGGAATCAGCCTTTTACCCATACTGCCTGTGGCAGTTTCTGTTGGTGCCCACTGAGTCGCCTCCACCAGCCTGGTGCACTTGTGCCTGAACCACATGGAGTGTTGGCTGCCTTGGGCTTCCAAGAACCTGTTACCTCTGAGATGTCTGAGAGATTGTGTCCCAAACTCCCAGGTAATGATGGCCTATAGAAAATGAATGGGCAGTATTGGGGGTATGTTAGTCTCTAAGAGGTATAAGGCCAAGGCTGAAGTTCTCCTAGTTTCTACTCTGTCGTATCAAAATTCTCTCACTCCATTACTGATTTCTGTGAGCACTCCCTCAAAAAAAAATCACTTGCACAAGATTCCGCATCTTTGGTAAACCTATCTCTATTACATATCTTATAATATATGAATCCATAATTTACAAAGTATTTAAAATGTGCAAGCTTGCTACCAGTTATTAAGCCACTCATGCTGATAATTGCAATGTTTTCAAGACAATATGAAAACTTTCCATAAGGTCATAGAGAGAGAGAGAGAGCCACAAACTAACTTATTGACTGTCTACTAGGTTATATGTCATCTTATTTAATCATGGCCAAGGTCCTGCAAATTAGGCAATCTTCCACCTCTTCTTTTAATTGGTAGGCCACTGACTCTTAGGTGGGTCAAGAGGGCACATTCATTAAGAGGGAACCCAGGCAGGCGGAACTTTCATTTCAAATACTGCGCTTATTTTTAAAAATTTAATTATTTTAAAATTAATAATTAAAAAATACTTTTAGTGCTTATTTTTAAAAATTTTACTCTTTTATCTTCATGTTTCTTTCTCATTCTAAAGATTTACTTATTTATTTGAAAGTCAGAGTTACGGGGTGGGGGGGGAGAGAGAGAGAGAAATCTTCCATGTACTTGTTCACTCCTAGATGGTTGCGATGGCCAGTGCTGAGCCAGGCCAAAGCCTGGAGCCAGAAGCTTCTTCTGGGTCTCCCACGAGGGTAGCAGGAGCCCAAACACCTGAGCCATCGCCTAATGCTTTTCTCAGGCCATCAGCAGGGAGGTGGGATGGAAGTGAAGCAGCTAGGACATGAACTGGTGCTCAGATGGGATGCCGGTGGTGCAGGCAGTTTCCCAGCTATGCCATGACACCAGCCCCACATCTCCCTCATTTTATCTTTAGCTTCTCAACGTATATAATCCCAGCCCAAAACTGATGAAATATTATTTCACTGATAACCAATAACATTAGAAATAGTCAAAATAAAAATGGTAGAACTTAAGTATTTATAAGTTATAATGTTTTAAAAATTTATATGTGAAACAATTAAAATAGTATGAACAATAAATCACTTATACAATTTAGTTGGTAAATTTAATCCCATGTAAGAATCAACATATTATACACAAAGTCCAATGTGTGAGTTCTTTAAAGCTAAATGTATGCAGAATAATTGTTTAATACTGAAGTAAACTTTCATGGGGAAAATTTCATTTATTGTGGATTTTTTTAGTGTCTTGTTTGCACATCTTGTGGCTAAAAAGTGAAGATTCTATGGGTAACTGCAATCTTTTCTGTTTTGTTTTTTCAGAGTGTGTAATGATGCTCTGATTCCATTTCTAATAATAGCAAAATGAAATACAACTCTGTAAATCACTGAATAGAGAAAATTTAGTCAAGGTTCATAATCCGGCCAACAGTTTGTCACATTTTCCAATCTTCATTATTTCTATAAAATGAAAACCCTAGCAATTATTGGAGTTGTATTAAAATATTTAGAAGTGACTATAGTCATCACATATATTGATTCACAAAAAGATTTGTTTATCAGTTCCTCGCTCTGAAGAAATTTAAACACAAATACCGTCATTCCTTGATTAAATCCTTTTTGGATCATAAATCATGACTGCAGTATTTAAGTCTAGATTATTTTGATAATTAGATAATGTTATTAGCAGCCTGTTTGCCATTGGCCTAGAATATTCAATTTAAAATGGTGCAGTATATTTAAAAAGGAAGAAAAAGAGACTCCCTTAAAATGCATTACTTTTACTCTTTTACTCTTATTTACCGTGCCATACCAGCCTGAAAGATATATTTACCATGGGATCAATAAAAGGAAGGAATGAGTAGAAAATATCTAACATTTGTACCCAAAAGGTCAGCTCAAGTTATTTGTGTCAAGACCTGAATTTCTGAGGCCAAATTTAGGATCATCTATTTACAAAAAAGCCCACAATGAAACTTTTTATCTCGGTTTCTCTTTATGTTGCACATAAAGGAAATCAGTATTCAAGTACTACTTTCAAGTTGTAATTAGTGTGAAGTTCAAATCACTGGTTTGTAGTTTCAGTAGGGTAGACAAGGAAAGCCCTGGCTGAGGGCTGAGCTTATCTGGCCCACGTAGGACCATGAAGGAAAGGCAGTAGCGTGGCAATAAAGCTGGCTTTTCTCTTCCACAACACCCACTCCACTCATCTGCTCATAACCCTGACTTTCCTGCTGTTCTGAACATTGGGGAAGAAAAAAATCGTTTAATCTAGGCCTTTCTTCTTCCCTTCCTACTACTTCCTGTTTCTCAGCGGGAATTCATAGCTTCTCTGTACTGTTGTTAGATCTTCATGGAGTGCCCGTTGGTGGGCCAGAGTCCATGCTTTTTTTGCCTTAGGCGTATTGATGTCTCTTTGAGTATCTTCCATATTGTGGACACTTACGAAGCTTACTTTTGAATAATAATGCAATCTAAAGCATTATTTTATCTTATTATAGGTTAGTGATGAATTATATAGGAAGTAGAAGATGGGCACCATAATTCAACTCCATCTTGATACCTAAGAGGCACTGTTTCCCAAACTGGCAAGAGACTATCTGTGAGAGATAACTGATTTTTAGAGATTTTGTCAGGCTATTTAGTGCACTCTAAGTGGTGCAAATCTCTGGCCTGCAGTTTCTTTGAATCCTCAGCACTGCATAGAAGCTCCTTGGTAATCTGTCTTGGCTATCATCTACTATATTTTACCTCCTACATAATTTATGCAGTCACTATCCAGTACACATGCCCTTCCCCAAATTCTGTCTGCCATTGTAACTCTGAGAAGGTTTTGAAAGAAAGGTAGAAGAAAACAATCCTCCTGGTGACAGTTCCTACCCCACCAAAACCTACAGGTACCGGGGCCGGCGCTGTGGCTCACTTGGTTAATCCTCCGCCTGTGGCACCAGCATCCCATATGGGTGACATGTTCTAGTCCCAGTTGCTCCTCTTCCAGCCCAGCTCTCTGCTGTGGCCCAGGAGGGCAATGGAGGATGGCCCAAGTGCTTGGGTCCCTGTACCCACTTGGGAGACCAGGAAGAAGCACCTGGCTCCTGGCTTCAGATTGGCGCAGTGCCAGCCATCGCGACCATTTTGGGAGTGAACCAATGGAAGGAAGACCTTTCTTTCTGTCTCTCTCTCTCACTGTCTATAACTCTACCTGTTAAATATATATATAATAAATATATATATTGTTTATATACAATACAAACCTTACAGGTACCTTTCACCAACAGTGCAGCCCAGAGTAAGATACGTGTTTGCTTTCATGCCTAAGTTCACCTTGGACTCTGATCTTGGAATCAGGGATCATGGCTGAGTTCCCTTAAAAATGTGGAGCACCTATACATCTTACACAGTATTGATTGTAGGATGAATATTGCAGAGTCACCTTGGCAAGTGGTGTGTGGGTGTCGCTCCCCGTCTTCGTGGAGGAACGACACTAAACCCTGCCTAGGTTTCCTATCCGAGTCACGGCACCATTATGCCTCCTAGGCTTCCTATCCGAGTCACGGCACCACTATGCCTCCTAGGCTTCCTATCCGAGTCACGGCACCATTATGTTGCTCCCCGTCTTCGTGGAGGAACGACACAGGACCCTGCGCTGTTCTTTTGTCTGCTCCGCCCTTCCCGGGTTTGCTGCTGGTTCTTCCCTGGTTGGCTACCGACCCTTCCACCTCCGTGGAAGGGCGGTTCCCCCTGCCACTTTCCCCACTTCCGCGGGGGAGCGGCACACCGCCGGCCGGCTCTCTCGGGGGCTGCACAGGTGTTCCTTCAGATAGATGTTCCCCTTAGATGTTCCTGGTGCATGTTGTCTCTCTCCTCCTTTATAGTCCTCTTCCACCAATCCCAACTCTGCTACCCACACGCCGAGTACGCTGCTCTCCTCCAATCAGGAGCAGGATCAGCTCCTGCAGGTCATCACTCAAGTTGGCGAGAGGCAGCTGCGTAGAAGTTGTTACTCCCTTCTCAGCGCCATATTGTGGGAAAGCAGATGCATAGAATAAGTCTTAATTCCAGTAACAGTCTAGTCCGAGTTGCTCCCCACAGTGGGAAACTTTGTCCCTTTATTAAATGGTTCTGTTCTGGAACAGTTTTGAATATGAGTGATGTTACAGATTGAGTTGTGTCTCATCTCTCCAAATTCCTTTGTTGAAACTAATCCTACCATGAATGTAAGTGTATTTGGAGATAGGGCCTTTTAAGAGGTGAGGTCAGAAAAGGAGAATAGGACCCTGATATGACCAAGGTCTATAGGAAGAAGACATAGCAGGGATGCACTCACAAATACAAGGCCATGTGAGGGCACAGCAAGAAAGTGGTTCCTGAAGCAAAGGAAAGAGACCTTCAGAGAAATCAAACCTGCTGATACCTTAATATTGCGCTGCTGGCTTTAAAGACCTTGAGAAGCTATGTCTGTTGCTTAGGCCACCCAGTCTGTGGTAGTTGGTTATGGCTGCCTGAGCAAACTAATACAGGTGATGTGGTTGACACACACTTATCCATTTTTTCCCTGCTATTGAGCATTGTGACTGTCTTCATCCTAACTAATTATTTTGATTTCTATCCTACTGAGAAAGTAGAAGCAGCAAGTTTCCACCACCATATCCATTGACCCAATCGTCAGCACCCATGTTTTTATTTCCTGGCTTCTTGTCTGTTAGTAGGAATCAACTGTGGACACTCCTAATTATGTCAGCAGGCTCTTATTTTCCCGCCTACCAAAAGACATCGCTCCAGCAGCTTTTTTCTCTCTCTTTCATTATTGATTTGTCAATCAGCTTACAGATATGCTGTGATACATCTCATCTTTGGATTCCTGTGAACCACCAGAAGCAAGAGAAGAGGTGTCAACAGATTCTTCCTCACAGCCCTTGGAGAAACCAGTCTTGCTGACCTCTTGAGCTCCTATTTGTAGCTGCTAGAACTGTGAGACAAAAAAAATCTCTATTCCTTAAGCCACTTGGTGTGTGGTATTTTGTTTTTGTAGCCCCTAGGAAATAAACATACCACTTAAAGCATTGGTATGATCCTAATTTTTTCTTGTCCAATAGTTATTATTCTTATGCTAAGCTTCTTAATGCTCTCAAATACTTGATTTTGCAGTAACTGAAAAAAGTGTGCACCTTTACCCAACTTTGAGTTTTGCCATTTGTTTCCCTTTTCTAATCAGAACCTGAGCTATTTTAGAAAAGTGAGGGGTTGGGGCCTGAGTGTTAGCACAGAGATTTAAGCCAACACCTGCAATGCTGACATTCCATATTGAAGAGCCAGTTCAAGTCCTGACTGATCCATTTCTGATCCAGCTCCCTGCTAATGCACCTGGGAAAGCAGTGGATCACAGCGCAAATCCTTGGGTCCCTGCAATCATGTGGGATACCTGGATGGAATTCCTGACTCTTGGCTTCATCTTGGCCTAGTCCCAGCCATTGTAGATATTTGATTAGCAAATCAGCAGATGGAAGATGTTTTTCTTTCTCTGTCTCTCCCTCACACCCACCCCCCATCTTACTCTGTCTTTCGAACTAATAAAAATAAATCCTGAAAAGTAGGAGTCATGGGTTAACTCAACATTCCACCTGCATTTTAGTTAAGCAATTAAGTAAGAGTAGTTTTCCACCAGCAGGACCTCTGACTCATATAAGAACCCATCCACCAGCCATCCCTGACGCAAGGCAGGCTGGGAGAACTTTGATCCTGTCCTCCAGTCTCTTCATCCTCTGCACAATTTCCTTTCATTTGCATGTCTATGATTTTGTTGTTCTATTTATAATTTCAATTTAACGCACTCTGGGGTTGGACAAAGAGTTCACAATGTGACTGGCTTCGCATTCTCCAAGATGTCCTTGCCTCATTTCTGTCATAGTTCATTCATAGTGCAGAGAAACTTTACACTCTAGTGTTCCAAACTGTGAGCTGAGCAAATAGGGCACTGTTTGCAACCATGTGGGTTTTGAATATACCCAGATAAATTTGATCATCATGCTTTTATCAACTATGTCAGTGGACTGCACACCAGGATATGAATTTTTTTCTGAAGGTTTATATATTTATTTGAAAGGCAGAATTAGAGGCGAAGGAGAGAGAGAGAGAGAGAGAGAGAGATCTTCCATTCACTGGTTCTCTTCCCAGATGGACACAATAGCTAGGACTCAGCCAGGTTGAAAACAGGAGCCTCGAGCTCTACCAGGTCTCCCATGTGGGTGGCAGGGGACCAAGAACTTGGGTCATCTTCTGCTGCTTTTCCAGATGCATTTGATTCAAAGCAGAGGAATCAAGACTCAAATTAGCAGTGTTATGAGATACCAGGGTCACAGGCAACAGCTAATCCACAGTACCACAACACCAACTCAGGCAGTGTGAACTTAACACTCTGTATACAAAGTTCCTGGGTTGTCTGATATGAGGCACAGGGGAAGCTACCCAGGAAACTGGTGAGATTGTTAGGGTGGAAAACTAGCTGACTAGCCTCCCTTCAACTTTCTGGAACATTTGCTGTAAGAACAACTTCTGTAGAATTTTGAGATTACTCACATGCAGAATTGATGTGACTTGTCCAAAATCACAATAGGAACAAGATGAGACTGGATGATTTCTTGACTTCTAAGTCTTAAGTGGAGTATGATGTATGCAAATATGTGTGGGCACATGGATATGTATGGGAGGCACAGTGCCCTATCAAATGTTATGAGAAGTTGTGATAGAAATGTATATGTGAATGTACAAGATTAAATTTCCTTCTTTAAATGGGCCATGTGCCTCCAGAATATGAGCCAAACACTCAGATTTAACAAAATAAAAGATTCAAATTTTGTTACAACCTTTGACCTTTTAAACCATGGCAATTTTAGACTGTTGAGTTGTGGATGCTAATACTCAGTGGCCGGAGTGTGAATGGAAAGTTTCAGCTTTCCTTTTGTGTATATTGCAAACAGAGGCTTTTTTTTTTTTTTTTTTTTTTTTTTTTTTTTTTTTTTGACAGGCAGAGTGGACAGAGAGAGAGACAGAGAGAAAGGTCTTCCTTTGCCGTTGATTCACCCTCCAATGGCCGCCGCGGCCTGCGTGCTGAGGCCGGCGCACCGCGCTGATCCGATGGCAGGAGCCAGGAGCCAGGTGCTTTTCCTGGTCTCCCATGGGGTGCAGGGCCCAAGCACCCGGGCCATCCTCCACTGCACTCCCTGGCCACAGCAGAGAGCTGGCCTGGAAGAGGGGCAACCGGGACAGAATCCGGCGCCCCGACCGGGACTAGAACCCGGTGTGCCGGCGCCGCTAGGCGGAGGATTAGCCTAGTGAGCCGCGGTGCCGGCCCACAAACAGAGTTTTTATTACTAGAGCAGTTTTTGACAGCTTTCTAATTTTTGCTAATTGATTCATATACTCTGGTCTTCATCTTATTGATTGATATCATCTTTTTTTGCATGTGCATCAGTAAGCATATGGTGTCTAGCCTGAGAATTCTGAAGCAAAATCATTTATCATAAAAAAATCCGGTGTATATACTTGAATATGGATCTTTAACAGAGGGTCTCCCTTTCTGCCATGACAGCCTGAAGAATGCTTCCCATTAGCAATTTGCAGTGTTTGAAAAAAATGTTGCATATTGAAATGTCTATTGATACATATTCAGAAGTTTTGCAGCCATAAAATAGCTTATTCTAAAACTTATGGCTCAAATTCAAAGGAAAACATCAGAGTTATGTGTTGAAATATTTCAAGAGCAGAAAATATGGTTTAAATGAAACAGCTTTGATTGTGTACAAGGCTACTTGTTAATTCTCTAGCATGTTTTACCAAATCTAATGTTAACCATGTTACTTTCTATCTAAAGTTTTTGCATTATAGTTGCTTATATATTATGTGTCTTTGAACAATAACTATGTATCAAATTAGCTATTCATATTAGTAATCAAATACTTTATTCATTTTTAAATTTTATTGCATGCATTTAACAAACTTCCCAAATACTTGTGGAAGATAAAATTGAATAAATTAGCACTGCTCAAAGTTACCTACTTTCAAGTAGTTAGTAAATGGTTGGGAGAAGTTGTCAAGACCTAGGAAATTAGGCTCTACTTCCTACTGCCCGTTACACTAAGGAAAGACCATGAGATTACAATGCTGAAGAAACAAATATCTCCACCTTATTCCACATATAATTCCTCTCTCCTCTCTCCCTGGGAATATTTGGACAAACACACTCTACAATCTGCAAGTCAAAGAGAAGAAATCTTGGTTTGCTTAAGGTCATGGGGCCTATGGTTGTGGTATCGAGGACAGTCAGACTTGTCATCCCCAAACCAGCTCTTATATAACCTTAATCTAATTCTAAGGAGATTTGTCTTGAAATTTTGAAGGCTTTCAAGTTTAGGAATTGCCTATTGGCCTTTGGATGTGTAAAAGAGTAGTAACACCTTTAATCACTTATTGACTCAGTTATTAACACAATCATTAACAAGCTTTCACTTTGTGAACACTTTAAAACAGAATTACTATGAGTAAGATCAGGAGGTCAAAGCACTATTAGGGAATTTGGTGTGAAGAAAAGAGAGAAAGCGTTTTATGTATTTCCAACATTTGTCTATACTTGGCCTTGACTCCTTGACTTAACAGGTGTGGTTCATTGTGCTGTTATTTCTTCTGCTTTTAATTAAAGGAGGCTCAGTCTATATCTATTGTATAAACACAGCCCTGATGGACTAACTGCACAATTACTGTCTTACTCAGGTCCCAAGAGTAAGATATAATGACAAATATCTGAAATTCACACTCTGTCTAAGCATGTAATTTATGTCCAGTCACCCTCAATTTTAAGCCAATTCTCAGAAAAGCTATTTAAAAACAAATCTGAAATATACATAATAATGGTGATGAAAATAAACATTAAGCAAAGGAAGAAATGATAAACATAACCTTTATACCACATAACTTCCTAGTATGTCAGCTATTTCAGGAACTGAAATGATGCATTTATCATATTCTCATCTGTTCAATATATAATTATTTTAACTATTATGTGTGTTGTTTATAACCCATTATCTTGCAATAACAGCTTACATGGATCACTGCATAATTTTAAAATATAATGGCTTTTCTTGCCAATATTTGATTTCCAAAACTAAAGCTGCTGACTTTAACCATATCTATGCCACACACTCTGGGTAAATTAATTTTTATTTCCTAAGGATTTATCATAGAATATGCACCTGGATTTTCTTTTACATAAGCTAGTTTCCTTTGCTTTGGTTCATATGATAATTTGTTTTCCAAAATGGAATAAATTGGCTCCTTTAATGCAAATCAACTAAATGGCAGGATCACAAATCTGACATTCACACAGGTGAAGTGGGTGGGAATAAGGTACTTGTCCAATTATCTAAATGATGAGACTGATAAACCCAGAAGTTAGATCATTTGATCTTGAATTACTCAAATTGCTTTGATCATATTAATGAGATGATTTCCCTTGCTTTGTGGGTGTTTATATTTATTGCTAATCCATATGTCATTTATGTATGAAGATAAAAATGGATACCACATGGATTGAGTGCATATCTTGCTCTATGTTTATAAACTATGTGTGTGTATATATATGTGTGTGTGTATGTATATATATAAATCCTAACTCCTGATGTGATGGCATGAAGAGTCAAGGTCTCCTAACTAAATTAAAATAGGGTCATGAAGGTGGATTCTCCCTGATGGAATTAATGTCCTTAAGTGACATTATAGGAAAAGAAAGAGAAAGCAGAAGTCCTTGCAAAGTGGGAAGAAGGCCCTCACCAAAACTCAACTATTATGGCAACTGGATTCCAACTTGTCAGTCTCTGGAACTTTGAGACGTATGTATTTGTCATTTAGGCCAATCAGCCTGATGGAGTTAGATATCGTATTTAAGGAAACATTTACAGTCACCCCTTGCTATCCATGGTTTGATTTCAGGACCTGTGCAGGTATTCAAATCTGCAGATACTCAAATCCGTTGTATAAAATGCCGTTGTATTTGCATATAACCAATGCAACCCCCCCATATACTTTAAATAATGTCTGCATTACTTCTAATACCTAGTACAATGTAAGTAAGTTCTATATGAATAGTTATTATACTGAATTGTTTAAGGAATAATGCCAAGGGAAAATGTCTGTACACTTTCAGTGCAGAGCAATTTTTTCAAACCTTTTCAGTATCATGGTTTGCTGAGTCCACAGGTGCAGAACCCATGGATATGGAGAGCTGACTACATTTAGTCACAAAGATTTATTGAGTAGTTACTGCATTCAGGAAGTGAATGAGGCACAGGGTTAATTAAGTGCATATGATAGTGCTTGTTTCCAAGAAATGTAGAGTATACTGGGGAGATAGACACATAGCATATAAACAGTGCAATGATATAAGTACAATGATAAAATTATGCACAGCATATTTTTGGAACATTAAGGAAAGGATAAGTGTGTGTGTGTGTGTGTGTGTGTGTGTTGTTTGGAAAAGTCCTTCTGGAAAAATGTGATGACTGAGCTGAGCTGATTTGTCTGAGGCTGTCAGAAGAAGCAGTGACAGAAATGGGCAGTTCCAGCAGTGGGGAAATGATGGACAGCAGCCAAGGGAAACAGTAAGGAAAAGGCAGAAGACCTCAGCCCAGGATTTTGGAGTAAGAGTGAATGTAAAAAGACTTTCTAAATGAGCTGCTGGACATGCAGGATGCTCACACCTGCCAGATTCAATTTTCTCCAATAAGTGGGAAGTAAGCTTAGAATAAGGGTACTTGATGTTGAATTGTTGGTTGGTGAAAGTGATAATGATGTAGCATAATTGCCTGGAAAAATGGAAAAGATAAGCAGACAAGGGTCCTGAGGTGACTTTGAGAGCCTCACTACTTTTGGATACCATGGATTTGAAATTGGTCAAACTGCAAGGTTATGTGATTTATTTAGCTCCATCCTTGCCTCCTGCATAAAAGGGAAGAGGAAGGATATTGTAATTATGTTCTAGCAGTAGGATTTTCTTAGGTGGATGTGTCATGGAAAGGAGGTAGGAGGGAATTAAAAGTACTAGGGAAAGAGTAAATACGTGACCAACAAGGGGTCTAGATAATTTTTAAAAAATTTGTTTATTTGAAAGACAGTTTTAGAGAGAGAGAAGCAGAGAGAGAAAGAGAGAGAGAGAGAGAGATCTTCCATGTGCTGGTTTGTTCCCCAGTTGGCTGCAATGACTGAACGGGGCTAGGCCAAAGCCAGGAGCCAGGAGCTTCATCTGGGTCTCTCAAGTGAGTGCAGGGACCCAAGAACCTTCACTATCCTCTGCTGCTTTCCCAGGTGCATTAGCTGGGAGCTGGCTTGGAAGTGGAGCAGCTGGGACTCCAACCAGCACCCATATGGGATGCCGTTGCTGCAGGCCGTGGTTTTAACCCACTGTGCCACAGTGCTGGCCCCAAGTCTAGATAATTTTGGGAAGAGGGAGAAGCCAAGCAGATGTAGATAAAATGGGGTACAAATAGAAGGTTTCCATGAGCAACAGAAAAAGTAGAGCATGGATAAGGAAGTGAACAAGCTGGAAGTGTTGCAAAACTGTAGAAATACCTTGTGGATCAATTGGACAATAGATAAATGTGGTAGGTGGAATTCTATGGTGAGCCCTAGGGACCCATTTTCCTCCCTTGAGTATGAGTGGATGAGTATGATGGGCATCTTTCTATTTTTTAAATTTTTATTTATTTTTATTTCATGTGAAATGTTGGGAGACAGAGACAGACAGATTTTCAATCTGCTGATTCATTCCCCAAATGCCCACAACTTCCAAGAGCCCAGCCAAAGTCAAGAGCCTGGTACTCTATCTGGTTCTTCCATGTAGGTGATGGGGACACAAACACTTCAACTATCATGTGCTGCCTCCCAGGTCATGCATTAACAGGCAAGCACCTGGAATCAGAAGTGGAGCTAGGACTCATACCCAGGTTCGCCATGATGTAGGTGTCAACAGGCATCATAAACGCTGCACCAAATGCCCACTCATCATTCCATTGATTAGTCTGTTAAATAGCAAAGGTGAAAGAGTTTTTGCATATGCAGCTAGGGATCTTTAATCAGTTGACTTTGAGTGGGTTGACAATCTGGATAAACTTTTAAAAGGGGCTTGGAAGACAGTGACTTGATTTCTTCTGGTCTTTTAGAAGCAGCTATGAGATGTGCTGCAAGAAATGAATTCTTCCAATAACCATGTGGACTTAGATGAGACTGCAGTAACCCCCACCAGCAAATGCTTTCCCAGATTCCAATTTACAGAAACTATGAGAAGGTAAATGTGTGCTGTTTTAAGATTCATAGTTTTTTGTTATTTTATACAGAAAGGGGACACTATCATACTAAGCAAACCTGAAAATGTACATGAACCATCAGTTCTACTTCTAGGTGCATGGTCTAGAACTTGTTGTCCTTATGGACAGGATGTTTGTGTACCCTCAATCCATGTATATACATTAAAACCTTAACTCCTGATGTGATGGCATGAGTCTGGGACTACTAATTCGATTAAGATAAGGTCACGCTGGTGGATTTCCCATGAAGGAATTAGCGTCCTTATAGGAAAAGGAAGAGAATGTAGAATTCCTTGCAAAGCAGGAAGAAGGCCCTCACCAAAACTCAACCATGATGGCACGCTGGTTTCAACTTGTCAGTCTTTGGAACTTTAAGTAGTATATATTTGCCATTTAAGCCATCCAGTTCGATAGTATTCTGTTATATTCTGTTAATGTTATTTATTACTGAACAGCATGACAGTGATGCTCTAGAGCAAGTCTCAGATTTATGCATAATAGGCTACTACATAGATCTTAGACAAGCTATCAATTCATAGGCAATGGATATGTACATTGATTTATATTCAACGTACAGGTAGCTCCCTCTACTTGGATCCTTTATTCCCTTGATATTTGTATGTCCTGCTCCTCTTTACTTTCAGAGATTTATTTACTAAGTTTTCACATTTTCAGGGGACAGGTGTTTGGTGCAGTAGTGAAAATACTACTTGGGGTGTCAGTATTCCATATCAGAGTCCATGGGTGTGAGCTGCACCTCCACTTCCAACTCCAACTTCCTGTGAATGAAACTCTTGGAGGCAGCATGTGATGGCTTTAGTACTTGGGTCCTTGCCACCCACATGAGAAACCTGGATTGTGTTCCAGGTTCCTAACTGAAATGGGCCAGTCCTGACTTTAGCAGGGTTTGGGGAACAAACCAGCTGGGACTCTCTCTCTGTCTTTAAAATTAAATTAAATTAAATTAAATTAAATTAAATTAAATTGAATTAAAATTTAGCATTACCTTAAAGACATATTTTAAGTACCCTGTATAATAAAGCAATGCTCATTTCATCTTCCAGGACTGCTGCCTTTTCTGAGCTTTGTTTTATTAATGATTCTTGTCATCTGAAATATTATATTTCCTTTAATATATGTCTGATTATCCTGAGAGTGTAAGTTCCCTAGAAGTAAGGACTCTGGCACACTATTGATTTTTTTTTTCTAACTAGTATCAACAACTCTGCATGCTCAGTAAATATTTATTTAATGGATGGATTATAGAGTACGATATTCCAGTTAAAATGAATAAGCTAGATAAATAATAAATATGAATCAAATTAGATATATTTAAACATTTAGAATTATGTGGAAAGGTAAATTATGGAATGAGATATATACACACACATGCACACACACAACAATTTAGATATATTAATCAATTTTTAATTACTTTAACAAAAATACCTAAGAGAAGCTACTTAGGAAAGAAGAAGTTTTATTTCAGTTTATAGTTTTAGAGGTTTACAGTCCAAATTGGTGGACGCCATTAGTTTGGGTGTCTAGTGAGTCTGGAAGGTGGCAGAAGGCCAATCACATGGCAATCCAGAAACAGAGACTTGGAGTGCTCTTGGGTGATATAACCAACAGTCTCTGTAGAATTATTTTCTGAGGGAAAACTCTTAGTGACATAAAAACCTCTCAGATACCATAATCAGGTCAAGTCTTTATCTTTAATCCATCTACCATTAACATTAATACATTAACAGTTAATGTAAGACTGTGGGGCTTAAAAATTTGCATGAATTAGGGACCCAAATCCTATTCAAAACACAGTATGTGCACACACACATTAGGAAACAAAGAAAGATAGATATAAATATATACTCACATATACATATTCTCACATAAAACATACATACCCACATTTTCCTCCGGGTATGTGTGTATCTATATCTATAGATATATAAATATTCACTTAGCCAAATTAAACACACATGTGCATGAGAACAGACTCACACATGAAAGACTATTACAGAGACTAAATCCTTTAATCAATATGGAGTTTAGAACCACGACATTAGTAGTGGAATGGGAGGCTGAGAACGGACATGTGTCCTTGATGTGATATTATAAATACAAATGTGAATTTATATCATATAAACCAAGGAGAGCTTGGCAGAACCTCCACTCTATGCCACCATCCCCCTTCTACCTTTCTATTGTTCACCTAGCCACTGACTGAACATTTCAGGAACAGGTAACATAATCCCTTAGTTATTGCTATGAATTGAATTGATAGTGCTTCCTCAAAAATTCATATTGCAACTAAATTTATAATGCAAGAGTAGTTTCAGGTACATGCACTGGAAAATAATTATTGTTCTTGTAAAAGGGCTGAGGGCTGGTGGCTGGCATTGTTGTGTAGCAGGTTAAGCCACCGCCTGTAATGCTGGCATTCGATATGGGTGCTGATTCATGTCTTGGCTGCTCTACTTCCAATCCAGCTCCCTGCTAATATGCCTGGGAAAGGCAGAAGATGGCCCAAGCACTTGGGCACCTGCACCCACATGGGGAATCCAGATGAAGCTACTGACCCCTGGCTTCAGCCTGGCCCAGCCATGGCTGTTTTAGCCAGCTGGGGAGTGGGCCAGTGATGGAAGACCCCTTTCTCCAACTCTGACATTCAAATAAATACAAATAAAATATTTTTAAAAATCTTAAAAAAAAGGGTTGAGAGAACTTCAACCTTCAAGGTGCTTTTTCCTTCCACTCTTCTACCGTGTGTGAATGCCAGAGCCTTGACCCTGGATTTCCCAGGCTCTAGGACTGTAAGAAATAAATGTCTGTTCCTTATAAATTATTTCATCTCAAGCATTTTGTGATAGTGTAGCACAAATGAGCTAAGACAATATGATTTATTAAAAAGTATAATCCATGAAAGTTGAGGTACAGATCTCTTTTCTCTGTCTGCAGTTGCATAGAAAACTGAGAAAAGGGCTGGAAAAACTCAGCTTTCTAAGAGGGCACTGGGATAAGTGGTGTTCTTTTACCTGGTATACAAGCCGTCAAGCTGAAGAATGAGGCATCAGAATGCAGTTACTTTTCAATAGGTGTGGAATCAGAAATATAAATGGGAGCTTTTTAAAAGAGTAGCAATTTAACTTCAGTTTCTTGCCAGATTCACTGTCATCTAATTAATCCAAGGGACAGCTTGTCCTGGCAATCAAAATCAAATGGCATGCAATAATACTTGGTAGAATCACAGTGGGATAAAAATATGTCAGGGATTATGTTTCTCTGAGGGCTTCAATTTTTTTTCAATAATGTAATTTTTCACCCATATTCCATACAAAACAAGCCAATCAACAAAAATACTTCCTACTGACCTACTAAGTAAAATTCTAATAAATACAAGACATGTATAGGTACTTCAGTGAAGAATTTTCTCTTTTACTGTTTAGTTGTTTTAAAGCTTGAATTTAAATATTAGGCTCTCATAGCCAAATTTATAATCTTCATTCCATCAAAATAGAACCAATCATTTGTAATTGTGCAAGCAAAATAGTGGCAAAAAGATATGCATGTTTTATATAGCTCTCAGTGACATTTCATATACATTGACTTTGGAAATAATTTTTCATTCCTAGGCAGTGAATTTATTTTTGAGCAGATAAATTCAGAACTCTTTATATAGTTTGAAATTAAGTATTAGTTCGGAAAAAATTTATTCAGCATTGCTGGATTTTAACTTCCTGGGTTCTACTCCATAAGCATCTTTTGAAAGACTACCATGTATAGGCATAGAACTCTGAGGACAGCAGGATAAATTGACTTTATCCTTTCCCCAGGAAAGATCTTACAGGATGAGAATGAAGCATGCTAAGTGCTAATATAGTAATACACTCGAGCTATGGGGTCTAACGGAGGACCCACCCCACCCCCAAGTGGAGGTTTGGAAGAGGTTTGCCAGAGAAAATGAGTTCTGAATGAGGTAGCACAAGAGAAAAATGGGAGGCAGGGTTTTCTAGGCTGAAATCAATATGACAAAAAGGGTATTGTTTGTTAGATCTTGTTCAGAAAAAGAGAAATCTACCTGTCTCCCCAGGAAACTGCAAGCAGGTTTGCATTTCTAGATTTTAGAATTCCTACTGTGCCTTTTTGTATATCATTTTGACTATATGTGGACAATGGTTATTAAATGGTTGAGACTTGGGACATGGATCCTGTAAGAGGTTGTAATAGCAATCCAGGTGAGAAATGATGGGGGCAGTAGGCAAGGTAGGATGCTAAAGAATATCCAGGACACACAGTGTACCAGACAACTAATCCAGTGAGTGTGCTGATCAGATCGGGAAGTCTTACACAACACACAGAGGTTTGGTATGAGTGGCTTGCTCTATTTTACCGTAATGTTTTGACCCAGGAATCAATACAGTGGATATCAGTATTGAAGAGTGTGTAGAGAGACATTCCCAAGCTCCCAATACAGGGATACAAAGGAAATGTTTCCCAGAAATTGTTCTAGACAAAACCATGAGATCAAACATATATTAATTGCTTGCCTGAGTGGTAGACTGTCTCTGTGAGCCTGCAATCTCTGGAGTGCCACTTTCTAACCCTATTTCTGGTGAGTGGGACTTTCATGGGGCCCTTCAAAGAAATTTGCAACAGTTCATTGTACCTGGTACATCCGAGACCAGTTGCTGTTTGAAATGTGAGAAAGCCAAGGTGAGTCACAAACTGATTAGCTTAAGTCAATGGTTCTTAATTATTCTTTTCTGTTCTCATCTCAGACCTATTAAAACTAAACTAACTCATAGATCCATCATCCCCATAAAATACAGCCAAATTTGTAAGCAGCCTCAGAGGCCTGAAAAACATCCTGGGCTCCTTTAAATCCAGATCAAGACTGCCTGAATTGAGTTTTAATATAGAAAACTGCATTAAAATGAAAAGGAATTCCAGTACAGTGAACAACAGAGTATAAGGGAAGCAGAGTGATTCTCAAGTGATACAAAAGGGTTGATACAAAAGGATTGGGCAAGAAATTTCTGGTTGACTAGACATTTGCTGCATCATGATTCAAGGCTCTGCCAGAATTTTTGTGGGAATATTCTGAATTAAAGTCAACAGGATTGTTTGGAGGGGTCAGGAAGCCATCAACAAAAAAAGATGAGATGTACTGCTGGGTGGCAAGAGGCTGAGGAAGCTCTCATTGAAGTAGGAATCCATTCATCTGAGTCAGAAATGTCCACTGAGATGCTCCAACAGGAACACAGAGTTGGAGAAGGGTTTCAAGAAAAAGGAGATTGCTTCCCAAACTTCTCCAAGGCCATCAAGGACATCAGATAGCACAGAGCAGCCCAGGCAAGTAAGGCTGGTCTTCTTTGTTTCGTTATGCTTTGTTTTTAGCCTGGTAGAAGGTACAGTAGCCAAGAAGATTAGAGTAGAAATGGATAAGGAAAGAAAAAAGAGGGAAAGCCACAATGGCTCCTCATTTTACTAGGGTCTTCCTGCAGCCTATGCTCACAAAGGGAGAAATTTGATGTTAAATCAAGTGGGACTTCTGATTAATAACTTAGACAAGATATTTGAATCACTAAATTGAGGTCATGCTTCAACATAAAAGGACTCTAGAACTGTCATTACCTTAAGTAAACATAAAAGTCATGGAATCTGCCCAAATTTTTACTGAATAATTTTAAAGGGGAAGTGGAAAAAAATAAAGTTGGCTCTGTTGTCTGCATAACTGTGCTTGTTTGGTATATCAATTGCATTGTTATTCATTGATAGAGCCTATTTTACTAATAATAGATTTAACAGATAAAATAAGGAATTCTATTAGGCAACCTTTTATATGGGGGTGGGAGCAGGACATCTAAGTGGATATTTTCAGCAGGAAGGTGACCAGAGGTATTTGAACTGAGGGGAAAGTTAGGATTGTGCTCAAAGAAAGATGTGTATCCTCTTGAAAATTTCCCTTTCCCTTCTAGCTCTTTATGAGTAATGACGACTTCTAAATAAATTTATGTCCAATTCCTTCCTCAGTAATCCTTTTGGAGTTAGCTGTTTCAATCAAACAACATATAGTTACCAAGATAAACTGTCTGAAGCATCATTGTGTCTCTGCTTCAAGAACAGTGACTCCCCATCCATTAACACTTAAATTTGAATTTCTCATTTCAGCAGGTTGTTTTCAATGATTTTCCCATATCTAATTGTCTTTCTGACCATTTCTACATGGAGCCTCTTGATTGTGGTCCAACAGTATTGCCTATGCTTGGATTATACTCTGTGGTTCACTGTACTGGAATTCCTTTTCATTTTAATGCAGTTTTCTACATTAAAACTCAATTCAGGCAGTCTTGATATGGGATTAAAAGAGCCCCGGATGTTTTTCAGGCCTCTGAGGCTGCTTACAAATTTGGCTGTATTTTATGGGGATGATGGATCTATAGGTTAGTTTAGTTTTAATAGGTCTGAGAACAGAAAAGAGTAATTAAGAACCACTGACTTAAGCTCAAATCTCTAATTCCCTGTTCTGCACCCAGTTTCCTGCTCTTCCCAGCACCTGTAATTAAGGACCCTCTTTCTCTAAGATATCTTTGCCCCCAGCACTGCTGCTCCCCCTCATTGTCCAGTAGCCTATTGGAACTTAGTGAGGATTCATAGTATCTCTGACCACAGACAGGAAAAACTTCTGTTTCCTGAGCTTCCATATTCAGATACCATCTCCCTGTGTGACCTGAGACACTGTTTGCCACTACATTTTCTGTTTGCTCACCCTGTGGTCTGAATATTTGCTTACCCTCAAATTTTACATGTTTAAATCATAACCTCCAAGGTGATGTTTTTAAGAGGTGGGAGCTTTGATAGTGATTGGCCCTTATAAATCGGGTCCCTCACCCTAGCCACCATATGAGATTAGACACGATATATAAACAAGGACATACATCCCTTCCAGACACTGAATATACTGGCACTAAGTCCCAGAACTATGAGCAATGCATTCCTGTAGTTTGTAAACCACTCAATAGATGGTATTTTGTTATGGCAGCCTGAAAGGACTAAGACATTCAGCCTGGTTGATTCTCATCCTTCCTAAACAGTTAGGTGTGTGGTCTATGACAGGAAGTGCCTCACTCCCTGCCATCACTGCAGTTGTCATCCTAAGGGCTCTGTGCCTCTCTCCACAGAATTCCTGATTTCCCACTGCTAGGTCCTGCCTTCCTTTTTGCAAACAACTACACTTCATCCTAGACTTCGATAATAATGACAGTGACACCTGTAACAGTAACAGCATATATGCTTGGCAATATATTCAATATTTTCTATGTGTTCCTTCCTTTTTCTTGATGGCCACCTAACATGGTGTGCATTTTTAACAGAACCTTCCATTTGATGGTAACAGCCCTTTCTGAACAACCCCCACATGAAAAATACTTTTAAAGACTATCTATGTCTGCAATCCTACAAACACTAGAAGTGGGCATTTTAATCTCCATGTTATAGAAGACAGTACTGAAAAAAAAAAAAGAAACTATATGATGAAACTGATTTCATAGATAGTAAACTATGATTAAGCCCCAAGACTTGGCTTCTAGCACTGGAGCTAAATAGTTAGGTCTATTCCTATGACCCTGACTCTTTTACCTAACAGATCCTCTGGCCTTGGTGTTCAGGCCTAGTTTCAGCTCTGAATCTACCTTACTGAATTGTTTCTGGATGCAATATTTTGTGTACTGAGGCTGGCATTGAGGCAGTGACACCAGCATCCCATTGCATGTAACATCAGCATCCCATATGAGCACCAGTACAAGTCCCAGGGTCTCCATTTCTAATCCAGCTCCCTACTAATGCACTTGGGAAAACAGAAGAGGATGGCCCTAATCCTTTGGCCCCTGCACCCCAATGCTGAGATGGGATACTTAGATGAAGCTCCTGGCTCCTGGCTTCAGCCTGGCTCAGCCTCAGCTGTTGTGGCTATTCAGGGAGTGAACCAACAAATGGAAGATCTCTCTCTGTCTCTCCTTCTCTTTTGCTGTAACTATGCCTTTCAAGTAAAGAAATAAAATCTTTAAAGAAATAGATAAACAACCTTTACAAAATTTGTGTACTGTGTCCCATAGGTATTTACATTTGCTTATAGGTTGTAGGTTGTAAGTGTGTGTTCTTCAGTTACATTGCTCACTTATTTATTCATTTATTAATTCATTCACTTGTTTGGCATCTATTTTTGCGTTGATATTCTGCACTGAGCATTGTCTAAGAATGAAAATACCAAGACTGAAAAAGCACAGCTTGGAATATGATATCACAAAAATGACTGCAATGGAGAGAATAAGCCTGCATTTGTGAGTCAGGACCAGCTGCTAGTGTCTAGTGCTTGTGTTAGACATAAAGGATAACCCTGAGGAGGACAGTATTTCGACCAGAGGTGAGATAATATGATAGAAGCCTATGGCACATTCAGGAAGCCACAGAGGGTTTAGTAGGAGCTGGAGACAGGGCAGGAGATGAGAGAGATGGCACAGAAGACAAGATCACTAGAGATTGTACAGTGTAGGTTTTATCCTGTGACAAAAGAAAGGTTCAAATGAAGTCTGATATTCTTCGAAAATGTGGAATTTATACTAGTTGAAGATAGAAAATAAATATTCTATATTTTAGGGGGTATCCATCACATAAACCATATCTTCTACTTTTGGGAGGAAATATCCCTTATGAGACATGTTAATATTGTCCAAAAAGTATGGTCTCAGTAATATATTTTGAATGGAAATTCATAAGTCCTAATATGAATTTGTTTAGTAAATGTTCCAAAGAACTGACACCACAATGTGCTCCATGAAGTTTAAAGGTTTTTTAAAAAATTCTTCTCTTCTTTCTAGACAGCTCTAAAAGTTGAAAGATGATCAGCTTGCGAGACAGTTCTGAAAGTCTTACTGTTTCTGAATAACATGTGGAGTTAACAAGGATTAGAGCACATACAGCCACCTCTGCTCAGGAAGTTCACCTCCTGTAATGAATTTGATCTTCATCCCATAAATTCCATCTGCTGACTTGCTCCTTTATATTATTTCTGATTCTGGTTTTGGAACTCCTTCAGAAAGTCAGAATTACTAAAGGAAAGGGTCAGGGGAAATTTTAGGACCAAATGTCTTGTTTCATGTTTACTAATAAAACCAGAAACCTGCAAAGTATTTTAAGTTATGTGCTCTTATAAATAAACATCTGTGTTTTATCTTTTGCATGTCTTACTTTGTTTCAGAATTCCCTCCATGCCAGCTGGGGCATTGCTCTTGTTTACACTGTCCCCCATATCATCTTCTCTGTGGGTAGCCACATCCTGCCAGAGGTAGCATATGGCATGGTGACTCAGGGGACAAAAGAGAAGGTGAGTGCAATGGTGATAAAGGATTCTGCTGTATCCCCTCAAACTCTTCCCTTCGGTCACAACCATGGAGCTTGAGAATGGGAGATTTGCTTTCGGGGTGAACGGACACAAAATACTTTCTTGCTTGCAATGTGATCCCTCACCTTGGAGCTCATTACTTCTTTAAACATGCCTAAGTGTGGCTTGGTAATTCCACCTTCTCATGCAACTTAAGTACAAGCAAAAATGTGCTTGGGGTGCTCCCAGTGTTTGATCTCAAGCTTTCATGTGGCTTTTGCTTCTCCTTGCACTGGTAGGAGATAAAAGGAAACCAGCTGTTTTCTTGTTAAAGATCAAGGTAATCAGGATGGTGATTCAGGACATAACCATCATAACTGTGGGAAGAGGAGGAGACCGTATGCTGGCTTGCTATTAGGCACAGTATGTGAGATTCCTGGAGCCGTCAGAAAGGGCATTTCATTTCATGCCTATTTGTGATTTCTTTGTTGTTTTTGTTGTTGCAATTTTAAATTCCAGTACCATCTTCAGTGAATTGAATAAGGCTGTCAATAGTGATATAGTCCAATGGTGAGATAATATTAGTATTTCAGATTCTGACTACATTCCTGCACTATTCTTCAAGTATAATAGCTTTCCTCTTTATATACACAACAATGCAGTGATGTGGTTGGTGTTATTCCTATTTTGCAGATGAAAAAACTGAGATCCATGAAGTTTAAGCAACTTGTCCAAGTTATATTTCTTATAAATTTTGGTGAGACTGAGCTTTAAACTCAAACACCCACTATCAAAACTAGGATGAGATTAAGAGTGGTGCCCATGCCACAGAATTTAAGGAAGAACTCTTTCTAGGTCTTGTGTATATGCAGGGTTTGTACCTGTGAATGAGTGCATTCTTAAATCACATTCTACCAAAAGGCTTCCATAACCTAGGTAGCTCCTATCAAGAGCCTTGGGTGATCATTGATGTCATATATAAGAGTGCTATTTGTTAAATAAACAAAAAGAGTCACTGTGCACTAACCATGCAGGACCTCTGTCCACAGAGTTGTATCATGAGACTTAACAGTAAACCTTGTTCTCAAGAATCACTTCCTCTTAGTGTATTAAATGGAGGACATTATTATGTCTCATAAGTTATAGTTATATCTAAGAGCTCACAAAAGAGGCAGTATTCTTGGGTTCTTCTTTAAAGAAAATTTCAAAAAGAAAAGAAGAGGGAGGAAGGAAGGGAAAAGAGGAAGGGGAAAAGCAGCCCTTGTCTAGACTGTTGAGGAAGAGTTCTCTCTGTTTTTTAATTCCATTCTTTCTTTTTTTATTTCTTTCTGTTTCTTTTTTTTTCTTGGACCAAACAGGAGAAGGAGGAGGAAGAGTGGGGGGAGTAGATGGAAGGGTAGATGTGGTGGAAAGAATTACTATGTTCCTAATGTTATATTTATGAGATACATAAAAATGAAGAAAGTAAATCACATCCTATTTCCAGTCTTTAGTGTCCAGGTTAATCTGGGCATGGGTCAGAGGAAGCATTCACTGAAGAAGTAGAGTGCACAGCCCTTGAGAACATCTCTAGTTGCCAAACAGACCAGCAGAGATAGAGGTTAATACCGGTATCTTTCCTTAGGATGTCTCCTTTGACCTTGGTTTTGTGTTCTTCTTTTGTAATATGCTTCCAGGCATTGTTCTCTGTTATAGCTTTGTCTTACTCCATCCTTCTCCATTACAAGGAAGGAAGAATGCACTCCTCATTTGAAAGATAGATCTCTGCATCTCATACAGAAAATACTAGAGCTGCCTCACAGAACTTGATGAGCAGTCAATCAGACCTGGGCATTCCTAAGAACCCAATTCCATATTGTCAAGTCCAGACACATCCTGAGGTGAAAATTGAAGTCAAAGATAATCTAAGAGAACATATCTATAAGGAATCTCAGGATCTCAGAATAGAATCTTATGAAGGGATGTCAAACTGTTTCAGAGAATAGGACAAGGTGGGCATAGCCAAGGACCCAAGGGCATTAGTGAACTCCCCTCTCCCAAACACTCTGTCCTCTTAAAAATATTTTAGTGCATTGAGTAGGTTTTGAATAGGTCTAGACTTTTCTGGTTAGCTGAAAGAAAACAATCTAGGCATTCTAAAAAGAAAAAGAGGTTGTTTTGTTCAGTCTTATCCAGCCAGAGGCAAAAGAGGCCACTGGAATGGTGGGCTAACAGGTGTGAATTCTGTCTGATACCCTTCAGTGATAGACCAATCCACCCACTACCCAGCGAACCACGGAATAAGCCCTTATGAGCTCTTACAAACAAGGTTTGGAAGTCCAGCAGTAGCTAGGATTGTGCATGAAATGAAGGAGAGAGTGCTAAAATCTAGTAGCTCCCTTGATCTTCCCAGCATCACACTTGGAAACTCCTGGTAGTTGTTCAAGACAAATTCTAGACATGGAAATCCAAGAAGCTAGTTGATGATGGCATCTCCACCACAATGGCCATCACACCCACCGAACCATGTTAGAAAAGGCCAGAGGGTTTAAAAAGAAAAGCAAGCAGTGTTAAGCACACAGGAGCACACACTGTGAGGGAGCACCACTTACCTCTTTGATCAGGTTCATAAATCTGGGTCCAAGGCGCCACGGCTTGTGCCGATGACACTGTAGGGAGCTGACGGTCAACTGGGAGGCCCGGTGGGAGGCAATGGCAACCATGTACACAGCATCATACATCAGGGCTGCTTCAGTCTGTGAAGGAAAGCACACACCACGTCACATCTTCAATGCCACCTTTACTTTCTGTCTTTTACTATCCCTGCTTCCTTAGCTCCTACGTGTCAGATCTTCTAGGCCACTTCTCTTTCAGACAGTTTTGACTCTTAAGAGCTATTTTTCTCCACAATAATACCTCATAGTCCCAAATAAGTTGGAGCTACACCTCTGGTTTGTTTTGAGTTCTTTTAAAAAAGGGCAAATTGGAACAGACACACACAAAAAAAAGACTCGATACCAATAATTAGTATTTTTGGAGTGTCTTCCATGTTAGGCACAGTGTTGAGATCAACTACATTGAGCTAGAAGCTAGTAAAACTCCATATTTTAATACCATATTTTGTTTCTCAGCATTTATCTGCATCTACTCATTTATTTACTAGGTTATATTTGGTAGAAAGGAATAACAGGGGCTGGAATTTTGGTGTAGCAGGGTAAGCCCCTGCCTGCAATGAATGCTGGTTCAAGTCCTGGCTGCTCTACTTCCAATCCTGCTTTCTGCTTATGTGCCTGGGGAAGGAGCTGAGGATAGTCCAAGTGCTTGGACTCCTGCTACCCACATAATATACCTGGATGGAGTTCCAGGATCATGGCATTGGCTTGGCCCAGCCTCTGCCCTTGAAGCCTCTTGGGGATTGAAACAGTGGATAGAAGACCTCTCTCTCTTTCTCTCTCTTTCTCTCTCTCTCTCTTTCTCTCTCTTGTGTTTGTGTGTATGAGTATGACTTTTTAGTAATTAAATACATTTTTAAAACAAGAAACAAATTGCTGCAAGTAAAAACTAACAAGTAATATCTATATAGGAATACTAGTGTTGTTCATTTCCATATCCCGGAGTCTGGAAGGCTGGGATTAAGGAGTCAAATCAAACAGCAAGTTTGAAGAGATTCCCTGAAGATGACACAGTATAATTTTTCCAGAGAATACCTGTTTTCGCTGGCATGTATGTTCCTCATAAATACTGAAAATAGCCATTATGTTTGGACATCTTGTTCCTACCTTCCTCATGAAATTTCTCTACTATGCAAAATTTTTCATAATACTTACGGCATTTTACAAAATATTCTGGCCTGTGGTTTTCTTTAGGGATAAAATCTTATAATACTCTCACATTTTACTTGAGGGTTTTTCCTGCAACTTCAGATACATTAGCTGGTTAGAAATTCTCAACTCCCCCAAATACACAGAGCACATAGATAAAGCTGTTTATTATGTGGGAAAGCTGACCTTCAGGCAGGATATTGATTTGTGGAGCGTCATATGTGCATAGCTGATAATTGGCAAAGTTAAACCCAGAATCCAGGTCATGGAATGAAGATTATCATGTGGTTTTCTGAACTCAGTTAATTTATTCAACATTTACTATGCATTGATTGATTATGTCTTAATGCAGGTGGAAAGAGAGGATAGGGTTACCGTATCTTGCATTCTGTCAGTCTTTGAGGCCAGGAAATAACTCTGCTTTGACTCCTTATTAATCTGTGTGATCTCTATCATTCCATTTTCCATGTATTTTTGTCATTTGTTTATAAATGTGTTTTTTTTAATAAGAATGTGGGTTTTTTAAAGGCAGGAACATCTGGAGTGCAACCTTTGGTTGCTATACAGTCTCTGACACATACAAGTTGTTTAATAAATGTGCACTGAAGGAGTTACTATTATTTCATGTCTTAAAGTAAAATGCATTTTTATGAGAACCATATGATCTTAAGATTTTAATATATATCACTTCAATCATACCTGTATCATTGACACACAGAAATTATATTGGTAGTGATTATGATAGTGATTGTTATAGCTTAGAAATATTTTGCTCTTGTCAGTTCAAGACTGAGGCCATTCATCTTGTAGATGAACAAATGCAGCCTTCCTGGAAATTGGTACAGGGTTATTCTGTGGAGCAGTTGCACAGTCAAGATTTGAACCCATGATTGTTTCTAGCATCCATGTTCTTCACGCTCTCCTAGACTAATTTGGTGTATTTGGGAGAGACTTTGGAAGACTGAAGTTTTAAAAATACAAACCAATAATAATAGCAAGAACTTATCCATCAGATGCTGTTCTACATCCTGGCAAACACTGAATTTTCACCATCAATCTTCATTCCATGA
Source organism: Oryctolagus cuniculus (assembly GCF_051225735.1). Taxonomy (NCBI): domain Eukaryota; kingdom Metazoa; phylum Chordata; class Mammalia; order Lagomorpha; family Leporidae; genus Oryctolagus; species Oryctolagus cuniculus. The sequence goes on along the minus strand of NC_142870.1, from coordinate 15,907,187 downwards.
CAGCTAAAGAAATTCAGAGATGTAATGGTGTCCCCAAGCTAATAGTTGGGAAACCAATGTTAAAATCCCAGAAGTCAATGCTAGAATTTACGCTCTTAACCCTGAAGCCATTCTACCTCTAAATTAAGTTACTTGTCTGGTGCTTTGATAGTCACAGTGATTACTTAATCAAAGTTAATATCCAGTGACAATTTATTACATGGAAGGCATTGTAAACTTATAACCATTGTCATATCCTTTAATTATTAGAATTAAACTTTTAAAATAGTTATTGCCTCCATTTTACAGACAGGGCAATTGAGGTTTAGGGAAGTAGAGCATCTTGCCTAAATTTATGTGACCAGAAAAGGAAGGAGAGAGGATCCCAACTCAGTGCAGACTCAGAGTTTAGAGCTCACATCTACAGCTACAACACTACAATGGTTTGGCTTTGTTTGTCCAGACCACTTTTTGACAAGTTTATATGTGTTTTCATGAATTCACTGAATGAGTGATTTGAGAGAGAAGTAGAAAGAGTGGAATTCTAGTGAGCTGACTTTTCTGTCAACTTAGTTTAGACAGATAGTTGACTTTCGTTCTCAACACAGCTTCTATATGGGGAAGGACAATACAACAGTTCAAAGCAATGTGTCTGACTAGCACTTTTCCCTTGCAAAGTGGACAAGAATTTGTTCTAAAAACATGCTACCCATTGACATAAAGTGTCTTCCCAGATGAGAGAAACATTTAAGTTATTTCTAACACTAATACACCACCATTGAATTTCTTCTTGCTTTCAGCTTTATGCTTGAAGCTTGGTTCCCGAACATCAGCTCTCGAGAGATTTTGGTAAGAAGGAATGAAATAGAAATAGAACGATGTTCTCCATTTCCTTCTTTCATTCACATTTTATGTATATCTAAGGCCTAGATAACGATCACACGGCTCAATCCCCCTCGAGAAACCTTTGTACCACAACCCTGATCATGAGCTAAGTATATTGAAGGTAGGCTTCTGTGCAGCACACCCAGTAATAACTGTGTATTCTTACACGCAGCAGATTTGGGGTGTTCAAATCCTGCAAGTTCTGAAGAAAAGGCTAGTTCTTGACTGGCTCTGGGAGATAACCGTTAAGTTTCTGGCTGATTAGAGTATCTTTGTGTTCTGGGGTCCTACGCCAGACAGCAGTGTGCTTACAATGTGACTTACAGTGACCTCCTGTTCTTGTCCTGGACCCCGGGTTACACTGTATCACTTTATCCTCAGGAAAGGTGGAGAGTTGAGAAACTCAAAATCATGCTAGATAGGTGCTCCATGCCTGGGTGACTGATCCCCCCAGTAAGCTCCCCACAGCAGGGCTCAGGCTGGCTTCTCTGGTTAGCACTACTTCACACATGTTGTCACGTCCTTGCTAGGAAGAAGGTACTATCCATGAGACTCCATGGGGTGAGGACATATGGAAGCCCAGACGTGGTTTCTCCTGGACACTGTTCTGTGCATATTTTTCCTTTTCTGATTAACTCTGTATTCTTTTGCTATAATATGAAGGCAGTTCAAAAAGTTTGTGGAAAAATATGATTAAAGGTAAGCTTATTTGGGGACAAAAATTTTGAATTCCATGTATAATTTTTTTTCAAAATACTCATTTTTTCATGAACTTCATGAAGATTTCTCACATGTATGGATTCCAAAACTTTTTATACCAGAAATAAAGTCATCTTTTAGTCCCATTTTCTACTACCCTTTTGAAGTAGCCTTGTGAACTGTTATTGTGAGTATAACAGTGTTTCTGAGCCCTGTAAGTCCTTCCAGCAAATCATCAAACCTGAAGATGAGCTTGGGTACTCCCAATGTTAGGTAGGAAGTCAGAAAATAGCCTATGTTTGTATGAAGGGCCTAAGAAAAACAAAGCACCAGCAAAAGGAAAGGAATGCCAGAGTACCAGAAGTACACCTTGGAAGCAATCCAGTGTTTTACACTGCATTTCTTGTCCAATCGCCAGTTACTTTATAGGTGGTCCCAGCCTTCCTCTCCAAGGAAGGTACCCCAGGAATGCCAAGTGGATTGCCTAGCAATAAAATCTAGGGAGTACTTTTACCTGCTTTATATCCAGAGACCTCTTTGTCCATGAGAAGAAGGAGAGGGAACAGCAGGAAGAACAGAACCCCATTCCCTCATTAGTCCCAGCCTGAATACAGAAAGCTCACTCAGTCTCTCCTAAGACGCAACACTTTGCCATTGGTGTCCATATGGGATGTCGGCGCTGCAGGCTGGGGCTTTAACCCATTGTGCCACAGTGCCATCCCCTCAAGTGTATTCTCATCATCAAACTTTTTAACCTCGCTTGCCCCAATCTGAATGGCCAGGTACCCTCTCTGGATTCTGCCTGGAGGGATGCCCATCTGTTCTGACAAATGCCTTACTCCATTCAACCTTGTTACCATGCCACTACTCCTCTATCTCGTTCCTGAAGTCTTTCTCAGGCAAAGACAAGAACCTAGTCTGCCTATTAACATTGGGAAGTATTCCCAAATTTCACTATTCCACCCTGGTTTCTGTCACAGCCTCTCTGCTGTGTGTTAATAAGCTCCTCAATTAAAATCCAAATATCTTGAAGCAAGTATTTGGTATAGTGGTTGAGATGTAACTTGAGACACCTACACCACATATCAGAAGATCTTTGCTTGAGTCCTGCCCTGGTCTTCATTCCAGCTTCCTGATAATGTGCACTCTGGGAGACAGTAAGCGAGTGTGTGAGTTTCTGCCACTCATATAGGAGACCCAGATTGAACATCCAGTTCCTGGCTTCTGCTTGACCCAGCCCTAGTTGTTACAGGCATTTGGGGAAGAAACCAGTCGATGGGAGATCTCTTTGGCTCTCTCTTTCTTTCTGTCTCTACCTTTCAAACAATAAATAAACAAATGAATAAAAATTTTAACACAATCCAAATATTTCATCCATGGCATAGAGGTAATGTGAATTTACCACTTCAGGTGAATTGGCTAGTTTTAATCTTTCTGAGACTTGTCTCCCTGAAAGAATGGAGATTTTGGTAAGGGTAGGAGAACCAACACTTCACCTACGGGAGCCCTGCTAAGGAACCTAAGGTTTAGGGGGAGGTGCTTGCAGAAAAAGCACTGAGCCTCCTGAGTATCTGAGTGCCCAGGAGGTAGGAGAAAGCCACCACCAGTGAAATGGGATTTAGAACTGGGTTGAGGAAGTTGGCAAAGATATCAACACATACTCAACATCTGGAAGTTCAGGGATTAGGAAAATAACACCTGACAAACTGTCTCAATGAACACTGGGCGGCTTTGGAGAAAGACGATGAGGAATAGGGGAACTAGAGCATATGCTGAGTTGGGAAATGCATCTGCATGATTTTACTGGTCACACAAGGTCACAGAGGACTCAGGTTAGGGGCTATCATGTGCTACAGGCACAATGCCAGGAAAGACCCTCTTGTAAATAAGCAGATTATGCCTTGGTCTTTTAGAATGACTTTGTTGGTTTATTGAGTACAAACTGACAAAACAGCATGTACCATCAAATAAATTCAACTCTGTGTTTTAGAGGCTTTGCATATGTTGTTTTAATTGGTAGTATAATCCTGTAAAGTATTATTGTCAAGATTCACAGACATGCAAACACATTCAGGAAGGCCAAATAACTCACTCAGCCCTCTTAGTTAAGAGATCAGCAAAGTCTTGATTTTCCTACTGAATCCAGCTGCCTATTGTCTTTCATGGCAGAAGCGGCAGTACTGCAGGAGAATCCTCAAAACCATCTTCCCTGTCGATCGTGATTTTAGGAAATGTTCACATGTAAGAGAGAAGGGTTAGGCTACTGACTTAACTTCACACTGTGAATGCATTTGAAGAACTAGGTAGATGGTCAACAGATCAATGTTCTATTGTTTACGTGATCCATGTGCAATAGTGAGTAATATAAGCTTTTGGTCCACAGACTGAGAATTATCCATTCCATTACTCCAGTCTATCCAAAAACCAATAGATTGAATCACCCAAGTTCTGAAAATTTAAACATAGTGAAAGGGAATGAAGTCAATTTTGTAAAAATCATTCCCAATTTCTGTTGAATTAATTCACACTTCAGTTGATAAAACACTCTTTCTTTAACCTCAAGATGCTTTAAATAATGAGTTTCACTGCTTTTGAATGCTACTGACTCAGTAGCAGTTTTCTTTCTTCCTTCCTTTCTTTCCTTTAAAGAACTCTATTGTTCTTAAGTTTGAAATCAAGAATTTTTGGGGGATAGTGCTGTGGCATAGCAGGTAAGGCTACCACCTGAAATGCCGGCATCCCATATGGGAGCCGGTTCGAGTCCCAAGTGGTCCATTTCTGATCCAGCTCTCTGCTGTGGCCTGGGAAAGCAGTGGAAGATGGCCCAATCATTGGGCCCCTGCACCCATGTTGGAGACCTGGAGCAAGCTCCTGGCTCCTGGCTTTGGATCAGCACAGCTCCAGCCCATTGAGGCAATCTGGGGAGTGAACCAGCAGATGGAAGACCTCTCTTTTGCTCTGACTCTGTGCCTCTCTGTAACTCTGCCTTTCAAAATGAATTAATATAAAATAGAATAAAATAAAGTAAATCTTTAAAAAAGAATTTTTGGGCTTGAGCATAATTGATTTGTCTATTTTCAGTTTTGAGTATATATATATTAATGAAATGTTTTTTTTAACTTTTATTTAATAAACATAAATTTCCAAAATACAGCTTTTGTATTACAGTGGTTTTCTCCCCATAACTTCCCTCCCACCCACAATCCTCCCATCTCCCCTCCCTCTCCCATCCTATTCACATCAAGATTCAGTTTCAATTATCTTTATATACAGAATTATAAATTAATCTTTAGTGTATATTAAGTAAAGATTTATAAATTATAAATTTTATAACTGAATATAAGAATAAATTTAATAATAAATAAATTGTATAAGAATTATAAATTAATCTTTAGTATATATTAAGTAAAGATTTCAACAGTTTGCACCCACACAGAAACACAAAGTGCAAAGTACTGTTTGAGTACTAGTTATAGCATTAATTCACATTGGACAACACGTTAAGGACAGAGATCCTACATGGGGAGTAAGTGCACAGTGACTCCTGTTATTGATTTAACAATTGACACTCTTTGTTTATGGTGTCAGTAATCACCCTAGGCTCTTGTCATGAGTTCCCAAGGCAAGGCTATGGAAGCCTTTAGAGTTCGCCAACTCCAATCTTATTTAGACAAGGCCATAGTCAAAGTGGAAGTTCTCTCCTCCCTTCAGAGAAAGGTATCTCATTCTTTGATGGCCTGTTCTTTCCACTGGGATCACACTCACAGAGATCTTTCATTTAGGCTTTTTTTTTTTTTTTTTTTTCCCCACAGTGTTTTGGCTTTCCTTGCCTGAAATACTTTTATAAGCTTTTCAGCCAGATCCGAATGCCTTCAGGGCTGATTCTGAGGTCACAGTGCTGTTTAGGACAGCTGCCATTCTATAAGTCTGCTGTGTGTCCCACTTCTCATGTTGGATCTTTCTCTCCTTTTTAATTCTTCTTTTTTTTTTTTTTTTGACAGGCAGAGTTAGGCAGTGAGAAAGAGAGAGACAGAGAGAAAGGTCTTTCTTTTTCCATTGGTTCACCCCCTAAATGGCTACTATCCGCTGTGCGGATCCGAAGGCAGGAGCTAGGTGCTTCCACCTGGTCTCCCATGCGGGTGCAGGGCCCAAGCACTTGGGCCATCCTCCACTGCCTCCCCGGGCCACAGCAGAGAGCTGGACAGGAAGAGGAGCAACCGGGACAGAATCCGGTGCCCCAACTGGGACTAGAACCCAGATACCGGCACTGCAGGCAGAGGATTAGCCTAGTGAGCCGCAGCACCGGCCTCTCCTTTTTAATTCTATTAGTTAGTATTGGCAGACACTAGTCTTGTTTGTGTGATCCCTTTGACTCTTAATCATATCATTATGATCAATTATGAACTGAAACTGATCACTTTGACTAGTGAGATGGCATTGGTACATGCCACCTTGATGGGATTGAATTGGAATCCCCTGGCATGTTTCTAACTCTACCGTTTGGGGCAAGTCCCATTGAGCATGTGCCAAACTGTACATCTCCTCCCTCTCTTATTCCCACTCTTATATTTAACTGGGATCACTTTTCAGTTAAATTTAAACACCTAAGAGTAATTGTGTGTTAATTAAAGAGTTCAACCAATAGTATTAAGTAGAACAAAAAATAATATTAAGAGGGACAAAGTACTAAGTTGTTCCTCGACAGTCAGGATGAGGGCTGATCAAGTCCTTGTTTCTCATAGTGTCCCTTTCACTTCAACAGGTTTCGTTTTTGGTGCTCGGTTAGTTGTCACCGATCAGGGAGAACATATGATATTTTTCCCTTTGGGGCTGGCTTATTTCACTCAGCATGATGTTTTCTAGATTCCTCCATTTTGTTTCAAATGACTGGATTTCATTGTGTGTGTGTGTGTGTGTGTGTGTGTGTGTTTTACTGCTGTATAGCATTCTATAGAGTACATGTCCCATAATTTCTTTATCCAGTCTACTGTTGATGAGCATTTAGGTTGATTACAGGTCTTAGCTATTGTGAATTGAGCTGCAATAAACATTAAGGTGCAGACAGCTCTTTTATTTGCCAATATAATTTCCTTTGGGTAAATTCCAAGGAGTGGGATGGCTGGGTTGTATGGTAGGGTTATATTCAGGTTTCTGAGGAATCTCCAAACTGACTTCCATAGCGGCTTAACCAGTTTGCATTCTCACCAATGGTGGGTTAGTGTCCCTTTTTCGCCACATCCTCGCCAGCATCTGCTGTTGGTAGATTTCTTATGTGAGCCATTCTCACCAGGGTGAGGTGAAACCTCATTGTGGTTTTGATTTGCATTTCCCTGATTGCTAGTGATCCTGAACATTTTTTCATGTGAATGACATGTATTCTTGAAATACTTCTTGTTGTATAAAACACTAAGGAATTCTTAATATTTAAAAATATTAAAGAAGAAGATAGATAAGTAGGTAGGAAGTCAAACATATGTAATTTTCCCCTAATATCTGTGGTATATGTTTATTTGAGCATCTGTGTAAGTATGTGGAACACACAAAAATATGACTTATAAAGGGCTACCTGGAAATTCACCTTGGAGCATAATGGAATAATGCAAGTGATTTTAAAGAATTCAATTCTATTATGGTAATGACATTCTCTATGTTTACTTATTATCCTAATGGCATGAATAGTGGTTAGTCTAATTTTTTTTTAAAATAATACTATTGCTTTAGAATAATCTCTATGCTAGCTAATTATGCTTTTTATTTATAGGAACTCTTTTTGGACTTTCATGGGAATATTCAGGATTCTGTGAATAGTTTTAATTTAACATCTTGAGTCTTTGAAGAAGTTTAATTTATATTTATTATGTGCATGAAATATTTTATTAGCTATATAGTGGTTACAGGCTTACCCTGACACTGGTATAGTGCTGAAGATAGAACAGACTACAAAAAGAGGAAGCATTCATAGTCTTACAGGGGAGGCTTTAAACAAATGAATCAAAATATAACAAATGAGGTTACGAGGACGAGGAAGAAAAGTATTGCAGGTAAGGAGAGAGAGAGATACTACACCTGCTGTACTTCACAGAAGGCCTTTCTGGTGAAGTGGCATTTGAGATCCTGGATAGTAGAGGGTTCCAGACAATGAAACAACAAGTGCTTGACATACAGAACTGAAGACAATGCAGCATTTGCTATACAGACCCAATAGAACCCAAAGCTTTCTCTCTTCAAGCACAAGAGTGTGGATAGTTGCAACTGGAGAGCAAAGATTTCCTAGGAGCAGGCCTGGCTTTGAGGACATGGAGTCTGTGTGCTCCCTAGGGTCACATACGGCCCACTGAACGTCCTCCCACGCGCCCTTTCACCTCTTCATGACTCAGTTCCACACTCCCAATTTTGCCACCTCCAGGAGAAACAGAAAAGGAGTGAAGTGCAATACAGACTCTTTGGATAAATAGCGGCCAATACTGTACTTCACAGAATCAATTTCAGAGGTCTGTCTGCACGAGTGTTGGATCTGACTTCCAGTGTTCTATCACTTTTCTCTTTATTGGTATTGACGTGACTGACATAGTTACTCTACCCACCATTACAGCTCCCTAGTGAGCTTTCTCTTCTGGTATGGCAAACCTCCACTTTCTTTTTTATAGTTTATAATAATAATAATAACAACGACCATAAAAACCCAGTCCTAAAACCCCTCTCTGAGGCAGAATGACAGCCATAAACATTAGGCAGAACAGGGCTGCCTCCATTCACTGGGACTCAGCTCTGCCATGCTCCTGCCCAAGGGGCCTGCGCCAGCAGCAGCCTGGGGGAGTAACATTGCCTCCTGCCTGGACAGGTTCCATAGGAATTACACAGCTTTGTCTCCCTGACCCTGGGCTCCTCCTCAGCTCAGTCAATATGGACAAACTGTCTGCTCAGTGTATCTGAACACACAGACACTTTTTTTTTTTTAGTAAATTAAGCCATCCTTGATGAATATTTAATGTTTGGCATGAATCCACAATCTGTGTTAACATAGCTTCAATCTGTAACTCTTTTAGTGGGGCATATGAGGCGCAGGTAAAAACTCTGAGAGCTCATCCTGTGACAAAAATCTCACTGGAAAGTGGGGAGGTGGGCAGACAATGTTGATCCCTGTTGGAATTCACTGGAATTCAAAACCAACGGGAAGAAGGCAAAAGGCACCTCATTAATGCCCTTTGCTTTCTTTCTCCTTCTGAGCCACTCCACCTCCTCTTTAGAGTATTTAGAGGGTTACCCTGGATGTTCTCCACTTTTTCTTATTTAAAGCAATGTTCCAAATCACCCCAAGGCTCATTTGTACCCAAATGGTTTCTATCACTATCTTGCAGATCACTGTATATTCTAAGAATCATTTCAGGTTTGAAAAACAGTCAGGGACCCTGAACACGGAATCATCCAGAACCACTTAATTCGTTCATTTTTTTTCTCCTTTTCATCTGTTCCTCAAAGGAAAAAAGAAAAAAAGAAATCCCCAAGTTCATTTCTCTGTGAGATGATACCTTTCACTTATCGGTAAATTGCATCTTAAAAGAAAGAGTGCTTTTCCCAATGATGGGAACAGAGAATGAAATACTACGCCAATTTAAAATGCTATTACCTGCTTGTATTCTCAATGTCTGTTACCTTACATGCCACTGTTCTTACATAGGGATCTTTTTTATTATCATTATTTCCTGTTATTTTCTTCATCACCCAGAGAGCTTCATTAGAGAAATAAAGCAAGGGTAGGAGCGTTTGACAACAAGAGACAAATGATGTTAGTGAGAAGCTCTCTGATGAGGTGGTTTGCAATTTATCTGTTTAGCAGAGTGCCTCTGACTTGTCAGGAGGAAGGCTTGGCACCTGCTCCGGGAGCGACATATGGCTGTGGTAAAGCGCTGTCAATGTCTAAGGGCTGTGCCTGCATGTACCTGGGGCAGGAGGAACCCAAACACACAGACTGTACGTGGGTCTGGCGTTTCTCCACATCTGCTTGCACCTGCTGAGATGGGGCACGAGCCAGGAAGGCCGACTGGCAGGTTTTCCTCCTCTTTCCTCCCTCTCTGCTAAAACCACATCCCCAGGGAGAAGAAACTCTCTCTCCTTGCTTTTATTTTAGTTCCTGCTTTGTCTTCATTGGGCGGATGAAGGTGCCTACCTCTTCAACTTTCTTATCTGCAGTAAGTATAGTCAGCAAGCTAAAAATAGCCACTTTTGATAGTGGCCAGGCACAGCTTTTCAAACCAACCATAAAGCTCATCCTTCTCTCAGGCAAGTCAAGGCCCATGTTATATCTCCTCACATTTAAAAGGCATAGAAGATTTTCATCCTAAGCCCTAAGGATTCAGCATTAATTTAAATGACTTTAGGTTAATACTACTTACTGTCATCATGCCATCCAAAAGGCCAGTCTCTGGTCTGGGCGGGGCCTGCAACCGCTCCATGGACCACTTCTCAATGATGGATGACACGTGGGGGTTGTCAATGTTAAGCAGCCGAAACCCAGTCATATTTACACCGCTATACCTGTAGAGTTCCAGATCTAAAGCAAATAAGTCCTGTGCAATATTAAAAATGATAGAAGTAGAAAAGAATTAGAATTTTTTATGTTTTTATGCAAAAGAGAATTAATGACTGCAGAAGCAGGGCATAGATGAATTAAAAATGGAGCCATTATCACTCCATTTCTATTAAAAAAATCTCCCATTGGTTTTCATTTCATTCTCATTCTGCCTAATAAATTCTTTTTTTTTTTTTTTTGGACAGGCAGTTAGACAGTGAGAGAGAGAGAAACAGAGAGAAAGGCCTTCCTTTTCCGTTGGTTCATCCCCCAAATGGTTCACTTCCCCAAACAGCCGCTACGGCTGGTGTACTGTGCCAATCAGAAGCCAGGAGCCAGGTGCTTCCTCCTGGTCTCCCATGCACGTGCAAGGCCCAAGGACCTGGGCCATCGTTTACTGCACTCCTGGGCCACAGCAGAAAGCTGGACTGGAAGAGGAGCAACTGGGACAGAATCCGGCACCCCAATCAGGAATAGAACCCGGGGTGCCGGCGCTGCAGGCGGAGGATTATCAAGTGAGCCACGGCGCCCGCCAGTGCCTGATACATTCCAAGGTGGTAAGTGGTTCTCATTTTTACTCACCTCTTGCAAGACTGTTAGAGTTTGGATAACCCAAGAACAGGAATTTGGCTTCCAATAAGTTGTACGCCCTTGGGTACAAAATAGTCTCGGGGGAATTGGAAGAGAGAATTGTGGTCATTTGGTTCAAAGATTTTATTTTGTCACGATGTGACCAAGTATCTCCTTACTCATCACATCTTGCTGCCTCAAGAATTTCTAGGTCTTGCTATGAAGGTCAAATTTGGAGATTGCACATGTACTTGACAGAAAGACCACTCCTGGTTCATGGGTCATAACTCACATTCCCTACAATGAGGACATGAAGAATGCTCACTGTACATCTATGCAAAATAAGAACTAGAGTTCTTACCCAAGGATATTATTGGAGCAGGTGGTTGAGTTGAATGTGAGAACAGGTACACAACAGAGCTCGTTCCTTTTCAGACTAATTCAGCAATAAAATTTAACCTGCTCCAGTGTTTTTCATTACACTGGATGAGGCTGAGTGTAAACCAGAAGTTTGTAAACTGATTCAGATTTCTAACACACTTACATGGTAATTTCAAGTTTTTTATGTATAAAAAGGTTAGGCTGGAAAACATATCACATTTAAGAATGAACAAGAGTTCCCAAATAGTATTTAACAGAAAATACATAAAAATTCCTAACAGTATAGCTGCTGGCTGCAAGTGCAGTACAGATACTACATTACCAGTGATAATAGTGGTTACTCGAGAGAGCAGCAGTTCCTGAAACACTTCATGATTTTCATTTGCATGAAATGCATACAGATTTATTCTTTTGAAGAACTCTTCTGCATTGCTACCCTTTCCCATGATAACTTTGGACTAAGTGGTAGAACTCCAAGAGTGCAGTTCTGTGCTTCCAGCTCAGTGTTAGAAAATATGTACTGCCTTTTAAAGTATTATCTATTCCTTTTCTGTACTAAGTATACACATTTTTTTTTCTTTAGGTTTTGTCAATACTCATGGGAAGGAATGGTAAGATCACAAAGGCAAAGCAGGAAAGAATGGAGATAAAACCAAAGTAAAATGCTTCAGGAAGCCAATTTATAGAAAAAGATCCAGGGATTAATGACTTCTATAGCACACTCAATAAATAGATCAAAGATACCTAAGTAACAAAAGACAGAAACTTCCAGAAAGCATATTTAATCCCTGAGGGATTCAATAGGACATAGATACAGTGTACTAAAATGAACACATTAAACACATGAACAGTTAGGTTGTCCTACAACTTGTGGTTTCTACGCAGTAGAGAATGTGGGGATGCCACGGTCTAATTTGTGATGTGCCCTTGTGAGTACAGGATAAGGAAAGGAGAAATGGGAGGGGTGAACAGGAATCTACAGTGCACAGTTTGTTCACTTTCAAGCATCTCCATTGAAGACCAGTGTTTTTAGATTCAACTGTTCATATTCTTCCTCAAATTTCTCCAAAACTAGCATTTTGGGGTTTGTACAGATGGGATTTGCAGAAAGTTCTCAGGGAGATGTCAGACTGTCAGCATTAATATCCAGGTCTTTATGGAGTCAGAGCGAGGCCCATATTTGTGAACAAAGCAAGACACTTAAAAAGTCCCAAAGTGGAGGTGAATGATTCTGTGTGCCATATTGGCTGGGTTAGCATTCCACCTCTGCTCCTTTCCTTTCTTTTCTTTTCCTTTCCTTTCCTTTCCTTTCCTTTCCTTTCCTTTCCTTTTCCTTTTCCTTTTCCTTTTCCTTTTCCTTTTTTTTTTTTTTTTGACAGGCAGTTAGAAAGTGAGAGAGAGAGACAGAGAAAAAGGTCTTCCTTCCATTGGTTCACCCCACAAATGGCTGCTACAGTCGGCATGCTGCGCCGATCTGAAGCCAGGAGCCAGGTGCTTCCTCCTGGTCTCCCATGCGAGTGCAGGACCCAAGCACTTGGGCCATCCTCCACTGCCTTCCCAGGCCACAGCAGACAGCTGGACTGGAAGAGGAGCAACTGGGACAGAATGCGGTGCCCCAACCGGGACTAGAACTCCGGGGTGCCAGCACTGCAGGCGGAGGATTAGCCTAGTGAGCCTCGGCGCCAGCCCCACTTCTGCTTCTAATTCCACTTTCCTGCTAATATACACCCTAAGAGGCAGTAGGTGTTGGCTCAGGTGGTTGGATCACCACCACCCATGTGGGAGACCTTGACTGAATTCTTAGGTTTTGGTTCAGTCCTGGCCTAGCCCCTGATATGGAGATGTTGTGGGCATTTGAAGAGAGAAACAATGGTTGGAAGATCTCTGTACCTCTGCCTCTTTCAAATACATTAGAAATAGATACATAAAAAATACCAAAAAAAAAAAAAAATACCCAGGGTTTCCCTTCACTATTCTGAAAAAGAATCTGACCAAGAAGGTAGGATCATGAGGCAGGAGACCACAGAAACCTTAGTTCAGGAACTTCTCCCCTGCATCCTGCTTCTCTGTCCTAAACTCAATACATGATTCTTGCCCATTGTGCCAAAGCATCCATCCCATAATGTTGTCTGCATCTCCTCATGCTGTCAGAGATCCGTGGGTCAGGAATACAATCTACTGCTTCTGGAATAAATGAGTAAAACAGCTCATTGGTCTTCTATTCTATTTTTTTTCTTCTACTCATCAGGAGTAGGATTTATTTGTTAAAGCTTTTCTTGTGCTGAATCCCCCAGAATCTGGATGGACTTTAGTTGATACACACTAACAGAGGTTAATTCTGTGTTTTCTTTTCAGATCAGAAAGTGGAGTGTGTGTGACTGTGGGGGAGGGTGAAGGGAGAGTGTGGTGTGTACGTGTTTGTGTGTGTGTGTATGTATGTGACTGATTTCTGATATTAGTTGATTAATAGCTACCACATTATTTTGATATATTAAGTGTCCTATATCATCATCCCTTTTTCTGATAATTCTCAAAGTTTAAGGCATCTTAGAGTTTGGATTTCTAAGGTTTAGAGCCATAATTGTTCTTAGTGGTTCAAAATTCTTAATGTGTAGAGCATTCCACAAGCTCCTTTTCTTTACAGTTTTCCAAACCCCTGTCAGGTCAACAGCCCCTGGTACACCAGCTGTATCCTGACATGGGCAGAAAAGCTGCATCGGATTAAAGAAGGTCAACACACACTCTGGTGTACTCCATAATGAATACAAATGGTAAGTGGTGCTTCTTTATGAATAGCTTGCACTTTGATAATTTCTATGTAATGGAATTTTTATTTTAATTCCTTTCCAGATACTCATGCATTGATGCAGGTTTAAAAAAGAAAGAAAGAAATCTGCTGCTCCATATTACTGTGTTTAGGAAATTCTTAGGAAAGTAAGGCAAATTTCCATGACAGTAGCCTTCCTTTGACACTGGTGGAGTTGACATATTTGAAATAACCATGTGAAGATGTTTCTTCTTGTGTGGAATAGATTTCTACCAGGTACGCTTACCAGGGTTGTGAAAAAATAGTGGTAGTACTCTGTCATCATGCCCATGAACAGAATCTACAAAAGAGAAACAAGGGAAAGATTTAGAAGCAGAAACATAATAAGAAATAGATCATTAGTAGGGTGACTGCCAAAGCTTGGGAACATAGAACAAGAAGGGCTTTGGAAATCCATAGACTTGGAGAATCATAAATTGGAGCCCAATTAGAGGCTGGTGTGGAGTGAGGTCACTGACCTTCAACCAATTCTATTTTCATTACACTATGTTAGATTTACAACAAAGTAGTCAATCTGATGTCAAATTTAAAAATAGTTTATGCTCAACGAATTTTATATTTGGAGTTGTCTATAATGACACAGGGTTTGTTTTTCCTACTGCCTAGGCTTTTGCATAATCTTATGTTTAAAAATATACTTTATTGATCTCCATCTCCATAGCCGTGATACTTAGCATAATGTTCCCCACAGAGTAGAGCTCATTAAATGTGAAAACAGCAAAGCTGGTGTGTAGATATTTAAATAGGAATTTACAAATGCATATATCTCTGAACCCTTTAGCTCTACTCTTTTTCCATTTTATCCCATTGACTGAGTGAGAGAAGAGAGGATTAGTTTATAGACAGTTGCATACTGTCTTGATTATGATTCTGAGTTATGTATTTAGGATCTTGATAGTTCCAGACATCCCATAGTAGGGATATTGTTTCTACTTTGTTTAGGAGAGAGAAGAAGGAGGGGATAGAAAAAACAAGGGGATTTGCTGGTGGTAGCTTATACAGTGTGATTTTTTTGGATTCCTGGAAGTGGTGTCAATTTAGAAGAAACAATTGCAAATGATTCGCTAAATCTAAATAAGTGCATCATCTTCCTTAGGGCAGGTTATTACAGGTACAGTTTTTTTGGTCTTTGAGTAGAAATCAATGGAGAAGACTTAGAAATCAAATTTCCAAGACAGTTTTCTCTGCAACTCTGGGTCAGTAGATACAAGGATGCAATGAGTATTCCCTATGGAAATTTTAAAATCTAAAATTCCCAGGTTCATCACAGAGATATCTTGACTCAGAATTTCTGAGAATGGAGCCTGGGTTTCGGTGTCTCATAGCAATGTTTGAGAATTATTGTTCTATAGAAAATCTGAACATTTGCATTAAGCTACAAAGACCTTAAGAAATGGATTAAAAAGTCTGATGAAAGGCATTACAAGTCACGAGAGGTCCTAGAAGGTGCCTAAGATAATATAGGCTCGAATGATTTTACACAAAAGAAATAAAAAGAACAAAGGTATTTGGTGACTACACATAACAGAATATGAACCTGAATCTGACACTTTTCTTAACAACATCTCTGCTAACGTGGAAACCAGAGGAATATTCAGTGAAATTGTAATGTCACAAAAGCAAGACAAATGATAGGAAACTCTCTTCATGAATCATGAGCCAATAGCATGTAAGTCACTCCTATGGTGATAACAAGACCAGGCACACAAAAGGATTTTTAAAAAGGGTAGACTTGCTTCAGGGCCATCAATAACACTTAATGCTGTGCATGGTGAGGTCTTGTTAGCTGGTCTCTTATATCATTCAAGCATAAAGAGCTGCCCTGCTGGGGTCAGTCAGGAATCCAATTTTTCACTTGGGTCATTAGATAGTATAATTGCTGCCAAAACTCCTCATGAAGGGGAGCTGGGCAAGTTTTATGTGAAGATACAGAGCTGGACACTGAGGTTTAAAATATCATTTCTGGAATTGAAAATGAAACACAAGGGCACCTGAGCTACAGCTTTTCACTCGGGTAGAAATTTTTTTAAAAACTTCATTATGGATATTTTTGATCTCCTGTTGTGGGTATAAGCATTTTTTTAAACAACTATTTAACGAATTATTTTTATTTTTGTGTTTTATAATTCCCAGAGGCAAATCTTCATTTGATATGCCTCTTACTCAGTGTTAGAAATGCAGTATAAAAATGTAGTGCATAAATAGACAACAGGCCTGCTTTTATTGCACAAAGAACCCTTGGGTCCTCCAGATACAATTGTTATTCCCTGTGCTAGGGAAAAATAAAAATTCTCTTTCCTGGACATTTGCTTTGGTATAAGTGTCTTCTGGTTCTTTCCTTGAATTTATTAGAAATGGAAATTAAGAAGCAAATACAATCATTGATAACTGGCCTGTCCAACCTATAAACACTCTAGCATATAGGTGTAGTAAAACTTTTAGATATGAACAACAAGGCCAAAAACACCAAAGGTGGTGCTTTTAAATCAGTTGTTCTTGTGGTGGTCTGTAGACTGGTTGGAACCAGCCACCTTTCCCTCTAATAGTAGCTTCCTTTATAAATAAAAGAATTGATAGGCAGATATTTGGCATAGCGGTTAAGACACTGGTTAGGAAATCCACATCCCACATTGAGCGCCAGCTCTGGCTCCTGACTCCAGTTTCCTAACAACAAAACCCTGAGAGGCAGTGGTCATGGCTCATGTAATTTGGCCCCTGCAACTCATTGAGGAGACCTGGGTTGATTTCCCAGTTCATGAATTCATTGTGGACATTTGGGGAGTGAACAGTAGGTTGGGGAGCACTCTCTCTTACGCATTTTCTCTCTTTCTCTCTGTCTGTCTCTCTTCAGAGATTTACTTACTTGTTGCAAAGTCAGGGTTACAGAGAGAGAGGGAGAGACCAGGGAGAGATCTTCAGTCCACTGGTTCACTCCCCAGATGACTACAATAGTTGGGGCTTGCCAGGCCAAAGCCAGGAACCAGAAACATCATTTGTACCTTCCACATAGGTGGCAGAATTCCAAACACTTGGGCCATCTTTTGCTGCTTTCCCCAGACCATTAGCAGGGAGCTGGATTGGTAGTGCAGCATCTGGGACCCAAACAAGTTTCACATGGGATGCTGGTGTCACAGGTGATGGCTTTACCTGCCATGCCACACTGTTCACACCTATTCTCCCTCTCAAACAAACTAAAAAATGAAAAGAATACAAAAGTTTTGCATTCATATTATGTTTTTTTTCTCTACATGTTGGTATTTGAACTATAAATAATTGAGAGTAAGAAAATATCACATCAAGTTAAATGTCACTTTCAAAAATAAAGGATATAATTATGATATGGGAAGTTTTTAATCATTCTTTACAAAAACTACTTTTTCTTAGAAAGGCTACTTTTTTGAATTTTGATATTGTACTAGTCAGCTGAACTGATCAAGTGGTACTAAGTCATTTTTAATGGCACAAAACACAACGTGTCACATACGAATATATCATAAATGTGTCTATCAGTACTATTCCTTTGATAACACATATTCTTTAATTGTTTTGCCGATATGTCCTTTTAATAATTATTTTAAATCTTAATGGCATTATTCTTAAATACTTTTTAAATAACTTTGCTATATATAAATCTGTCAGCATTAACTTAGGTTTATTGATAATAAAATTTCCAATCCTTTTGATAACATAATGTATCTCAAATAGGGATAATGTTGAGAATCTATACCCCCTCTTGACTTTGGAAGATCCTAAGTGTGGATAAAAGTAGTATTGATTGCCAATTTTACCAACACATGATCAAATGGCATTTCCTGTTTAGGTAGGGCCATGTTCCCATTCTGAACAATGAGATGGGAAAGGTACTGACATATGTAACCCTCCAGAGATTTCACTCCCCCTGACATGTGACCTGCATATTATTAGCAGCATAACAAGCTGTTCTTTTGAATAAATGTATTTTTTTCTGTTTGATGAATTCTGCAAGACATGTGTGTGTGATTTTGTTTATGACTTGTTTTTAAATTAAGAAGTTTAGAGGAGAAATTGTATATCCTCCATCATCAACTAGTCAGGAGTGGAGGATATTCTTTTTTTTTTAATTTTTTTAACTTTTATTTAATGAATATAAATTTCCAAAGTACAGAATATGGATTACAATGGCTTCCCCCCCATACCGTCCCTCCCACCCACAACCCTCCCCTTTCCCACTCCCTCTCCCCTTCCATTCACATCAAGATTCATTTTCGATTCTCTTTATATACAGAAGATCAGTTTAGCATACATTAAGTAAAGATTTCAACAGTTTGCTCCCACACAGAAACATAAAGTGAAAAATACTGTTTCAGTACTAGTTATAGCATTAAATCTCAATGTACAGCACACTAAGGACAAAGATCCTACATGAGGAGTAAGTGCACAGTGACTCCTGTTGTTGACTTAACAAATTGACACTCTTGTTTATGGCCTCAGTAATCACCCTAGGCTCTTGTCATGAGCTGCCAAGGCTATGGAAGTCCCCTGAGTTCACCAACTCTGATCATAGACAAGGCCATGGTCAAAGTGGAAGTTCTATCTTCCCTTCAGGGAAAGGTACCTCCTTCTTTGATGACCCGTTCTTTCCACTGGGATCTCACTCATGGAGATCTTTCATTTAGGTTTTTTTTTTTTTTTCCCCCAGAGTGTCTTGGCTTTCCATTCCTGAAATACTCTCATGGGCATTTCAGCCAGATCCGCATGCCTTAAGGGCTGATTCTGAGGCCAGAGTGCCATTAGGACATTTGCCATTCTATGGGTCTGCTGTGTATCTCACTTCCCATGTTGGATCATTCTCTCCCTTTTTTATTCTATCAGCTAGTATTTGCAGACACTATTCTTGTTTATGTAATCCCTTTGGTTCTTAGTCCTATCATTACGATCAATTGTGAACAGAAATTGATCACTGGGACTAGTGAGATGGCATTGGTACATGCCACCTCGATGGGACTGAATTTGAATCCCCTGGTATGTTTCTAACTCCACCGTTTGAGGCAAGTCAGCTTGAGCATGTCCCGAATTGCACATCTCTTCCCTCTCTTATTCCGTACTTTTTAATGTTATTCAGCTGTACACTTTTTTTTTAATCTAATTTTCTCCTTTGTGCCAACTCTTCTCTCCTTTTAAAAACATTTGTTATTTTGCTTCAAGTGAATTTTCTTGGATACTCCAGTTTTATGTAGAACAAAGACAGTACAAATAAATAAATGATTGGGGTCGGCGCCGCGGCTCAATAGGCTAATCCTCCACCTAGCAGCGCCAGCACACCGGGTTCTAGTCCCGGTCGGGGCGCCGGATTCTTTCCCCGTTGCCCCTCTTCCAGGCCAGCTCTCTGTTGTGGCCCGGGAAGGCAGTGGAGGATGGCCCAAGTGCTTGGGCCCTGCACCCCATGGGAGACCAGGAGAAGCACCTGGCTCCTGCCTTTGGATCAGCGTGGTGCGCCGGCTGCAGCGCACCAGCTGTGGCGGCCATTGGAGGGTGAACGAACAGCAAAAAGAAGACCTCTCTCTCTGTCTCTCTCTCTCTCACCATCCACTCTGCCTGTCAAAAAATATAAATAAGTAAATAAATAAATAAATAATTGGGGCAAGCCACTTTTTTTAATTAAAAGAAGAGCCTGATATACTGCTTGGTTGGATTATGAAAAAGAAGACTCCCAGGAAAACAGTTATTCCCCCCCAACATCATTACCATTTCTCATAATCATATTATATGTTACTGCAGAATCAATTACAAGAACTCACAAGAGACCAATTCCAAAATGTCCTGCATCGTTAGGGCATCTGATTTTATCTAGCTAGCATGATCCTTAAATCAGCAAGGGAATGGGTAAGTTGTACCTATTTTAAGGCTTTTTTTGTATTATGCTACTGAGTATGAACTTATTCCTTGACTATTCCCTTATTTCATTGACTGGAAGATAATTACTCATTGTTTTATTTGTAGATAAAATGGATCATCAGAAGAGCGAATTAAAACTCCTAAAAGGAAAATTATAATGACACCATCCATATCGATACCCTGGGTCACAGTTATTGCTCATTAATAATGATGACCCAACTTTGGTCAAGGTGCTTTCTGAAGTTCTGAGGACAGTACTCTCATGACACAGTTCACAGTAGCATTGACCTCCTTGATCTAGCCTTGTTATTCCTGACAAAGACAATCTACTGGATTCTTACTAGGAGAAATTATCAAGTACAGCAGAACAGCAACAACACCATATTTTGGTTTGTCTCACAGGTCTGCATTGATGTCTATATGTGTATTATAATTTCTTTATCCAGTCAACAGTTGATGGACATCTGGGATGATTCCATATCTTAGCTATTGTTAGTTGTGCTGCAATGAACATAAGGGTACAGATAACTCTTTCACATGCTGTTTTCTTTTGATTTGAGTAAATTGCCAGGAGTGAGATGGCTGGATCATATGGTAGGTCTATATTCAGATTTCTGAGGTATCTCCATACTGTCTTCCACAGTGGCTGCACCAGTTTACATTCCTACCAACAGTGAATTAGGGTACCTTATCTCCTGCATCCTCACCAGCATTTGTTGTTTGTTGATTTCTGTATGAGAGCTGTTCTAACTGGATTGAGGTGAACCCCCATTGTGGTTTTAACTTTCATTTCCCTGAAGGCTAGTGATCCTGAGCATTTTCTCAAGTGTCTGTTGGCCATTTAATTTCCTCTTTTGAAAACGTCTGTTGAAGTCCTTTGCCCATTTCTAACTGGATTGTTTGTTTTGCTGTTGTTAAGTTTCTTGAGCTCTTTGTAGATTCTGAATTTTAACCCTTTATCAGTTTTATAATTTATAAACAGTTTCTCCCATTCTGTGAGTTGCCTCTTCACTTTGCTGAGTGTTTCTTTTTCAGTGTAGAAGTTTCTGAGATTGTTAAGAAGCCTGCACTGTGTTGCAATCTGATCACTTCCTAGAGAGCAATGCAGTGCTGTAGAGACAACAAAAAATTCTTCCCTGCAAATTTTCAGCATCCATCACTAAGAACAATCTGTAGGTCACACATAATTGGCATTATGCTGCTATTGCCAAAACAGAAGCTTAAAATGGAAACCAGAGTGCTTCTAAGCAATTTTTGAGGTGTTCCTACAATACATACACACACACACACACACACACACACACACACATATATATATATATATGGGTTTTTATTACTGCTCCTTTCCATTGAAAAATAGGTGTCTTAGAAGTTTGTATTGACTAACCTGAAGTATATTGCTCTTTTTATAGTCTTCTCAATATCAGGATAAATTCAAACCCATCAGATATGGTTTCCAGTCAATAATTTTAAGTGAGTAACTTCCAAATATGTGACATGCCATGTAACTAAAATAATGGTTTTATCTGAAGAAAAAAATAAGTTCTTTCAGCATAGGAATCCTCAGAAAATCAGTTGAATGATTTCAAGTCTCAGAGAAGCAATTTTAAGATGAAGACTTCAGCTTGAGGGTGTATCTCTTTTTCATTTTCCAACTATGCTGCTTCAAGCTGCATCTATTACTACTCTACCCTCTGAGAAGGGTGATTGGCCATACATGTTTTAAAGTTGATCATTAGTAGAAAATCAGCTCTTAGTAAGCCTATAAATGAATTTTTATTGTTAAAAAGGAAATGTGTGCTATTTAGTGATTATAAGTTACATCTACCAAAAATAACAGTGGAATGTATAGAAAATAATATTGAACTCTGGGAAAACTTGACATACAGAATAATACATATTTTCTTATAAAGTAGGTTGAATAATTCTATTAAAATGTGTATTTCCTAATCCCGTAGCTTATTCATGTGTTACTTTTCCTGGCTAAAACATGTGACTGAATGGGAGGTTTGGAGGGCAGGGAGTATAGTATGAATTATCTAAAGGGTGCACAATATAATGATAAAAGTCATTATAAGATTATTGTAATGATGAAAGCAGGAGAGGCAGAGGCAGAGAGGGTGATGTAAAAACGGAAGCAGAGGGCAAGGGGTAACATAATGTGGGGCCTCAAGCCAAAGGGTGAGGAGCGCCCCAGCAACTGGCAAACGCAGGGAACCAGGTTCCCCTTGAGGCCTCTAGAAGGGAAGTAGCCTCCACAGCAACTTCATTCCAGATTTCTGACTCTCGTAACTGTAGGATGACACACTTGTATTGTTCAAAATCACTAAAGTTGTGATGGTTTGTTGCAGCAGCAATAGGAAACCAAACACACCTCATTTTCACATCTTTTTTGTCATGGTACAAGAGCTGGCACAAGTTTGGTATATTTACATCAGATGTGTGTATCAAGAGGAAAAATAACTTTCTTGTTTGAGGTTGAGACCTTTCTAAATTTCTCTGACCTTCCTCCCCATCTACATCCACACATTGACTTCTCCACAATATGTGTATGTACACAGATACAAGCTAACCCTCACACAAGTGTGGAGCTTTTCCTTCCTTTTGTAAATGGTTACTGCCATTCACCATCCCATCCCACTTTCCTTTTGCCTCCGTGTTACACAACAGGAAAGCAAATGCTATTCCACCATGCTGGTGAGTAGAATCACTGAACTACTTGGGAGTAACAATCAGTCCCAAATCCTTGATAAGCTTCGCTCTCCAGAAGTATGGTCAGGAAGGGAAGGGAAGCTGATACTAGTTTATATTAAACCAGTGGGGTTTAGTTCAGCTTGAGATGATCTGATTAGAAGAGCCAGGTTGCATCACCCAGGTGCACAACAGAGAAGATTATGCTATTTAAAGAATACAGACTGTTGTGAACTGAGCTGGAAAAAAAAGATTTCCTGCAGTAGAATGAAATAGGAAATCTGGCAAACTGGAGAGAGTGAAGATTTAGGAGGATTACATGAACCTACAGAATAAACTTCTTGCAACATCCAGAGGACATTGGTGGGAAGTTGAAGCATAAGAAAGAATACAGTGGAAGAAAAGTTTTAACTGTAAAGGTCTGAACACAATCTAGAAGCTGGAAAGTTTACAGATAGTGTGTTGAATATTGTGTAGTATTTTTCCAATGAGCTTCTTTTATCATGGTGGTACCCTGAACTAGACTTTAAATTTGTTGAAGGTAATCTTTTGAAGGGAAATAGAAATGCAGCACCAAATGATGGTTTTTATGGTCTCCTGAGGTAGCGATGGTCAGTAAAGTCACAAGTCTGGTGCCTCATCCTCAGCTGTTTGGACAATTTTACTTTGTCAAGTTCTCTAAAAACCATCAGGCTTAGAAAACAATTATTTCTATCAGTGTTTTTAAGTGTGTTAACATCACCAAGGAACTTTTAAAATGCCCAAGTTCCATCCCTAAACATTCTGATTTATTTGGCCTGATGTATGTTCTAGGCATTGATATTTATTAAAAATTCCCAGGTGATACTTGTGAGTGTAGTCAATGCTGAGAATCATTAATTTTTATGATCCAAACTCATATTTGTAAACCACAACTGTAATGATCACAGCTACTATTTGCTGATTGCTACAATGCTGCAGTAATAGGTTTGTTATGTACAACACATGATGAAGTGGTAGTCTCAATTTACAGAGATAAATCATTGTTATGGTATTTGAACGCAGGTTTGATTTCAATCCTGAACTATTAGAGCTATACTAATTCATTTGTTGATAATAGTATGAGTGGCAGGAAAGTCAATAATTTGCACAAAATCTTTTGAGACATTGACATCCCAAATAAAAACATGTGATTGTTGAGAGTGAAGTTAGAATCACAGTAGTTGAAATTTTATCCCAGGGGTACATTCAAACCAAGAGAGATTGGCTAATTGTCCACCCACTTTTGAGGGCTTCCCCTGTCTAAAGAGCGGGCTCTAGCTATATATGGTTTTATCTTGGACAATGCTCAAGGTACTATGAGGAATCTCACTCACTGTTCCTCCCCTGTGGGAGTGTGGACCTCTTTGATCCTCTGTTACAACATCTCTTTAGATACTAGAATTAGATCCAGCTTTTTCTTCTGATTTTAAACCCTTTTGGTGACATTTAAGAACTTGAATTTTTTTATGAATTCACCTTTCATTAAGAAGGGATTGTGTGTAAATATTGTAACAGATTTTATTTTGGCTAAGATAGTATAATAGGTGTTTTATGTGCACTAGATGTGATTTTTGGCAGTGGGTACAAGGTATGGAGGGCCATGCATGACAGATGATGCAGTGTGTCCTTACTCCTAATGTGATGTCTCACCGTGCTCAGGAATTTCAAACCTGAGATTAGACAGAGGCTGGATGAGGAAAAGAAAGGGAAGGGGATTTATGGCACAGTGATCAACTGTGATAGTTCAAAAGGAAGATGGTGAGAGAAAAGGAAAAGGAGGTTGATTCTGAAGCATATTCCGAGGGTAGAATCTGCAACATTTGGTAACTAATAAAAGAGAAAAATGAAAGTGAGTCAAGAGAGTTTCTAGGTTTCTGACTTGAATAACTAGATGATAATTATAGTTGCAAAGAGAGCAGTTGGAAAAAAAAAAAAACCTGGTTGGTGGGCTAAGAATGAAAAGGAAGAGGCAAGGTGTGAAATCTGGCAAAGAGATTTTATGTCACTGGATGTGATCTGCAACAGACATAGAGTCTTGGAAGTTCATTTGGAGAGGAAGTGACACAAAGTAAGGATGATGTAGCACTAATTCACTCTTGCGGCTTTCCCTAGACACAATTCTGCCAACGATAATGATGATAATCTCGAACATGTGAGATCATGAAAGATGAATAAAAGCATCACAGCTGAGCTTAATGTTTTATTTCACTTTTCTCAGAATAACTAAGCAGTATTACAATCTCAGAAGTGGAAAATGACAAATCACCAGATCTTCTACTACTAAATGATAACTAAATCCATCACACTGGAGTTTTTAACAGTATCACATTCCTCCCTTCTTACCCCAACACAGTACTTGGCTCATAGTAAACACCTGAAAAATGCTAGCCAAATAAAGAATGGAATTTACATCTCCTAGAATTACCTTTATGGGAGGATTTGGCTACCACTCATGGGGAAAATAGGGAGGGAGGATCCTTTTGGTAAAAATCTTATGAAAGTTTGAAAAAGCAGGTGTAATTAACCTATCAAAGTAATTTTTAACCTGCTTTAGTTTATAGGCACCCTTAAAGAATTTGGTGGATATTATAGACCCTTCCCCCAAATGACATGTTTTTGGGCTTACTTTCCATCATAGTTTAGAATAAAGCTGCAATTCACTGATTCTATTATAGGCTTAAAATGTGTGCTGTTCTACACATCCCCAACTTTTTTTCATGATAGCTTCCAATGTACCCTTGCTTCCATTGCAAGAATAGTTTTTCTTATCTCCCACTACAGCCAAATTTTGATGTATCTTAAATTCAGTATTAGGACATTTTTGAGGCATATATATAATTTTTATTGCTTTCTAGTTCAGGTTATAGCAAGTCTGAATTATTTTATTACATATATATATACATATATTAAGGATTTTGAGAATTCTCAGATTGGAATTCTGAACACTCAGAATTTATACAAATTATACACAATTTCAGTAAGCTGTTAATTATCCATAGAGGTCAATTAATCCTTGTATATATTTAATAACATATTCATGTGTGTGAACTGCTTCTTACTAGTAAAACTAGCTTCCTGTTCAGGGAATGTAAATAGATTTAATATTAGCCTGAGAGACACATAATTAGGTTGAGAATGTACTGCCAGAATGATTATATAATATACTTCAGATTATCACCCAGTTAGTATAAATTGAGATTCATCATTATTACATTGTCAGGATTTATTCAAAGTAATGACTTTATCAGTTAACTGGCTCAAAGATAATGAAAGGACTTTAGAAACTTTGAAAGAGAATGAGCTGATTGTTTCCCCATTTCTTTGAGTCTAAGTACAAGGTGATGAGCAATTTCTTTATGTCCTGGTTAGGGTAAGATGATTCTTGATAATTTATATATGTGGGATCTTTGAACTGAAAAACATACTAGCAAGGTTTGAATCTAATAGTCCTGTTGCAGATGAAGTCACTGAGCTGAACTTGAATCAGCAAACTGACTCAAACTAGCATATTTAAAGGATCTGAGCAATTCCAGGGATGAGAGCGTCAGCTACTATCCTGCATTCCTGCTCTGACTTTGAGTGTAATCCCTTGGAGCCTCATTTTCCTCATGTAACACAGGATACTTTGACTGGACAAAAAATATCATTGTATAGCATAGTCTGGAAAATAATAATTACTTAACAAATGACAGTTCTTCTATTATGGAAATAGCAGAAACTGCAAATAGGTCTCTCAGCTTTCAGTCTAACACTCTAGTGACAAACCCTACTTTAGAATAACTTTATGATTTGTAAGCATTGGGTAGTTATCCTCCAGTGACATTTACTTTCAAGATTTCTTTCTGCTTTAAAGGGGTATATATTTGAAGTTTTGTTGTTGTGTTTGATGTTGTATCTCTATCACTTTCCATTAATGCTCACCAAATAGGTATTGAAAGAAAGAATGAATTTTTCTATTGTATCCCTATCACATTCTCAATTAATAATGGAACTCTTGACAACATTTCTTCAGGATGGATATATGTAGGACTAGCAATGGTTGGTTGGTTGTGAATGAAACAAAAACAGTTATATTCAAGAAGCAAGGCTTAATTAAATTGTATTCCAGATTTCATTACTAGGAAAATCAGTTGGCATCCTATTTGTACATAAGAGTAATAATATAGGGTAATTTCTTTTCCATTTAAATACTGAGATAAACTTCAAATTTAAGCCTTCTTGTCTGTGACCTTGGGCAAGTTACAAGATCTCTCTGAACTCTATCAGTTTCTTGTATGAATAATTTTCTCATAAAATTAAATGAGTGATGGATTTAGCCAGTTTAGTGAAGTGTCTGGCATATAAGTGTTCAGTAAAAGTAGCCCCTAAGACCTTTGATCTGTCCTGTGTGTTTATGATTAAAAAGAAAGACTTTAAGATCTAACAGTGGATTCATGTTTGAAACAGAGTTTTGCAATCTCTTAGTGTAATGTGGTCATGTTTGTTCTCTAACCTAAAAGATGAAGATGGTTGGTTGCTTCTTCATAAACATAGAATGAAACCTGTGTAATTACTTTTGTTCACCATCACAGCCCATGGGCACAATATATATGAAGAAAGAATCAATGCACAAAACTAATTGATGATTCAGCATTGTGCTTATATTTTCTTGTAGAGAGGAGCCATGTGTTAAAGTATACATTTTCTCCTTGGCTCTTTTGCCATGCTAATTGAAAGAGAAAGGGGGGGAAAAAAGCAAGAGCATACAAATGTTGACAGGAGAAAATGCAATATAATCCTACAAAACATTTTGGTACTAAATATTTTATGCATGCTAATGGCTCAATACAGTTTAATACTTCAAGTATTGCCACAAAAGTTGTGGGGGGAAAACCTGACTCATGTATGCGAGAAAGCAGATTTTCTGAGTTGGAAACAGTGTGTTCAATCTCACCTACTGGCTGCTCTCCAGCCCAGGAAATTGGCCCAGCTCAGCACAGCTTCCCCACTGATTGACTGGGACACCACAGTGTTCCCTCACTCTTCATCAGAGAACCATTAGGATTCAGGCTGCTGTGCTGGAAACAGCAACTTGCTTGTTCAGTCCTACTATAGGTTTAACAGCAACTATGCAGTTCTCCAAAGAGTCAAATTTACTTTTAGGAAATGGAGTTGTTGACTCAATGCATTACAGCTTCTTAATATCATCACATTTCAGGGTAGAATGAAGCCTAAGGAAACCGAAGCACAGAGAAGTGACTTCCAGAAGTGGTCAGCAGACTTGAGGATTTAGGCATCCCTCAATATTCAAAATTGGTTCCAAAATCCAGCCATAGATACCAAAATTCTTGGATGCTCAAGTATTCTAAATAAAGTGAACAATATGGGGCATGCATTGTGCCTGCAAGTTGGGATGTTGGCATCCCATATCTAAGTGTCTGGGTTTGAATCCTTGCTCCACTTTCAATTCTGGATTATAGCTAATGCAGATCCTTGGAGGCAGCTGTTGAAAGCTTGTGTGGTTGGTTCCTTGTCACTCACACAGGTGACATGAACTGAATTTCCAACTCTTGGGTCCACCCCTGGCCTAGTCTTAGCTATTGTAGGCATTTGTGAAGTGAACTAGTGAATGAGAGCTTGTTCTATCACTCTCTTTCATAAAATACATATAAAAATAAATACATAAATACATCATTTTGGCCCATGTTGTTTTCATATAGTTTATACACACCCTTTCATGTACTTTAAATCATCTCTCTATCACTAGATAATGCCTTACACAATGTTAGTGCTATATAAATAGTTGATATGATGTGCTATTTAGGGAATAATGACAAGAAAAATGTATGTATATGTTTGTACAGATGTAGCTTTTAAAAAGTATTTTTGTTGCACAATTGGCAGATGCAGAATTTGTAGATTGGGAAGACTGAATATATAGTGCATGGATGGGCAGGGACCCAGGTCCTCGGACTGTCACCTACTGCCCTACTGGGGTACATATTAGCATGGCCGACTCAAACTGGCACTCTGATATGGGCTGTGATTATCTCAGTATTGGATTAACCTGCTGCACTGCAATGTCTTGCCCCCAGCAAAGTTCTTGTTTCATTCATTCCTTCAGTTAATTTTCATTCAAAACAGCTATATTAAACACTCACTAGGTTTCAAATAATGTAGTAGGTTTAGAAGGATTTGGAGAAAAAATATAAAGAAGGCTCATTATTTAATGATAGACTTTCATTGGAGTTCAGAACCAACTAAGCAGAGTACAGGATCATAGGATTGAGATAGGCACACTTTCCTTTCTATCTTTGAAGAGACAGTTATAAGAAATTAGGTGAGGCCAACTTTGGGACAGAATGCTATAGGTTTTGTCAACTGCAAGGGCAAGGGCTATGCTGTAGAAAAATGGAATGTCACAAGACCAGGCAGGATTGCCCTAAAATGGAACATCACAGGCTTGAGGTTGGTAAGAAGCCTGGAAAGGCAAGGTCAGCTCATTCAGGGTCTGGTGTTTTGTATGAACAGCATGTTTGAGACATAGTAGATGAAATTATCATTAACCCTGAGCCCCAATTTTCAATTGCAAAAAAGAAATACTACCAATGGGATCAAGTATTTTTCTGTCAATTAAATGATACAGTTGCTTAACACCCAACAATGTGTTGAATACAGGTGTGAATTCCATATGTACAACCTTCCAGCCCTCTGAGTCATTATTAAATCTGTCTCCCATCAGTTACTCCCTCAGTAAAACCACACTCGGTACACAAGACAGTGTATGTACAGCAGGCAATTAAGAGTCAGTAGAATAATAATGGGACTTGGGAGAAGGGAGAGTTAAGAAGAGCCAGGTTTCTTCATTGAAAGTATCCTTTTAAAATATCAGGATGCCTGCAGGGAGGCATTGGGTAAATAAGGAGAAAAACTATGCCATATGAACTACTGGCTTTGGAGGAGAATATTCTAACTGCAGAGATTTATGAAGATGGTTTTTGTTCCTATGAAAGTCCTGTTCCTCTGTAGCCTAATCAAGTCTTGCCATTTGAATTTCATACTAATTTTGGGGAAGCAACTTTTCAGATTCTCATCATATAGTACTTGTTCAATATGAATAGAAATAATTACTTTGCTGGAGTGATTAGCATGCCCAAGAATAACTATAGACATTTCCCCAATTTTCACTTTTAGATAAATGTCAAATATCTTTTTTAAAATGCATTTACTTTCTTTTTCTTTTAAGAAACATTAAGAAAATGTGTTGAAGTCACAAGGAAGTGCAGGGAACTGATGGGAAATGTGCATGAGGAGAAAGCTAAGTTGACTTGGCAGAGAAAATGTTCTCAGCAGAGATATTTTCGTCATACACACACACACACACTCACATGCACATCAGTAAAAACTGTTAATACTAACCTCATCTAAAGGGGACCAACAGCCATGTGGCTATGTTCTGCCCATGCACGTCTGGCTGCCTACTTCTTAATGGTTATCCATTCTGACTTGAGGCACTTCAAGGTGAAGTGAGCATGTGGGATCTGAGATCAGGGAGTCTGCAGACCCTATAACAGCCTGGCTACTCAGAAAGTGACCTTGGATAGACCCCTTGGCCCTTCTGAACTTCAATTTCTTCAACTTTGAAGTGAGTGTTCCAACCCAGTACCAGCAAGTTGTTTGGGATTGTATGCTACCACTATGTCAGGCACTGTGACTGGCTCTAGTAGGGCCCTTGGTCAAGTCTCCTTCTCTCCTTCCCTTTTCTCAAATCGAAGAAAGATTGAGTGAGTAGCAGTCAGGATCAGGACCCAGAACTCCAGAGTCCTTAGCCCACCCTAGAAAATCACTCAGCAGACAAGCCGCAGTTAAGGTATTTGTTTCCACAGATTATTGCACTGGACTAAAGGAGCAGGTTAAAGAGAATCACGCAGAGAGCTTCGATCTCATTTAGATCAGAAGAGAAAGTCCTGGGGTCTCTAATGTCCCTATTCATGCACAACAGCCTCTGGAGGTCTATAAAGCCTCATGCAAGATGATCTGAGCCTTCTGGTAGAATTTCAGAAAGAACAATTGTGCTTTTATATGCAGTGTGGTAGGGGTTTCATGCTAGGATCCTTTACAAAGAGTTTTTGCTTCCAAAATATTGGAAGATCATAAGCCCAGAAGAAAAACTTGATGAGCAGACTTGTCACTTTGTCCCAGCCTTACAGTCAACCTTACCACTAACATGAATGGGAAAATTCAACACAGGATAAAAGGTGGTAAGACAGAGGAAGCGGAGAAAACTGTGTCAGTGGCTATTGTAGAGGTGAACTAATTACCCAACAGAGGGCTCTCCGGAGTACTTCTTTTAGAGTTTTTGTTTGTATTTAATTGTCTCTTGGATGAAGTGATCCCTAGGCTACCAGGTAAGAGCCACTTCTGCCAAAGGAATTTTATGTCCACATTTGTTAAAATAGAGGGCAAAGTCCAGCAACCTTCCCTATACCTGACATCACCCTCTTTTGCCAAGTCCAGATCTGCCTTTTTGGGAGAAATGCAGCAGCCAGTTACGTGATCCAAATGAGGAGCTAACAAAGAGAATCCTCATCAGCAAATCATTGTCTTAAATGTCACAGAAGTCCCCAACTTCCATTATGACAATGCATGGGAAAGGAGGTGTCTCTGCATTTTTAGAGCTACACATAAAATCTGGGTGTTTTTCTTAGTTCTGATCCATACCACTTACACATTTTTAAAAATGAAAAATGTTTTTAATTTATTTTGTGGGAGAGAGAGAGAGACGTTGGAGTTAGGAATACAATCAGGTACTCTGATGTGGGGTTTGGGCATCTTAACAGCTAGGCTAAATACGAGTCCTTAAATTACACATGTTAATGAACTGCACTAAAATTCTCAAATTAAGCCTTGAGGTAAACAGGACTGTTGATGGTGTTTAGTTGCATTTAAAATCCTTTAGCTGTTGACATCACTGCAACATGCTTGCTTTCTTTACTAAGATAATTAATTATAGTTATAGCTATTCACCTAAAGATTTGTTAATGAAACCATAGGCTAGAAATAAGTTACAGATTCTCTTCTGACTAGAGAAGCAAAATGTCATTGTAGAGAAAGCGCTAGATGTGTTAACTCTGGAAAATTTCATTTTACATAGCTGGTGTTGTGGCACAACAGGTTAAGCCACTGCTGTGGTGCCCACATACCTTATGAGTGCTAATTTGAGTTCTGGCTGCTCCACTTCCAATCTAGCTCCCTGCTAATGCACCTGGGAAAGCAGCAGAAGATGGCTCAAGTGCTTGGGCCCCTGCAGCCAAGTGGGAGACATGTAAGAAGCTCCTGGCTCCTGGCTTTGTCCTGGACCACTTAGGGCCATTTTGGGAGTGAACCAGAGGATGGAAAACTCTCTCTCTCTGAAACACTGCCTTTCAAATAAATAAATAAACCTTTAAAAATCATTTTACTTCTTTCAAGTGAAGGGATTACATATAGTGATGCCTGTGATTACTTTTGATTGAAACTCTATATAGATTTTGTTTTGCAACATAATTATCCACTGGATAATAGGGACATGTAGTCAACTTTCTTGATTGTCTATGTTTAATGCAAATAGAAAATTTCAAACTCAATGGCTATAGAGAGGTGCTCTGCAAGTATGAGACAGAGAAAATGCAAATAGAAAATTTCAAACTCAATGGCTATAGAGAGGTGCTCTGCAAGTATGAGACAGAGCACCAGAGAGGGAGACAAAATGATAGAATGCATAGATCTGTATTTGTGTAGAGGAGCCAGGCTACATATAAAAATACTGCCCATTACCAATACCAATAAATAATACAGCATTTTAAGTCCTTTCAAACTAAAGGGTGCAAAAATAGCTTGTGTTATTTTAGATAAGATCATTGGTTTATGCCACAGTAACCCCATAAATATAGAGATGCTCAATAAGCCACATCAATAAGGAGTATGTCTCCAAAAATGTTGTAAAAAATGAGATTTAAAATATTACAATTTTTATGAATTTTTTTGAAGCTCCTTTTTTATAATCTGGCTATCTTTAAAAATATATTGATTTTCAAGACAGTGAGAGAGAGAGAGAAAAGATTTTTAAGACTATAAGAGAGAGCAAGAGAGAGAGAAAGAGCTGGTTCCTTCTTCAAATGTTTACAATGGCTAGAGGCCAAAGCTAGGAGCCTGGGACTCAGTTCAAGTCTCCCATGTTGATGGCAGGAACTCAACTACTTGAGTCATCACCACTGCCTCCCATGGTGCTCATTAGTAGGAAGCTGGAATCAGCAGCTGGAGCTGGGAATTGAACCGAGGTACTGTAAGATGGAACACAGGTGTCCTAACAATTGGCTTAACCACTAGGCTAAATCTGGCTGATATTTTTCTAAGTTCAATCCTCAATGGTTTTTAATATCTATAATTTGTTTAACAGTGTCCCCAGCCACGACCTTTTGGATGCCAGCAGAGTACCTCCTCCCAAATATGACAACCGAAAATGTCTCCAGACATTGCCACAAACTCTGGGATACAAAAATCACTCTGGGAGTGAGCTTTATTTCTTCAGTATGAGACCAAGTGCTCAGAAATTCATAATCTATTCTTGTGGTTGTGGACATCGCTAACATCTTTCACTGACACAGGATTTCACAGTTTACCAAGTATCCTCACCTATGTTATCTGTGCAGATGAATGTGCAGTGTCTCATTGTGACAAATTAGAAGAGATAAGCATCTTTTCTGTGACTGTCCCTGGCCCTCTGTTTCTGTACTGAAATACTGCATGTTTGACATACAAGGTCTCACCCAGAAGAAGATGTATTTAGGACAAGGCTGGCATTGTGCAAATGATACCTGGATCAGTCTTTTCAAGAGACAATAAGGAAAACAGTGGTTTCAATCACCTTGAAATGCCACCCTCTCCTCTGATCTGCGGCTGTCAGGGTCTGCATACCACTGACTACATAAGGACACACATTGACAAGTAAAAACCCGCAGGTGGCTTCAGTGAGGGCAACAGAGCTCTTTGTTTTTTAAATAAAGCTCTGGAAATTGTAATCTTTAGCACAGAATGCACTGCTAGCAGTTTTATCTTGTTGCATTAACTGAAAACCAGATGGCATGTTTAAGAGAAAATAGCATGTCCCGCCACTTCCACTGCCTCCCTAGCCCTCTTACCTGCTTAAGGATTTCAGCAGCTGTTTCATGTGAACAATCAAATATCACATAGAACTCCTTGCCCTTCTTCATCTCCTTGAGTAAAGGCTTGGCATCTTTATTCCCAGAGGGCAGCTGGCGGATTTTGATTTTAATGTTATATCTGGAGGGAGCTTTGATGAGCTCTTGCAGGCGAATTAGACCTAGAAAATAACATCCAATCATGCAATAGAGACTGTTCTGTGTTGTTTATTGCCATTTACAGTCAAACTCATATCATTCCCAAAATGTATCAAGTGGCCACCTAACTAAAGGTTACACTATTGACTTCCCATTTGTCATTCTTCTTTTCTATGGCAGATTATACTTATATTTTCCCTTTGGGTATGTGTGGATTGGAAATGCAATTTCTCCAAGTGCGTTTTGAAGTTTAGAATGTAATTGTCCTCTGCAGCTTTCAGCCAACTCCTCAAATCTTTAAGAAGTCAAGCGTGCGACTGCAAAAGTTCTGCAAAAAGTTGCTTTAAGTCTCCAAGTGTGCTCGATGAAATAGATAATGCCTGTTCATTAAAAAAAAAAAAAAGCCATAAACCGTAAGACACAGGATTTCTTAGGGCTGTGAAATACTATGTGGGTACTTCAAAAAGTTTACAGGAAGTAGAATTAAAAGATAAGTTTATTTTGGTGCTCCAAAATTTTGAAATTCATGCCCATAAGGTGGTCTTCAAAAAGTTAATAAAGATGTATATTATGAAAAACTATGCATGAATTTCAGAAACTTTTGGCATTAAAATAAATTTACCTTTTAATTTCTTTTTCATTTATTTATTTATTTATTTTTTGACGGGCAGAGTGGACAGTGAGAGAGAGAGAGACAGAGAGAAAGGTCTTCCTTTTGCCATTGGTTCACCCTCCAATGGCCACCGCGGCCGGCATGCTGCAGCCAGCACATCGCGCTGATCCACTGGCAGGAGCCAGGTACTTATCCTCGTCTCCCATGGGGTGCAGGGCCCAAGTACTTGGGCCATCCTCCACTGCACTCCCGGGCCATAGCAGAGAGCTGGCCTGGAAGGGGGGCAACCGGGACAGAATCCGGCGCCCCGACCGGGACTAGAACCTGCCGTGCCGGCGCCGCAAGGCGGAGGATTAGCCTAGAGAGCCACGGCGCAGGCCTTTAATTCCATTTTTTTTTTTTAACCATGCACTGCTTGAAGTGCCCTCATCTACAATAATATTTCCTAGCACATTAGATGGGTTCCTTTTGCAGTCTTTTCTACTAAATCAACGACTTGTAAATGGTTCATTCAATTCTCTGGCAAATATGTCTGAATGTTGCATTAGAAAGTTCTTACTTGAATAAAACAAGAAAACTTTATAACTTCCAGAGATTGTGATAAAAGGAAAAATAAAACTCTTTAAAAATTCTCTGTTGATAATTGAAACAAAGTGCATACAATTGACTAACTTGAAGGAGAATGTTGATTTACTACAGAAGTGGATCTACTAAGTTGTGGCATTCTCTAATAGAAATGTCTTACTAATGCAAAGTGAATCTCCATATAAAAATGCCATCATATTTCTCCTAACATTAACTGGTGCTTGCTACATCACTCAGAGACTCCCATCACATTGGAAAATTGACATATTTATTTATTTTTAGCATGCAGTTCTGTGTCTTTGATATTTATCAGCTTCAAGTAATCAATAGGGCATATTATGTTTTATGAGTGTTCAAATGGAAATTCTGGTATGCACTGTGCAAGATACAGTATGGATTTCAGCCACATCCAGACTGGATGCATTTATTTCTTTTTCTTGATTTATTTATTTTTTAAATTCTAAGAAACTACTTTTTTTTGCTTAAATAAGGAAAAATTTTCATAACATCCATAGATATGTTTGGTTTGGATGAACTGCAAATTTGTAACAATGCCTCTTTTTGGAGATAAATGGAAAGGTGTCAGGGCATGGGGACATCATTTGTAGAATCATGAAAATATTTAACCTTTATTTTTCTTTTTTAAAATGATGTCTATTTGAGATGCAGTGAAATAGAAAAGACAGATAAACAGAGTTCCCCAAAACTGGTTCACCCCCTAAATGCATGGGGGGCTGGGCTGGAGCCAATGCTCACAGCCTGAATGCAATCTTGGTCTTTCACTGGGATGACAAGAGCAAGTTTCTTGAGTCCTACTGCTGCCTTCCAGGGTCTGTATTAGCAGGAAGCTGCATCAAAGAGCAGTAACCAGGAATTGAGCTCAGGCACTCCAGTGTGTGTGTGTGTGTGGGGGGGGGGATCTTAACCTGCATTTTGATCACTAGGCTAAATACTGCCCATCAACCTTTTTTTTTTTTTTTTCTTTAAACCAAAACTGAAGTTGTTAGATAGCAGCCTCCGTGATGCTTCCTCCTTTTCTAGGCAGTATACGCGAAGGCTTCCATGAGCCATTTGCCTTCTTCCAGAGTCTTGGCACCACCGCTAAGTACAGAAAATGGAAAAAGAATGAGCACTTTGACTCTTACATTTGACATTTGTTGTATTTGTTAATGCTTACAATAATTATGATGTAAGTATTGTTAGCTTTATTGTTATTGGAGAAACAAGGGCCCAGAGCGATGAACTAACAGTGCTAAAAAGATAGTTGCCAGGGGCCACTGATTAAAATTGTTTGTGAATGTAATGCCAATGTTTCTATTTTGTCATCTTGTCTTATAAATAAAAGTTACTGGTTTTGAGACATAGCTTGGGATTGTTTGATGAGAAGAGGGAAAATAGAGTGCAAGACTCATTTTCCTTTCTTTTCTCCCTAGGCTGCCTGAGTCTGTCTCCTGTCTTCTTCACCCTCCTGCTTTGTAATCACCCATTACTATTTTTTTTTTTTAACTTTAGCATGCCACAAGGGAGAACTCAATGTGGGCTTTAAATAAAATGGGAGAAAACATTTTAAAAGTGCATTTCCTATGCTGCAAGAACTGCTCTTTTGTTCTTTGCTGAATACAATGTCAATTTTGAAGTGCATCTTCCTGCGTGATGACTTAACACACATTCATGGCATTTAAAGATGACATACGCTATCTTACCTCATTCATTTATTTTTATGGGGAAGCACTTTCTGGATATTCATAAGATCTCAAGCCCCAAGGAAAGCCCTGCAGATACAAAATGAACATTTCTGGCCCCAAGCTTTTTGTATCCCAAAGCGGGATTTCAACTCACCCACTCTCAAGTGGGAGCAGCAGTTATCATTTAGTCTCATGGAGGCTGCTGGTGGCTGGAGTAACTTGCTCAAGGTTGGGTAGGTAATAATAGCAGATCTAGGATTTAAAGCCAAGTCTGCCTTAGGATCCCAAATTTAGGGTTGTGTCTACCAAATCAATGGTGTCTCTTGATTTTGAATGA
The DNA here is from genome assembly GCF_051225735.1 of Oryctolagus cuniculus. Taxonomy (NCBI): domain Eukaryota; kingdom Metazoa; phylum Chordata; class Mammalia; order Lagomorpha; family Leporidae; genus Oryctolagus; species Oryctolagus cuniculus. Next base: position 15,870,153 of record NC_142870.1, on the reverse strand, counting down.
ACTAACTAGATGACTGAATAACTATGTTAATCAATAATGGCATAATTAAATAGGGAAAGAAAACTCTGAACCAGCATAAAGCAGTAAACCTTTATTTAGCACATGAGATCATTAATAAACACTCTTCCTGACTCTTCTTCCAAATAAAAACCAATATACACTTTCACAATTGTTTCATGAAAGATTATGTCCTAATACCAAGAGACAAAAAAGAACAACTCACTACAGAAGACCAATTTCTAATTGGAAAAAACTTATCTTTGTGGAAATCTTACTATTAAGCCCTGACTTTCATCACTGTGCCAGTGTACAGTGAATGTCCTCAGAAAGAGGGAAGGATCTAATAATTTAAAGATTACATTCCCAGGTTGTGCCAACAATGAGCAAGGGACAGTGAAGTTTGTATTTCTCTTCTGGAAGCAATTGTTTGCTTAAGAAAAGCCTTTCTGGCCGGCGCCGTGGCTCAATAGACTAATCCTCCACCTAGCAGCGCCGGCACACAGGGTTCTAGTCCCGGTCGGGGCGCCGGATTCTGTCCTGTATGCCCCCCTTCCAGGCCAGCTCTCTGCTGTGGCCCGGGAGTGCAGTGGAGGATGGCCCAAGTGCTTGGGCCCTGCACCCCATGGGAGACCAGGAAAGGCACCTGGCTCCTGGCTCCTGCCATCGGATCAGCGCGGTGCGCTGGCCGCAGCGCGCTGGCCGCGGCGGCCATTGGAGGGTGAACCAATGGCAAAGGGAAGACCTTTCTCTCTGTCTCTCTCACTGTCCACTCTGCCTGTCAAAAACAAAAAAAAAAAACAAAAACAAAAACAAAACAAAAAAAAAAGCCTTTCTGTCTTCATTAGCAAACAATGTAGAATTTACAATTCAAAAGGCTTTTTTAGTTCACTGGAGACAAAATTTAAAGAAAACTTTCTCTTATATTTGCAGCAATCCATCAATCATTTACATTTCATTACATTCCTTGTAATGAATCAGTAAAAAATATTTGCTAAACAAATAATTGCTTCAGGAAAGGACACTGAGAAATTGATTTCAACACACCTACCTTTGCACACATTCTCCTGTGCGGAAGTTCACCTGACTGCCAAGCCCTGCCAGCGCTCCAGTTGCCAAAAATGGTGAGTTGCCTGCAAGCTAGCCATGTGATGCTTTTCTAGCCCACTCAGGTGGAGGGCCTTTAACAATAAAATACTGATAAGGAGACAACCAGACAAAGCTAATTGAGGGATATTCTACATTAAGCTGTTCTCAACACTACAAAAATGTCAATGCCATGGATGACAAAGGAACGGTGAATTGTTCTGGACCCAGGGAGACTTCAGGGACTTAACAACTAAAGCCAAGGAGTAATCATGAGACAGTCAGCAAAGCTGGAATTCACACATGAGGAGTTTCCAAAAGTTCATGAAAATTGAATTAAACGATAAATTTATTTTAGTATGAAAAGTTTCTGAAATTCATGCAAAATTTTTTCATATATGCATTCTATGAACTCTTTGAAGATTCCTCATCTATATGTTACTCCATATTAGATAGCAGTTGTTGTATTATTGTTAAATTCCTTATGTTTAATAATTGTAATCTGGTTATTATGGGGAAGGTTCCTGTTCTTAGGAAGTGTACACTAGTGTATTTATGGGTAAAAAGGTTACAATGCCTGCAACTTACTTTCAAAAATTTTAGCAGTGCCGCTACTTACTATTGTTGATATTGTTTTGTATTTGGAGAACGGTAACTGATTAAAACAATTGTGACTAAAGGATAACAATTGCTGAATGTAGATGAATGTGTGCAGGAGTTTATTGTATATTTCTGGCAACTTTTATGTAAGTTAAAATCATTCTAAATAAAAAGACAAAATATATAGATGTAAAATCATGTAATAAGAACTTCTTCCCCCTGCTCTCACCCCTAGGAACACAACTGGAAATGTGCCTTTGGCTTTAAAGGATTTTTAGAGAAAGAAATTGGTTTAGTTTGAAGTAGATTCCACATATGGAGATATGTTTAAAAATTTCTTAGTGGCCCATTCTAAACATTTGCTTTGGCTACATATCTACTCAGTATGTTCAGACAAATGCTATTGAAGCAGAGCCTTTATCCCTAATGTCTTTGATGTAGACTTACCAAGCCAGAGAATTTCTTCCCTAGTTTGCAGTTTCTCTGTAAAGACTAACAAGGGTAAAGACAGAGCAAAAACTCTGAATCATGACGACTCGAATTGCCCCTACATTTAACATGGATAATCTCAATTCTAGCCTCTATTCTGAGACATTTGTAGAAACTCCTAGACCCTGATTGAATGAAGTGATACCCACTCTACCCTTAGACCCAGACAGACCAGAGCCCATCTTTGTCAATGGGGTGAAAACACACTGGTTCCTATCACTGACCTATCAAAGGAAGGTCACATGCACTGTGGATAAGCCAGAGGCCTACCTATAAGATGATTATGCACTGCTCACCCCCAACCTCAAACCATAAGATTTACTGCCTTTAATCCCTAGGGGAGCCTAAGAATTAAATGATAGCTATCTGGTTCTTTGCTCTGTGCTTTGTAATAAACACCTGTTTTCTTCCACCACTCTGATGTCTTGTTGCATAATAGTATTCTATGGCAACTCCTCCAACCAATTTTGGGGAGTAGAACTATAATTCTATGATGCAGAAAAATGCTGATTTGCACGCACATCGAGTGACTAGGGCAACAGGTGAAACACATGGGAGAGGAAAAAAAATCTGTGCTATTCCCAGTAGATGTTTCCAATTTCCCATGCCTTTTCCTTAAATAATAATAAGCTTTGCTATTTACATTGTTCCTTTTTATGAAGTATTCTACATGCCTTAGAAATAGCCCAGTAAGCCCTAGAATGTACCTCTGGGGTGGATAGGTGTTCGTGCTATTTTACAATGAGAAGAGCCAGGCACAGTGAGGTTAATTGTTTGGATTGGCCCTGAAAATGAGACACAGATGCCAGGAATTGGAAGGCACCTTGAAGGTCAAACTGTTACTTGATGCACAAATCCCCTCTACAGAGCTGCTGCTGAACACCTCTCAATTTGAGACATTCTCCACTTTACATTGCAGTCAAACCCATTCTTGAATAGCTTTAGTTATGTTTAATGAGTCTCGGTTCAAAAGAAAATACGCAGGTTTTCTTGAGTCTTAATCCAATTCCCTGTTCATTAAATCACACAAGTGGGTTCAAGGCATGAAAACGAATGTAATATACCATTGGGACCCAAAGATCAGATTGAACATTTAAAATGTTAATTTCCTCTTCATTTGAACTTAGAAACATGGAAAATGGCATTTCACAAACTTGTTGGTATAGTAATATATCTAAATCTAATAGGATTGTTAAGGGGATCTATGCATAAAAGTGTGTATCCTTGACAAGGGAAGAAAAGTAAGAACTGAGAAATGGAAATAGGTAAGTGAGTGAATTACCCAGGGAAATAAGGTACCTTAAAGTGCAGATCTTCACACATATGAGTTTTCAAAAGTGGAACAAAAAAAGCTAGTTGGAGTTCTTCTGTAAGAGACATTTCCTACTGTGTCCCTTGATCACAAAGGACCTCACAGAAAAACCTCGCCAAAATATGTGAGATTAACTGTGATGTGATTTAGTTCCACCAGTGTATTTTGATTCTGAATTCTGGCTAATATTAATGATAACTAAAAATAATATGGCTGACATGGAACACCTGAAGATTAGTTTCCTGAGCAGAATTGGGAAATCTTCAGTAGTGTCAAATTTTAAGAAGAGGCCAGAGGACTGAAACAGTGGATAGAAAAGGTAGCGAAGATTGAGGATGGGGGAAAGAAAAAGGAATCATAATCTGTTGACTTGTTGGTACTGAGTGCCCAAGACTTCCCATCCCCTGGCTAATACAGGTTGAATTGAGGAACAATGCATAGCACTAGTGGTTGCAGCAACATAGTGTGGTAAGCATGATTGCTGAAGGTCAAAAGATTCACTTATTCTTTTATTCAGCAGTGAATGTGTAATGAACGTCTTTCATTTTGCCTTGGTTACCCATGGCAAAATGTTAATCTTCTTGAAGTCCAGCTTTTAGTTTTCTATCAATATTGTTATTTCTGACAGTATGGTTTTTCTGTATTTTCTATAGAAAATGGAAGGAAATATCATAGATGTAAAAATACTAAGTCATTATTTAAACACACCTATAACAGAAGCTATTTGACTTATTCATAGGAGGATTGAACACATGAAATGAGTTAATTATCTAAAGTATTTAGGGAAGTACTTGGCCCATAGTCAACACTCAAAAATTTACTTAGTTTTATTTTTATGTTTATCATTCCTCTCATGTTTTCTCCCAGGATTTACTGTTTCTTTCAATCACTAACATGTTTATGTATCTTAATCTATTTTAAACTTTTCTCTACTGTAAAGCTTTGAGACTATGATTGGAGTGAAGACTAATAACTTTTCATCTCACAGCTATGAAATATTGAGAAAAAGGACCCAAGGCAACCGTAGATAAAAAGAAAAACCACCAAATCAACAAAGGAACCTCTCAAGGGCCATGTGTTATTAGTTCAGAGCTACAGGCATCTGTCTGGGACTCATGTTCATGATGGACTCATCCAGTCCCATCTCTATGCTGAGGATACCAACTTGTTATCTCCCATTCAGAGCACCATACTGAACTCCAGACTCATATGTTATAACTGCTTTCTCATTTGTATATCTAATAAATATGTACATTCACACTTAACATAGTCATATCTTAATTCTTGATATCCCCATTCCCCTAAATGAGCTCCAGTTAGGACCTTCTTCAGTTCAGGTGATGGCAACTCTATCCTTTGGTTCAGGCTAGAGGGTCATCTTTGCCTCTCAACATTTTTCTTTCCCAATCTTTCTTTATCATTTTTCATTCTTTAATCCACAGGTGTGAATTAAACCACAATCTGCCTCACCTCATCATGACATCAATATTTTTCTATACTGCAATATGGTCTTCCTGTTCTTATTCACCATTTAGAAAAATAAATTTAGTATTTGTCTTATTTCAAAGGGTTCTTCATGTTTTTCTTGACATATGACTCAATTGTAACAGTGGGAAAAATGTTGGTATTTTAGAAGAGTTTTCAGGAAGAGAAAATATGCCTACTCCCTTCCCTACTGAATAGACCATTCCCCTGAAGCAAATTTCTGGGACTGCAGAAGTCCCAAATTTATGAGATAATTGTGTTACTTAAATAAGAATACATATCATTTGCAGAGTTAGTGCTATTTACCCAATGATCATCAAATTAATAGATAAAGTCCAAACAAGTTGCAAATATCCATGACATTTACAGGTTTTTTTTTTTTTTCAAAGATCCTACAAGTCTTAACCAATCATTCAAGGATACATCATTGTCACCATGCAATTAGAGGCAAAGAGGACCATAAGCACATAGCCAAAACTGACAGGTGGGGAATTAATTTCAGTATTCGTTGGGATGTTATGCTAGCTTAGCATTCAGCTCTGCATTCCGTAATCATTATTTCTTACTCCTCTACTGCTTTTGTCATCAGCATCTCTTCTTTGGTTTCTGTAGGATCCACTTAGCAGATACTTGTGTTTCTGCATGTCTGATCAGTGCAGAAGCCAGAGTGATCCTTTGATATTATAAAGCTGATCCTGCTCAAAACTCTCCATAGCTTACAATTTCAGACACAAAACTTTGTAGAGTAGTCTCCAAAGCTCTCCTCTCTGACCTCTTTTCCTAAGACCCTTCCCACTTCACTCTGATCCAACCACACTGGTTTCGTCGGTAGAATTAAAAGAAAAGTTTACCTTGCTTCAAAAGATTTTGAAACCCATCCATAAGAGGGACCTCAAAAAGTTTATGAAAAATGCTTACTGTGAAAAAAAAACTATGCATAGATTTCATTTTTTACAGCAAAATACTCACAAACAACTTTTAATACAATTCTCCACAAACTTTTTGAAGTACTCTCATACTAGGCATAGTATGAGACATTAGCCTTAGACATTAGCTCTTGTCTCTGCTTGGAACCTTCTTCCAAGTACCACATGGCTCACTTCCTTAGTTCATAAGTCTTGGCTCAACTCTCATCTTTGCAATGTGATATGACCTTTAACTCTGCAAATTGTGCTTCTGACTTCCAGATTCCCTTCACCCTGCTCTACTTTTTCTTTCTTCTATAGCATTATTATCTTTTAAACATATAATTCATTTTTATGTCATGAGTCATGGTTTATTCTTTATTCCCACAGAACCACTTTCTTTGAGGTCAGAGTTTTCTGTTTGTTTTATTGACCAATATATCCCAAATCTTTAGAATAATGACTAGAACATGGTAAATGCTCAATAAATTTTTGTGGACAGACAGAATGACAGCATTACTCAGTAAAACAAATGTGTGATCCCACAGGGTGGCACCCAAATGCTACAGTACAATGGGAGTTTGAGTTGGAAATGAATTCATGCACTATCCAGGGCAACCTCTCAGGTAGTATAAGAACCCTCAGCAGGACCTTTCTGTGATGGACAGTCCTGTAATCTGGGCTTGGACTTTGACAGAACCAAGGAGGTAAGTCCTTTGTCAAGTTCTTTGTGAAGAAACAACTTTCCATCCCCTGAGAGCTCTAGCCTTTCATTGATGCCAAAGCTGTCTCCCTCAATCCTCTGCCCTCTGTTGCTTGTGAAATCCCGGGAGATTTAGCCAAAACTTCATTCCTTGCAGGGCCCTTCAGACATTTGCCAACAGTAGCCACACCATCTACCTTGTATGTCTCTAATAAAAATTTTAGTTATTTCAGTCTTACTAACATAGTCTGTATATGAATGTTTTCAATGTTCACATATTTGTAATGAAGTAAGTATTAGAAGTATTGGGGTGGTTGTAGACTTTAGGATACCAGACTATCTAAAAGGTTCTTTTTCACACATTTTGCCAATGAAATTGGATTAGCACTTTCTTATCTGGACTCAACTCCCTTTGCTGACTGTGTAGGTAGTTGCTTAACTGAGTGTAACTGAACACTTCAAAATCCCACCCTCTCTGGCATATCGTGTCCATACTTTCATTGCCTTTTAGGAAGCCAACCTTAAAATGTGCTGTGATCACTTTAAAGTAAAAGGCAACATTTTAAGTCATTATTAACACAGCTGGGGCTCAAAACACAAGATCTCAAAGTATGGTTGGTCCCTTAGCATGCTGAATAGTGTGAACCAAAGGAGATTGCGAGGGGCTCAGAAGCAAGGGTTTCCTGATCTTCTTCCACCCTCCTGTATCCTGCTCTTCTTTCTCTGCTAAAGTCATAGAAACAAGAATTCCTCTTGTCCAAGGCAGGGCATGGACTCTAGAACTTTCTGTCCTCCAAAGAAAGGCAGAAAACCAAAAAAGATCACTCCTTTCTCCTGCCTGCCTGCCTTGAAGGCTTGAATTCCAGAAGCTGCCTGATACCTAAGAGGAAGGAATAGTATACAGAGAAACCAGGAAGAATGTGGACAGGACTTGTTGAGTTTCACCCTCAGTCATAGCCTTTTGTTCAATTATATCTCCGCACAGCTTTCCATTTTTTACTGAGCTAAGCATAAAAAGGGGCAGTTTCTCCTGGGTCTTTGGGTCTTCTACTTTATCTCTTATGTTATGTAAAACTTTGATTAAATAACTCTGTTATTCTTTTCTCCTGCTAACCTGTCTTTTGTTATACCAGTGCCAACTGTGACCCTTCTGCAAATACTCTCTGAAAGTCTGTTTATCTCATGAACCAGGATGACACCTGGCAAAGCCCATAGGGAATGAGATCAAAGGCTAAGCAAGAGGAGAAAGGTGGGAAGGACAGGTGAGGAAGAGGGAAGAAGTGTGAGAACCCAGACAACATAATGATTGAGGAGTCATGAAATGGGAACATAACCCATTTCTTATGTGTGGATAAGCCCTGGATTTCACAAAAGTACAAATATTAGCTAAGTTTCCTTCCTGCCCTCTAGCCTTCTCTCCTGCCTGCCTCTTGCCTTCTTTTGAAATACAACCTACAGGCCAAATCTGGCTTAATACATTCTTTTGTATGGTTCATATTTTATAAGGTTCATTAGAATACATCACGCCCATTCATTTACATATTGTCTATGGCTGTTTTCTTGATACCTTGGCAAAGTGTAAGTATTTCACATGGCTAAAAAGCCTAAATTATACCGTATTTGGCTCTTTTTAGAAAAAGTTTGCTGATCTTGTTCTACAGAAATGACTGTAGCTGCATTTCACTGAGATTGGCCTTGGGAAAGTAGGCACTGCTGAATTTAATCCACATTGCATTTGGTGCTCGCGTCTCAGCACTTTTTGATGCGTGTGGCAGGATAGAAGCCAGGCTTCCACCAGGGGTCTAATGAAGCAGAGGGAATATACAATGGGCAGCAATTTCTCTTTGCCTAGGGTCACCTCTGGTTGTGGGAATCAGAGACAGGCAGGTGACGGATGGGAAAAATATTCAGGAAGGAGAGAGAAGAGATGAGCCGAGACAAAGCTCTACTCTGCCTAAGAGTTCTCTAGAGTCTTTTTACATTTTAACTTCTAGAGGATGGGATCTTTCCTGCTAGTATTTAGTGAATTGAATTTTGTCCTTAGAGACATGCACACTGCTCCCAATGACTTCAATGGCAGTAATGGGCCATTTGGTCCCACGACATCTGTGCTGGCTTCAGGCTATTTAACAAACTCCCAAACAAATCCTAATAAAGTGCTCTTTAATAGATACTTAATTCTGGCATGGAAGTGGGTGCTGAGCACACCTAAGTCTTGTCTTTTCCTTCAGGTTTGCTAAGTTTCCCCTTTTTAGTAGTTTGATAATTTCTGTAACCAAGAAGCCTGAGACAAGCAGTATTAAACCCACTCAGAGTCACAAGATGTCTGTTTTTATTGATCTCAGTTGACCTATTTACTCTCTGGGATCCAATTTAATGATTCAATTGATTATTCATTTACATTTTTAATGTTGTTTTGGGCAAATTTATTTTAACATGAATCATCTCTAACTTAATCGACATTGTACAAACTCATTTTGGATTTTCAGTTTCAACGAGTATTTATTCAGCTGCTAAGCTTAGGTGAATTTAACAGGGTGAAAAAGTCATTTCAAGTTAGTGAATATTTTTAGAAATGATAGTTTGATTTTTCTGCTGTATCAAATGGCCATCACGTATATGTAAGTCACCTGACATCAGAAGAAGGTTAGATAGCAACTTAATTGCATTTCATCTGAATACAGTTTGAGACCTATCATTAGTAAACTAAATCCAGGCATCTCAATATCATTCACTGACTTATTTCCCTTGTAGATAGTCCTGCTTTGATAGAGATGGTAGAAATAGTAAGAGGTTATACTATAGTAGAAAGAACATCATGAGAAATTGTGTTAGATATGACACTCACTATTAGTCAAAGATAGACAACATGGAAGATTAACCACCCTTATGTTTTCTATATCATATTCATCCTTAAGGCTCTTTAAATAAATATGTTTCTGGAGTTCAGTTGATAATATGTTTTCTTATTTCACAGAAAGCAGATCAAGCTCTAAAACTATGACTGCCAGTGGCTTATCCTTCCCAGTAGGACTGTATTGAATATAATATTTATAAATTATATATGTCTAATCACCTACTGTTAGTCAGGAAGACAGACATTAGCCTACCCGTATGAGAAGAAAAAAATAGAGCAGTTAAATGAGGGAAGGGGCCTAGACATCTTGGAAACACAAAGTAACCTGACACTTGAGGATCAGGGGTCCCAGCAGGCAACACTGTAAGAAGGTCTGAGGTCTGGCACTCGGAACCTTTCTGCCCAGTAACTCCCAGGGGATCTCACTCCCAGGAAGTTTTCCACCAAGCAATATTCAGCGGTGGAAAGAAACGTGATGAAATGGAAGGAATAAATTTACACTATACCCACACAACCCCAGTCTAGACACAGCTTCCTGCTGAGCCGCCCATTGGCCTGTCAGGTGTATTCCTTCATTATAGTTCTCTAGCTTGCTTAGGATCTCTATCTCTCACCTGAATTTTTCTTGTGGTGAGGACGGCTGTCCTAGACTAAGTGGCAATGCTGTCAGCAGTTGGACTGCCTCCCTGGGAGATAATCCCAGCAGATGTCAAGGCCTGTTTGCCTCAGGAAAACTCCATTTTTAGCCTCCCTTGGGAAGGAGGCCACAAGTTCCTTTAATTTAAGGAAGAGAAGAGGATTTGGAAGTGCCAAGCTTCAACTTCCAACCATATCTGTAACATTATCACCTTCATTTCTTTCTAGAATGAGATGAGGCATAAGGAAATACATTAATGTATATTTCTAACCATAATAGCCACTTTTATATGACAGTAATGCCAAATCAAGGAGGCACACTATTCATCCTCTGGGGAATACTAATGCTTATGATTGCTGAAAAGGAGTTAGTGAAAAAAGAAATGGTAATAAAATTTCAGAAAGTGTTTCCTTTTACTGTCATTGGTAATTTCATTAGTATTATTACCAAATGCATGAGTGTAGATAAAAGGAAACAGTATTTCAATTCTTGGAGAGAAATATCCAAATGTTTGATGATATTATCCCTTTTACTTAGGATTACTAAACTCTTTCCTAGATGCCATGCCTGTGAGAGGTAGCAGACTTTTACCACAAATAAAATGAAATTCAAATTTTCAGACATCTCTAGTCTAATGGTGACAGGGTATTTCCAAAAGCTCATGGAAATTCAAATTTAAAAGGAAGTTTATTTTGGTTCCAAAAATTTGAAATCCATATGTAGTTTTTTTCATAGCACAAATTTTCCATGAACATTTTAGATACCCTTAGTATGCATGAAATAAAATTTTTGGTATCAAATCAACTTTTAATTTGTTTTATGTGAACTTTTAAAAGTACCCTTGTATGTGTACAGACCATTAAAATAAAATATGTGTACAACGTGATATTGAAACTGCTGGTGGTCTCAGAACATCTTAAAGAAGATATAACATATGTGTGTGGTCCTGGGGAATAAGAGAGTTCACTACCATGAGGTTGCATGGAGGATCTTAGGAAGGGAAGTGAGTACTTCTGAGGAGTTACAAAGAACTGGATTCCAAGAGAGGGGCAGAGAAGATACTATGGGGTCTTCATCTTAGCAGATGTGAGAGTTTATGCTGTGGGGGAAAGTAGTGTCTGAATTAATGATGATGAAAAATGGCTGCATTGGAGGGAGCTTTGAATTAGAAGAATTTTGCTTTTATTATGTAGTCACTTACTGGCTTTAAATAACAAGAAGCTTGAATTCTGACAAATCCTGAAATGCCAGCAGACCTAGAGTAAAAGGTGCCAACAAAAGAACGTGCAAACAGGGCGGGTCAGGAAAGCGCCCAGCCAGGGCCAGACACTGAGCACACTTATTCCCTCTTGCATCCTAAAACAAGCAGATGGAACAATGCACGCCTTCGAAAAGGGCTCATCACCCTTTCCCATGAAATGGTTCAGTTTATTGGTATGACCTCTAACTGAATTCCTCTTTGCTAACCCACTTTAGAACTTTTCTAGACACTCACAAAGCTTCTGATCAAATCAGAACATTGTGGTCATTTTCAAATGTGGTTGCAATCTTATTAGAACTGGATTAAATGAAATTACATTTTAATATTGTATCTGCATTACAAGATAAATTAATAAGATGGTATTTTTTAAAAAAACCTTATTTTTGATGCTGAAAGGTTTATCAGAAAATACTAATAAATCAAAAGGAATTTGAGCTAGCACCATGTGGTGTTCCTAAATTATTTTAGAATACTCAATTAATTTCATAAAAGAAAGCATTCTAATGTACTTCCTCTGACAAGCTTAATGCCTATTAGAACACTTTGGCTGCCTTTGCTCAGATCAGAGATGGCCAGGCTTAGTGTTGTGTGAGTCCCATACCTGTGCTGTCTTCATACACCACCGTCACTGTTTTCCAGTTGTAATAAAGGACCAAATCCAGGACGGCCCTGCTGATAGCTGCATAATCTGGGTACAGGTTGATGTAAAACAAGTCTTTATTGTCCACCGAGGGATGTTTCCAGCGGGTCTGTATGTGTGGAACTTCGAGAGCATTGCAAATGGACTGTACAGCACTGACGGAGGAACTATGGGATGGACCAAAGAGAGCAGCCACACCGAGAGCCAGTTGGTCACACGCTGATGATGTCCAAGGGCAAGGAGGGGTGGAGAGGGACGGCAGGGAAAACGGGAAAGAGAGAGAGAATGCTATGAATTTTATTTTTCCTTTCATTAATTCACTTTTTAAATTAATTACTGGAAAATCTCCTACACCCCTCCCCCCATTTGTATGTTGAGAAAATATTCTCTATTCAGCTAGGAATACTCTTTTTTTAGAATTTATTTATTTATTCATTAAGATTTATTTTTTGAAAGTCACAGTTACACGGAAAGTGAGGCAGAGAGAGAGAGGTCTTTCATTTGCTAGTTCACTCCTCAATTGGCCGCAACAGCTGGAGCTGCGAAGATCTGAAGCCAGGAGCCAGGAGCTTCCTCTGGGTCTTCCCACGCAGGTGCAGGGGCCCAATTGGGCCATCTTCCACTGCTTTTCCAGGCCATAGCAGAGAGCTGGACCGGAAGTGGAGCAGCTGGGATTTGAACTGGCATCCATATTGGGTGCCGGCACTGCAGGCAGCGGCTTTACCTGCTATGCCACAGTACTCTCCCCCAGGAATATTCTTAAGATACTAAGATCCTGAGAGATATAAATGTGGAACTGATTAGCAAGATATCACAGGGCCAACTCTGCAAATAAAAAGGAGTTACTAGTCCCACTTCATTACCTTTAATCAGATGTAGTCTAAATCCCTTGCTAGACGTGCTTTCTGAGGGTGCTCTGAGCTAATCAACAAGCTGTTTGTCAAATGAATGTCCTGTGAGATGATTCTGGTATGGCAGGGTGTCAGTGAGGATATTAATGTGGTCACAGAATTCAGAAGGCCCTCTGTGTAAGCACAAAGTGCTTGAGTGCCTGTCTTGAACATGCAGAAAGGAGTTGAATTGCAGATAATAGAAATGCTGCTAAAGAATGCTCATAAGTGGGAAAGTGATACCTAGTAAATTACAGAATAATATAGTAGCATGGTTAAAGGGATCTAAGAAGGCATTTGGTCCATCCCACTAACTCCATAGCCAGTGAGTAGTGACAGTCATGGTCACTGGCCAGGGACAGAGCTGAGTCAGAGCTCAGTGACCCCAGCTCAAGTTCAGGCCTCTTACTACCTCAGTGTCAGGACAAGGTAGCTTAGTGAAAGTCACTGAGTGTTTAAAAATTCATTTATCACATAAGATTTTTTTCTCATAAAAACATACACACTAGCTAAAGGACTCAGAATACTTAAAATGTAAGGAAGAAAAAAAGTCTTCCACAATGAATTCCATCATCTTGCAATAATAACTATTAATATTTTGCACATTTGGAATCATTATATAAATACAGTTTAATATCTTGCTTTTTTCATTTAGCTCTATGGAATACCTCTTTTCCATGTCATTACAAATTCTTTAAAAGTATACTTTTGGCGTCTCCATCATTCACTTAATCGTTTCTACAGTGTTATAAATTTAATCTTCCCCTAGTTTTAAGCTGTTATAAATAATATCATAGTCCAAGGGTACTGCAAAAAGTTTTTGGAAAAGATATGATAAAAAAGGATGAAAGGATCATTTTGTTACAAAAATTTTTGAAATCCTTGTGTAGTTTTCTCATAATATGCATTTCCCATGATCTTTTTGAAGAATCCTCATATTTATTGTAATTCTTATATTCTCTTATCAAATTATTTTTTAGAGTAGTTTTCCAGGAGTTGTGTTACCAGCCCTAATGAAAGGATATGGATATTTTAAAGTTATCTGTTTTTTTTTTAAGATTTATTTTATTTATTTGAAAGACAGGGTTATAGAGAGAGGTAGAAACAGAGGGAGGTCTTCCATCTGCTGGTTCACTCCCCAGGTGGCTGCAATGGCTGGAGCTGCACCAAAGCCAGGAGCCTGGAGTAAGGAGCCAGGAGCTCCCACATGGGTGCAGGGACCCGAGGACTTGGGCCATCTTCTACCACTTTCCCAGGCCATAGCAGAGAGCTGGATGGGAAGAGGAGCAGCCGAGACTAGAACTGGTGCCCACATGGGATGCCGGCACCTCAGGTCAGGGCTTTAATCTGCTGTGCTGCAGCGCCGGCCCTATTAAAGTTATCTGATATGTGTTAGGTTCTCTCCCAGAATGTTGGGACACTTTATCTTCTACAGCCATACAAAATATTGCTTATTCAGCTTGTGCTGGTAGACATTAAGTATAATTTTAAATGTATTTTCAAATTTATATTTCTTTTTTTTTTTTAAAGATGTATGTATTTATTTGAAAGAGTTACCCAGAGATAGGAGAAGCAGAGAGGGAGAGACAGAGAGAGGTTTTCCATCTGCTGGTTCACTCCCCAGGTGGCTGCAATGGCTGGAGCTATGCGAATCCAAAGCCAGGAGCCAGGAGCTGGCCCTCAAATTTATATTTCAATTCTATTTTAAAGGAATTTAGAACTGCCAAGAGAAAATAATTGAGTATTGGTATTAAATAGTATCTAAATTCATGTATGAAATTGTGTTTACTTTCATAGTAAAGTAATGCTACAAATAAGCATAAGTAGAAAAACGATATGGCTCTGTAATGTTATCTGACTTGATTTAGAGAGAACCATTAATAAAGTTTTGATAGCTATATTACAGATGTCTAAGAAACAACAAATGTTGGCAGTCATTTACATGAAAAACTTTCTGATTCTGTGCTCTTTGGTATTGAGTTATTACACAAGCTATGAAGATGTGATTCTGCATTAAGTGCTGTATGTGTAAATTGTTATTTTCCTCAAAAGCTTATTTTCTAGATGTGTTTTTATTCATTAGTCTGAGAAAATGAGGGTATGAGAACTTGTTTTATCTAGCGTGAGCAATAGATTGAGATTCCTGCTAATATTTAGCTCTGGGATGCTAATATTACTTGACAGAAAATCAATCCGTTTGAATTCCGTTTGCCAGCAAATAACCAGTTTTAAAAAGCTTTGGGGGTGTTTAATTTACAAGTATGGCAAGTACTTCAGATTGCAAGAAAGCTTTCAATTTTCATGTGAGTGAAGTATCATTGCTAAATAGAGTTGACTTTCTACAGTATTTGTTCAACAGTGTGTGTGTGTGTATGTGTGTGTGTGAAAGAGAGCGAGAGTGAGAGTGAGAGAGCGAGAGAGCAAGAGAGAGAGCGCGAGAGAGCAAGAGAGAGAGCGCGAGAGAGAGATCTAAACCAGAGAGAGAATGTTTGTAAACATGCCTTGTAAACTTTGAAGTGCTATATAAACACAGGGTTTTATTATTTGTTCATAGACAATGCTAATGTATATGGTATCTCCAATTCTATCTTAGAAAAGAAAGTAGTTTTACAGTAAGTCATGTCATAGACAGGAAAAGATTATGAGTATTAAATTTTCACCTGTACTCCTAAGATGTTTTATATTTTGCTTGTAAAGAACACTAGAACTCTTGCATATGAATATATTAGATGGACATATACTGTGATCTAAGTAGGTTAATATCATGTGGAAATATCCGGTATTTAGTCACTTGGAAATCAGAATGAACATGGAATTCATTGTATTCCACTTTTTGTGTGTTCTTGACAGGCAAGGCATTCCTCTATGAGGCAAAGCACTCCTCCTATTCTGGGGTGATGAACGTTTGTTTCCACACAAGCAGCTTTATCTGGTCACAGCTTTATATGGTCACGAGACAGGGCCCTCCTAAGAACCCAAATTTCAAATATGTCAAATGTGATCTTGCCTGAAAGAGCTGCAAGTGTTCAGGGATGTCTGAACAAGCCCCACAATTCCCCATGAATCAAAAGAGCTTGCAGCAAACCTGGGTACTAGATTACTCTTTATAGGCATTTCTCTTCAGTTCAGAACACAAAGATTCCAATGTAGACACTGTTTTCCTAGGCTTAATCACCACATTGTATGATTTTGTGGAAAGGAGTCAAAAAAATCAAAAGCTGAGAAGAAACTAGGTAAAGCCAGTGGTTTTCAACCTGCTAAAATTCAGGATGTGTTATATGTGTTCAGGGCATTTCCACGAGCTCGACAGATGTGACCTTCTACAAAGTTTTATTTGAGTGCACTGTACAATTTCATGGTGGTATCTCAGCTTCAGGAAGGAAAAGCAGATCAAGCTTGACATTTTCCATTCACAGCTGAACCAGTTAATCATAGAGTGGAGGGCACTGAAGGGTAAGCTAATCAGAAAGGCCCAGAAAACAGGGCTGGGCAACATCCATTAGGTTAGTTCAGATTGCATTGATCAGTGACATCGAAGACCAAGATTTCCTGCAACCCAATTGCACAAAGATGTCCATTTTGAGAAGGGGCAAGTAGTGCAAGGAAGGTGACTTGTATAGCAGACATATCACCCAAAGAAGCTTTTAAAAGTGGGAAAATATTTACCTCTCCGTGAGGCTTCAAAACTATCAAAAAGGTTAATTCTCTGGATGTCATAGGTTAATGTGGTGTTAGGCATCAGGGTTCGGTTTCTGTTAATGCTGGTGACTGCAAACTTGAAAGCTAATTCTTCAACATTAACAGGTTCATTTTCCACAGTTTCAAAAATCCCTCCTGCAGAAGCAAAAGAAATGCATAAGAAACATTAGTCATATAATTTATGCATTTTTTAAAAAAGAATATAATTTATACAAATAAAAGACCCAAAACAGTAAATGGAGGAATAGCATAGACCCCAAATCCATTGTTATAAGTTTTTCAGCAGGTATCACATGAAGATATATATAGATCTAACTGTAGACATATACTTAAGATCTTAAAACCAGTGTTGGAATATATAGTGCTTAAATGACAAATGTATTCTAAATACCATGAAAATATAACTGATCACATGATGGAGACCAATTTTTCTGTGGTTTGAACAAGAATCCCACTGTGCTTTATCTAAACATAATTTGTTTCCTCTCTCTCTCTCTCTTTCTCTTTGAATGAAGACTTTATTTAGAAGCAGGCATTCTAGACTTTAAAGAGACCACTAGAGAGTTGAGTGGGATCAAAATGCAATATACACATCCTTGGATATTTCAGAATGAAACATTTCTCCTACACTGTGCAGCTCAGATTTCCAGGGGGCATATTCCAGTACTTTCCAAGGCATAGAGGAAGATTCAAAGAACTGTTTTGTCTCCCTCCCTACTCCCCACCCTGCTTCCCTCCCTCCCTTCCTTCCTTCTTTCTTTCCTCCCTTCCTCCTGTCCTCCTCCCCACTCCCACTGAGAATGTTCCTGCCCAAAAGCAAACACCCATCCTACCCTTGAAATATGTTTCTCCACTGAACAATGCATAAGCACGAGGCTCTGACAGCTAAAACATGAGGCAGTTACTGCAAGTAGCAATATGAAGTATTAGTGCTTAAAGCCACATCACAGAATTCAACTGACTTTACTGCAGACATTGGTGTTTAATAGAGACAAGGTAAGAATTGTTAATTGTACATTCTTAATGTTCTTTGAGAACACCCCTGAGATTATCAATAGACACAGGGCACAAGGTAGAAGCTCTCTTAACTGATATCCAATATCAGTATTGATTGGCCAATACTGCTGATTTCCTTTGGCAGTCCATATTAATTGTTGATGATGTAATAACAAATACATATAAGTAACTGGCTGTTATTTAATTATTTTCATCATTAACTGATTCCTTATCATACATCAATTATAGGTTTTTCCAAACTTGTTTGTGCTACAATGATTTGCAGGGATCTTTTAAAAGTAATTATGTGATCATTTATGATGAATAATGCCTTTAGAATATCTTATGAAGCTGTTTATAATAGGTGACTTCAGATTTTCTTAGCTTTAACTATATATTAATGTTCCTCCAGGAGGATCAAAATGAAGTTATGGTGATAAGCAATATGCTATTCAGAATTGTTATGGAGTGCATATAAACCTGAATTTCCTCCTTCTTTTAAAAATCTTTAATTAAAAATTATCATTCCATTCAACTCATTTCAATAGCATAATGCCCTGTTGGATAAATTTATTTTATGTTCTTCACTTAAATAGACATAAAATAACATTTCTGGTGAAAACAAAGCATATATCCATTTTGTGTTGGAATATTTTAAAATAAATCACTTTCTTAGTTCAGAGGCACAAACTTTCCTTGAATTTTAGGAAATTCGGCTCCAACATTTTCAGTATGACTAAGATATATATTATAAAAACTTACAAAATATTTATAATGTATTAACTAATTTGAATTTTACGTTACTGATTGGCTTGTGTTTCTATTTTGTAGATACAAACACTTATGCATAAATAGTGTGCCAAAGACACTTACATGATTAGGAGGCCTGAAGGAATCAAATTTAAGTTGTATTATGTGAAAAACTTAATATTAACTTGTAAATGAAACATTTTTGAGTTTTTAATTTTAGTTTTCTTTTTCCATTTTTCTTTTTTCTTTCACATTAAAATAGGTAGCTAGTTCTGAGCTTTCTTTTTTAACTTCACAAGAATTTTCAAAGTGGGTGTTCCATTTTGGATTCCCATCAGCAATGTGTTGGAGTTTTACTGTCTCTACACACTCACCAGAACTTGATATTATAATTTCTTTTTCAAATTTCATTTTTATTTTAATTAATGTTTAACTGATTCAATATGATTTATGCACACAACTCCAAAAACATAATTATATTTCCTTTCTCCCTCTCTTCCTCCCAAACTTCTTCCTTCTACCTTTCCTTATCTCTTTTTTTAGTTTTTGAGATAGCATATTTTAAATATATGTTATAGAGTTTTAAGTTCCCTCTGTCACACAAGGACAGAGGGAGAGAGAGAAAAAGGAAGAGAGTAAGAAATCTGAAAACAAATTCATAAATACATATGACTTATCTATATTCTTTTTTGGAAAAAGTATTCCAATCAATAAACTCCAATTCAAAGAAATTATCCTGATCTTACTTTGAAAGAACAGTAAACAAATACACATGTATAATTTTCCTGCTAACCTGACTTTTTTTATGATGTAAACTTGGTTAACTACAAGGTCTACCTGTAAAAGTTAAGGAAGTTTAAGTTGAATTAAATTGGCTCCTTTTGGGTATATTTCTGACTTTCATGAGTGATTATATGAAATTTTGATATGCAGATCCTGTTCTGTTCTCTGAGAAACCACAGTTGGATACCATATGATGATTTAATGTGATAATGTTAACCTTTACCTAAGCATCCATATTAGGTGTTTATTCTGCAATTGGTGTTATAAAAAATTTTACTCTTCATTTGTGTTTTTCTAGTCTGGTGATGATAAGCAGAGATTTTGGGGGTGGATTTTCAGTTTTTGTCAGCACTGTTAATGGATGTTTGACAGAGACATGATAAAGCTCACACATTGAACACTCGGCAAAAGCAAGCTAGCTGCAAGGTATTTACTGCCATGGTCAGGATGACCCACACAGAGGGCTGTTGGCATTAGGGCACCCTCAGTAACTGTTAGCAGGTATTTGTTTGCTGGTTTGGCTTCAGAGTCACACACTGAGAGCCCTCACACAGAGATGCTTGTCTCAGAGTCACCATCCTTACAGAGAACACGGCATCTCACAACATTCAGGATGCAACTTTTGGTGAGCACCGTTAATCTGTATTAATGAAAAGAACTGGCACCTGACTGATAAACAGAAGTTCTGAATTTCTTTTTTTAAAGAAAGAATTGTTTTTATTAAAGATGTACATGAAAAGGGTCGACTAAAATGAAATTATTCCAGAAGTCTTAATGAAAACAACCACAACGGCTCTATATACCAACCTCAACTGTGCTTTCCAGAGGTGGGTTCTTTGGTTCTCTGAGCTTACCCTTCTGGTGGTTACCATCATGCCAAGTTCATGTCCAGCTTTAGTTTCCCAGGTGAATATGTGGATGAATAACTGTAATTTCGGTCTCTTAGCACTTGTAAGACATCCACCCTAGCAGTTCCCTGTCACACCTCCCAATTTTCTAAAGCAGTGTCTGAACCCTCACCAGTTTCTTCTGCTGTTTCTTCCTTAAGGATTTTGTCATTTCTTGATTGATTATTTTAAATGGAAGTTCTGGATTTCTGAAATTCACCAATGCTCTATGAGAAAGTTTTTTTTTAAGGTTTATTTATTGGAAAGACAGAACAGAACAACAATGAGAGAGAAGGAGTGGTGGGGGGAGAGGGAGACGGGGAGAGAGAGAGAGAGAAATATCTTCTATTTGCTGGTTCACTCCCCAAATGCTTACTGCAGCCAGATGTAGTCCAAGAGCCTGGAAGTCCATCTGAATCTCCCTTGTGGGTGAGAGGGTACTAAACACTTGAGCTGTCATCTGCCACCTCTCTGTACATTAGCAGGAAGCCAGGTCAGATGCAGAGAAGAAAGGAGCCAGTGTCTGGTGCAGTGGCTTAATCCAAACTGCTTGCAACACTGGCATCCCATATTGCAGTGCCAGTTAGAGTCCCAGCTGCTCCACTTCTGATCCATCTCCTGGCTAATGTGCCTAGGAAGGCAGTGGAAGATAGCTTGATTTCCTGGGCCCCTGCTGCTATACCAGAGACACAGATGGAGCTCCAGGCTCCTGGTTTCAGCCTGGTTTAGCCCCCAACCTTGTCATCATTTGTGGAGTAAAACAGCAGTTGGAACATCTCTCTCCCTCTCTCTCTGTCTCTCTCTGTCAGTCTGCCTTTCAAATAAACACAACAAATCATGAAAAAAATAGAAGTTGAGTAGGCAAGACTCAAAAAAAAAAACACTCCAGTATGGGCTGTGGGCCTCTCAAGTGGTGGCTCTCAAGTGCTGTACCCCAATACTGGCTCTGGGAAAAATCTTTAAGTACCAGGAAGAAAGTTACTATGAATTAGATCTTTCAGCTACATTTCACTTAAACTTGGTAGCATACAAGGTAGGAGGTATTTTGTTCTGGTTTTAAAGTCGCAAATTCTGCTCTGTGACAAGCTTAGATGTTTGTCTGTCCAATAAGTTTGTGTGTATGTCTGCCCTCATCAGGTTATTTCTGTTGTTCTGCATCTCTAATTTGGGCTACTAATGCCAACTTGCTTCCCTTGCAGGGGTGCTTTGTAAAGCAAAATGTATAATGCAGACAAAGAGTTCTAAAATCAACTGCTCCCCCAGAAATAAGCTGGTATTACTGTACTTGGGTAATGAGGGTACAAAAAGGAGCTGGCACCAACTGCAGCACTGTCAGCTTTCCTCGACCTCGTTCTTTTGGAGTATGGCTATGCTTTACATACAGCTGAATGTGCCTGGATTTAAGAGAACTGTAAGTGTGTGTGTGTGTGTGTGTGTGTGTGTGTTTATGTGTGTAGGTAGTGTGTAGGTGAATACTTTGTCATTTTGAGGGCAATTTCCATTCATTCTTTCACCAAACAGGCATTATAAATGGTGTCATTACCTCACCATTCCTTAATGCTCTCCTTTTCTCCTAGAGAGAGCTGCTGATAAATACCAAAAGCCTATAGTGACATGAGGTATGTGGAGAAACATAAAGAAAATAAGATATGATGGAAACAGCAGAAAATGATTACTAAAGCCAGACCAATACCTCACACAGGGGCAATCTTTTTAAGGGCTAATCATTTTCTCCTTCTTCTTCCCCCAGCTTCAGATTAGACAAAACTAATACGACTAATCAGAGCAGAGACACCCTAGGGGCTGAATAATTCTGCGTCTCTCCCTTCTCTTTTAAAAATTATTTTAAAATGTTTATTTATTTATTTGAAAGGCAGAGAGACATACAGAGATGCGAGATACCTCTAATCCACTGGTTTACTCTCCAAATGTGTGCCCAGGCTAAAGACAGGAGCTCATAACTCAATCTAGGTCTCTCATGTGGATGGCAAGGATCTAAGCACTTGGGGGAATCACTTACTGTTTTCCTGGGTGCCCTCCACATTACAGGAAGCTGGAATTGAACTGCACACTCTGATATGGGATGCAGGAGTCCCAGGAGGTGCCCTAACTGATGTACCAAATTTCTGGCCTGTCTCTTTCTTTTATTCTTGGGATTTGTTGGAGTGGGCTGACAATGAGACATTTTCAGCCTATGGGAATCTTCATGTAGTGCACTTCTGGATTCAGTTATTTGGAAGACCCATGTCCCACTGATATGAGAGGAAGAATCCCTCCCTGTTCATTCCCAAATTCCTTTTACTCTTCTTGCTGTTGTACCCCCCTTTCTTCTTCATCTTTCTCTTTCCCCTAACATTGAGGCATCTCGTTCTGACTAGCTTTTTTCTCTCTTGCACTTTCTTATTTGAGATGAGCATAACTTGAATGCCTAACAATGCAATGAATCATAAAAGGGACAGAAAAGGTGAAACTAAGGAAA
Source organism: Oryctolagus cuniculus (assembly GCF_051225735.1). Classification (NCBI taxonomy): domain Eukaryota; kingdom Metazoa; phylum Chordata; class Mammalia; order Lagomorpha; family Leporidae; genus Oryctolagus; species Oryctolagus cuniculus. The sequence goes on along the minus strand of NC_142870.1, from coordinate 15,847,697 downwards.
TAACTGAAGCTCAGGGAGAGATGTAAGCATTTCCAGGGTCAGGCCTGGGATGAGGGAATACATAAGAGATTCATGGATTCAGGATGAGGAACAACTTGCTCCTGTCTATGGTGGTAGCCATTGAGCAGACAGGGCAGATGGAACATAGGAGGGTGAGAAATCTCCCAGTCAGCAGGCCTGGGTCTTCCATATTCTCTTTCATCATTCAGTCACATCTCATGTGCTCCTGAAGTGGGAGAAATATTGTTAAATGATTGTTTTGTTTTCATGATGATGTGAATCAAATTAGCGACTTACAGATCACACACCAGCCCTTATAAACTAGAAGTGGTTGGTACAAAATCATCTATCTTATCAGCAATAGAAAGCTTGAGCAAAGGTCAAAAGGCATCATTAGTGCTTAATTTTGTTTGTGGCCTGATACCACCATACTGGGTGATTGGGTCGCACTGTCTAGATAAAGGGTCAGAAATTAGAGGAGGATGGATTTTCTTCCTTTAGTGATTGACTTCCTATGGGAATCTTTGTGCCCTTGGAAATGATAAAGGTAAAATCACATTTCTTGCAAATACCAAAATGGATATGAGTTCTGAAAATTAAAACTTTATCTGTTCTTAACAAATATGCATATATGGCCTTCATTTTCAGGAGCCTAGGGGTTCTTGTGTTCCTTTTTCCCATTGTAGTTTGTAATTTGGTGGGAAGACAGATGTTGGTACAATGAAGAGTTAGTGTTCAAAGCATTGGTCCTTTATTCTTTGTGTTCCTTTTCTTGAACAAAAGGACCACACATACCACACATAGTCCTTAAAAAAGATTATGAAACAATAAGGTATGTGTCCCATTTCGAATGGCTTTGGAATTCCAAAACATTTTTCTGTCCATCATTGTTATATATTATACTGTATATCCCCAAATTCATATGTCAAAGCCCTAAAACCTAGTACCTAGTAACATGAGTTTCTTTGGAAATAGGACCCTTGAAAAGTGGTTAGGCTGAAGTGAGGTGGCTATGGTGGGCCTTCATCCATCTATCCTTATATCAGTAAACTTGTACACATGGAGATATGGTAGGAATGCAAGGACGCAGTGGACAGACCACCATGGAACATAACAAGAAGATGGCCATGTGTATGATAAGGAGAGAGACCATAGGAGAAACCAAACCTACTGACATTTTGATCTTGAGTTTGCTGGTTCGACACTGTGAGAAAATAAATGTCTACTGTTAAAGCAACCCAGGCTGTAGTATTTTGTTATAGTAGCCCTTGCAGACAAGTCATTTATCTTTTTTTAAACCAGGGATCTTGAAATTTAAAATAATTTTATTGCATAGCTATTTAAGACAAGCAAAGAGGAGTTCACTTGAAATCTCAGGTTAGGTAGCAGAGTCCCATCAGCATGGCAATGCTTCTGTCTCTGTTGGTTGGACTTCTGCACCAGTGAAGTCAAGTGAGGACATAAGCACATAGACATAGGTAGAAACCACAGTAGGCAACACCCCACATCTGGAGCAGGTTACCTTCCATGGAGGATGGTGGTTGTGATGAGTGGTAGGAAAATGAGGTGTAGTGCTTTGTACCACATAATTCTATCTAGACTTATTAGAGTTGTTCATAATCACACGTCCTACTATTGGGTCAAAAACAGAGTCATTGTAGGCAATGAATGGCTCTTAAGGAAGGATAAGAATAATTCTGTGCTGCTTACTAGTTTACAAGTAAACCCAAAGCAATGGTTTATAGAATTTTCTTAAACCACATATGATATGCACTGAATCATGTTTGAGATGGGTCCCCGCAACCTCTATATAAAAAGGTCTTGGCTCTGTATTTCACTTACTGAAATTTTCAAAGTTCTAAGGATACTTGATAACCTGCTTCCTAACCTGCTTTCCAAACACTGTTTCCAGGAAGCAGGGGAGGATCCCAAAGTCAATATAAATCTAGCATGGTGGAAACTGAGGCTCTTGTTATGTGCATGTATCACAAAGTGGCACAGTTCTGTGGTGGTTCTTCAAAAAGTTGATGGGAAATGAAATTATGTGATAAATTTATTTACAAAAATTGAAATTCATGCATAATTTTTTGTTAAAATGCATCTTCATGAACTTTTTGAAGACTCCTGTACCACTGTCTGTTGTTTCCATCTCAATTCCTTCTAGATGGGACCTTTGCTGGAAGATGAGTTGAAACTGTGAAAATTACTCCCTTCCTCTCAGAAGGAATTTAAGAAAAACAACATTGCATTATGCCATGAAAGTCATCTCATATAATGATGAACAAAGCATGAGAAAATAGTGATATTCAATCATATTCCTATAAAATATATTGCTCTAACTTGACATAATAGTGAACAAATACATTTTTTAAAAATTTATTTACTGGGGCTGGTGCTGTGGCTCAGTAGGTTAATCCTCTGTCTGCAGTGTCGACATCCCATTTGGGTACCCATTCTGGTATCCTCTTCCTATCTAGCTCTCTGCTATGGCTTGGGGAAGCAGTAGAAGATGGCCCAAGTGCTTGGGCCACTGCACCCATGTGGGAGACCTGGAAGAAACTCTTTGCTCCTGGCTTCGGATTTCAGCTGTGGGTGTTGTGGCAGATTGGAGAGTGAACCAGCGAATGGAAGACCTTTCTCTATGTCTCTCCTTGTCACTGTCTGCAACTCTAGCTCTCAAATTAAAAAAAATAATAATAAATTTATTTATGTATTTGAATGTCAGAATTACAGACAGAGAGAGGCAGAGGCAGAGATTGAGAGAGAGAGAGAGAGAGAAAGAGAGAGAGAGGGAGGGAGAGAGACAGAGAAAGAGGTCATCCGCCCATTGACTGGTTCACTCCTCATTGGCTACAATGGCTAGGACTGGGCCAGGCTGAAGCCTGGGAGCTAGGAACTTCATCCCAGTCACCCACATGGGTGCGCAGGCCCAAGGAGCTGAGCCATCTTCTGCTGCTTTCCCAAGCAGATTAGCAGGGAGCTGGATCAGAAGTGGAGCAGCTGGGACTTGAGAACTACTACCCGTGGATGCTGGTGTTGCAGGCAGTGGCGTTACTTGTTACACCACAGCATTGGCCCTAGTGAACAAATTCTAATAGTGGCAATTTCAGAAATGCCATAGAATAACACTCAGCATGTATTTAGTTGTTTTTGGTTTTGACTTCAACTCATGGTTATATATGCTATGCCCATGATTTTATTGAAGAAATTATTCATTTGATGATTCACACATTTATTTATTTATTATAAAATATCTGGTCTACTACTGTATGTCAGATACCAAGACAACATATTAGACACTGGGAAATCACCAGGGGACAAAAGAGACAAAAATACAAAAATCAGGCTTCTAGAGCTTTCTTGATCCACTTTCTGTTGCAGTAATGGAATATCCAAGACTGGGCAATTTGTAAAGAGAAGTTTATTTTGGCTCACAGTTGTTGAGGTTGGGGAAGTTCAAGATTAGGGAACCTCATCTGAGGGGTGCCTTGTTCTGCATCATAACATGGTAGAAAACAACAACAACAACAACAAGAAACCCTGGACACACAGCGATGTGTGGAAGAGTATCATGTGTGCCAGTGAGTGAGAGGAGATGCCAGGCTTGTTTTGCAGTATGCTGTCACCATAACTGGTCCAGCCCCATAGGAGCAAGAGCAAGAAACAATGTTACATTCATGAGTGTAGAGTCCCTATGAACTAACTATATATATTTTTTAATAAATTAGTTTCTTTTTTTTAAATTTATGTGACAGGTAGAGTTATAGACAGTGAGAGAGAGAAAGGTCTTCCTTCTGTTAGTTCACTCGCCAAACGGCCCTCCGATCCGAAGCCAGGAGCCCGGTGCTTCCCCTGGTTTCCCATGTGGGTGCAGGGGCCCAAGCACCTGGGCCATCCTCCACTGCCCTCCTGGGCAACAGCAGAGAGCTGGACTGGAAGAGGAGCAACTGGGACTAGAACCCAGTGCCCATATGGGATGCTGGCACCGCAGGTTTAGGATTATCCAAGTGAGCCACAGCGCTGGTCCTGAGCTAGCCATCTTTTAAAGGCCCTACCTCCCAAGACCACTACATTGTCAAATTTTGTCATGAGTTTTGCTGGAGACAAATAATATTCAAACCATAGCAGGAGGTTTCATTCTGGAAGGAGAACAAATCATGAACAGGTTGAAGGGCATAGTTATGTCAGGGTGAGAGGCCAGGGAAATTCTCACTGCAAGCACAACTTTCAAGTAAAAACCCAAGGAAAGTGAAGATGTTAGGAGAAGAACATTTCAGCCAGAGGGAGAAGAGTGTTGTAAGGCAGGAACTGTCTACTACCATTTCTGAGGAAGAGTGAGGCTGAAGTTTGCTGAGTTGGACGTCAGTAGACAGTGAGCTCAGAGAAATGATGAGGGTGGACTGGAGCAGGTCACAGGGGACCTTATGGTTCTTAATAAAACCATGAGTTTACTCTGAGTGAGATAGGAAGCCAGCAGTGGGCTTTAAACAAGTAGTTGGATATATTTCAAGGCTGTCACCCTAGTTTTTATACTAAGGGGGGGACAGGAATAAGAGCAAAGAAAACAAGATTGGCCCTTGTAATTGTTAATATAAGAGACAACTTCAGTAAGATTCTTTTTGTTAACTCAAATGAAGGATGATGGTGACTTTTTACAGATTAGTATCTTGAGTTTGGGGAAATGTGGTTGAATGCTAGAATATGAAAATATTCTCTCCCTATATATATATATATATACATATATATATATATAAATGTCATCCTTGACTCTTTTTCTCTCAGTTATTTTTCATTGGAAAATCTTGCTACCTCTATTTTCATATATCTATATGATATATATCTATCTATAGATATATATAGATCTATAGATATAGATATATAGATATAGATATATATAGATATAGATATATATAGATATAGATATATAGATCTATAGATATATATAGATATATATAGATCTATAGATATATCTTGCTACCTCTATATTCATATATCTATATGATATATATCTATAGATATATATCTATATATATAGAGAGATATCTATATATCTATATATCTATATATCTATAGAAATGGATATCTATATCTATATAGATATATATATAGAATATATATAGAATATATATATAGAATATATATAGAATATATATATAGAATATATATAGAATATATATATAGAATATATCTATATCTATATCTATATAGATATATATATAGATATAGATATCCATTTCTATAGATATATAGATATATGAAAATAGAGGTAGCAAGATTTTCCAATGAAAAATAAATGAGAGAAAAAGAGTCAAGGATGACATTTGGGCCCAACATTGCCTTTGACCAAAGTGAGGTACAGTGCAGAAAGTACTTGATCTGGAGCATAATTAACTTATGATGCATGTTAGAAATCCAAGTGGAGATGTCACCTTGGGCACCAGGAACACTGATCTGGATTTCATGGGGAGATTAAGTCTGGACATAGAAATCTAGGAATCATTGCTATGGATGTGATATTTAAAGCCATGACACTGGGTGGCATCACACAAGGGCTAGTATAGATTGAAAGAGTCACCGATTAGAGTGATGCAGCCACAACCCAAGGAGCCCCTAGAAGTTGAGAGAAGCAAGGGACTGAGTCTCCTCTACAAGCTTAGGAGGAAGTACACCTACCCCTTGATTTTGAACTTTTAGGCTGTAGAACTGTGAGAGAATAAATTTATCTTGTTTTTAGCTGTGGAATTTGCGTTAATTTACTATGGCAGTTATAGGAAATTAGTACAATAACTTGATGTTCTGAAGCAAATTTTAATATACCTTGTTTAATTTTTGTATTGCTTGCCTGCTTATAAATATCATTTTATTCAGTATTTCAAATAGCAATTTTTACCAATCTAACTTGATTTTGTAAATACCACCCATAGCTGTACTATATACCTCATTTGGTGTTTTTGTTTATTATATTTTTCTATTTTATTCTGAATATAACAGGGCCAGGATATAATTGCCTATATTCTAGCAAACCCAGTTAACTCCCTAACTAGCTGTATTGTGCTCATTGTGACAAATTACTAGGTCACTGAAGAAGGAAGACTGAACCCTTAGATGTCAATCAAGAAATGAAAAGTAGTAGTGACTCCTGTTTTACATTCCTGTGGAATAATAACCGTTCCAGAAGCTATCAGCAGAAACAAGATGGCAATCTGATCTATTCCTTTGCTGATAGCTGCTCCTTAAATATATAATATTATATTGCCTTTCTTTATTGCCACATCCATAATTCTAGTTTATTACATCATAAGCAATTTACTATAGGCCTGTATTTACTGCACCTTTAATTTCAAGCCTATCTATTTAAATCCTACGATTCCCTTAGATCAATCCTGTTTTGCTCATTCGGCTTCCCTCTGCTTGTTTTACTGGTTACTGCTGGAGAGCAAAGCACTTTTAGTAAAGAATTCACTCTAGATTAATTTGGATGGGAAGCAAGCATTTCCTGATGTAACAGGAAGTGAATGGATAAGAGGTAGCTAAATTATTGTCAGGAGGCTCTGAATAAGGACAGAGCTGTTGGTAAGGACAAAGACAGCCTCAGTGGTCCTGCTGTAACCTCACTACAGGTGTCAAGATACTGATGTAGCTTGGAGAGGGAGAAAAGTGATGTCACTCCAGAGTTGTTTACCACATCCAAGATCTTTCCTCGATGCCTCAAAGAACTTTACATGGGTTGAGTAGGAATGATCTTCAAGGAGGAAGCAAATGCTTCCATGGAGCAAGGAATGACTGATGTGCTTCTCAGGGTGACCAGTAAGGGAAAGGTTATAGATTATAGGCAGTTTGAGTTGCGCATTAAAAGCAAAGCCAAAGTTACTCTTTTTCCAGTGTTATTCAGTATTCAATTTCATTTATGAAACACTATTGATTGTATATTAATGTCTAAGACCATACAAGAAGCAGTGGGGGAAACAAAAATGAAAAATAATTGGCTCTTGTTCTCAGCACAACTTCCAGTCTATTGGAATAGCTTGCAATGCCCATGGAAGATAACAGAAAAGGAAAACATGTACAACAATCAATGGTTCCATCCATGAAGCAAGAGAACCATGCTGTCTTCTTCTACATGGAAATTTTCCTTATGCCTCTGATGTGGGTGAGGCAGGGAGTTGGGAAGAGACAAGGAGTTAAGAATTTCCAGCACCCAAGCCATGTATACTGGCCAAATCCCATCAGCGTCCATGGTCTTTTGGCATGGCTGAAGACTTATGCAGCGAAACCTCACTTTCCATCATGCTCTAGATGCTATGACACCTTCCTGGAGAACACCATGTATAGTACATCCCCACTCCAAATCCTGTTTGATTTGGATCGTTAATTGGGCCCTGCCTGGGACACCACCCCCGTCCTATAAAAGGATGAACCCACCTGGTGTTGGGGGCAAATCTCACTCTTGAGGTTTTTCACACTCATGTCTGAGTTTGTATTGTCTTTTTACCATTCAATAAATCTTGTTCTCCTGTTCACTTTTACATAAATCTCCTGGATGTATTCTTACATATAGGAGGACAAGAACCTGGGTTATGTCTAGCTGAGAGTCTCTCCAAGCCTAACCAGGGTTCTCGATCCCTCCTACATAAATTGGGGATCCCTACCCCCAACAACACGTCCAACCAAAGGTGAACTCTTCCTCCCTTTTGATAACATAGAATCCAGTACATATTTGTAGGAATTTATTTTGGTGTGGAATCTAAGCCCAAAGCATGCCTGTACCTTGGTATTAGAGCAATGTTTATTGAAACTTGTCTGTGTGCCAGGAGTAAAGGCAGTGATTAGGATTTACTTCATTGTTCCCAATAAATGGTGGATTCGATGAATTGATTTTCTTCCTTGTGCTTAATACACTGTACCCCATGAAGCAATGTGTTCTGGGGTCCTAGAAACCTGTGAGAGGTGAGGAAGGGAAAGGGTAGTGGCTGAGGTTTGCAGCAGTGTCTAAACTCCCCCTTACTGCCTTGTTAGCAGTGATTGCTCACTCTCTCCCAACTATTATGGGCCATTGTACCCAGGCACTTTCAAAGCTCTGATCCTCTCTAAATGCTCACTTTTCATCAGGCTGCCAGTGCTGTAGGATCATGGAGGAAGGCTCATCTCCTATTCAGCTGCAGATTACAGGCAAGAACCAAGGAATGTTGCCAAAGAATTCCTGCCAAACTTTTATTCACATGAATGTCTATAATTGTTTTCATGTCTCTGAAGAACAGTTTTTAGCTTTAACATCTCGCTTAAATGACATATGTATGCTAAAGGGCTCACAATGCCAGTTATCAGTTTATTAATTAAAGGAATAGAATATGCCAAGTTCAAAACCTGTATTTCCAGGCAAGCTATGCTATGTGTTTGTGCTGATTGGATAGTTTATGTCCCCTCTATTTCTGCTATTTCTCAAACTGAAATTTCTTCTTGCTGAGAAGGAAATATTGGTGTTAAAGATGTGAAATGAGGTCTGAAGCCAGGACACATGGGAGCTTAATGCTCCAACAGAGCAGCATTTACCAATGTGTGTGCAAAGAAGTCGCCCATGAGATGCCACACACAAAGGGAATTTACTGGTCAAATACACTTGGGAAGCACTGCTTTGTGTCACTCCCTCTAAAAACTCACACCACTCAGTACATCTAAGGCTCTCAAAGGACCTGTAGTAAAGGAAACAATTTGACTCTGCTTAATCACCCAATGTTCATCACATTCATTGGATTACAGGATAGTTTCCTTGTAGCTGTGACATGCAGTGGAATTATCCCAAGGTACACATTTTGAGAAATTTGAGCCAGAGACCTGCCTTGTTTGAGAATAAAATCATTTAGACTTTAATATTGTGTTTGCAATCAAAACACATAAGAACCCAGTGTCAGTTTCTGGGTCAGAATTATAAACTAATAATGGCACTGTTTTTTTGAGAAATTGGCATTGGATTCATACTGTCAATTTTTATACACATTTTACATTTACAATAATAGCTTAAACATGAAGATAGTCTGTGTGTCTATTTAACCAAAACATCTTGTGATCATATCTCAAACACAGCTGCAGGTAGGGTTCAGGTCATTGGCATCTGATATAAATATTTATTTAATAAATTTATTTAAGTAACAGAGAGATGGAAAGAGAGAGAGAGTCAGATAGAGAGTTCCCATCTGCCAGTTCACTCCCCAAATACTCAAAATGGCCAGCGTTGGCCAGGCCAAACTCGGGAGCCAGGAACCCAATCTAGATTTACCTGTGTGGATGGCAGTTTCCAATAACTTTAATCATCACTGCTACCTCCCAGGGTCTGCATCAGAAGAAAGCTGGAATCAGGAGCCAGAGGCAGTAATCAAACATAAGTACTTCAATATAAAAAGTGCCCTTTTCCTTGTGTAAATGTTTAAAAATGCAATATTCTTTACAACAGTCTCTCCTTATTTTTCTTTTAGTTTCCATCTAATTTTTAAATTATCTCTGTGTTTTTCTAAATGTTCAACATTAGAAAATTAACAAAGGGGCCACTGTTGTGGCACGGCAGGTTAGCCACTACCTGGGATGCCAGCATTCCATATGAGCATTGGTTCCCCTCAGTGTTACTCTGCTTCAGATCCAGCTCCCTGCTAGGGCACTCGAGAAAGCAGCAGAAGGTAACCCAGACACTTGGGCCCCTGCCACCCATGTGGGAGACCTGGATGGAGTGCCAGGGTCCTGGTTTCGGCCTGGGCCTTCCCCAGCCTGTTGTGGCCACTTGGGGAGTGAACCAGAGGATGGAAGTTTTCCCTCCCTCTCTTTTCTCTATTTCTGTGTAGCTCTACCTTTCAAATAAAAAAAAAATCTTAAAAAAATTAATAAGCTATGCTTTCAATTTTTCAATCACTGACTTTAAATTGTGCAAAATGGTGTCTGAGCAACAATAGTGTTTTAGAACATCTAAAAAGGTTACAGAATCTCAGGTGTAAGCACTTACATATTTACCAAAACCCTTCTCTTTTAAAGTCCTGAATGGAATCTGTATTTGCTCTTGCTCATCAGGTTATCCCAGAGCAAGGGAAATCTTTCAGTAGAGCATTACTTCTTAGGTTGCTTACAGATGCATTCTGAGATCCAACACTGTAAAATGAACTGAGAGTTTGCACTGACATGAATAATGAATATGTTTGATGGAAGTTATTTCTCAGAGAAAATCTCTTTGTGAAGTCGTTTGGTCCCAGATGAAGAAAGGTAAGTTTGAATAATGCACTCATACGGGAAAACTACAAGTTGATAATAAAAAATAAGGCACAGTTAACATCATCATCACAGAGGGATTGTGTTAGGAATGCTTCAAAAGGGGGGCTTTTGGAAATATACTCTGCTTATTTTAAAAATACTAAAATATGAAAGTCTACCTTGCCACTTATTTACACATATTTTAAAATATGCCACATTCTGTGAACTCCTGCAGCTGGTACCACTGTCCAGGAAGTCCTGCCATGTTTTTTATTCTATGTAATTTTATTTTAGTAGAGGGCATTTGACGCAATGGTTAAAATGCCACTTGGGACATCTGTGTCCCATATCAGAGGGTCTGGGTTTGAGTCCCGGCTCTACTGCCAATTCCAGCTTCCTGCTTATGTGCACCCTAGTGGGGCAGCAGGTGGTGGCTTAGAGAGTTGATTCCCTGCCACCCACATAGGAGACCTACATTGAATTCTTGGCCTCCAAATTTGGACTGGATCCACCATGGCCATTTTGGGCATTTGGTAAGTAAACCAGTGGATTGATGATCTATGTGTGTGTGTGTGTGTGTGTGTTTGTGTCTGTCTCTTTTTGTCTATGTGCCTTTCAATCAAAATAAATCAATTAAAATGAAAAAGCAAAAAATTATATTTAAACCTTTATTTAAAAATAGATATACACATGTAAATTGGATAGAATATTGAAAAGAAAAAGTAGCCAAAAAGGTATAATCATGCCACCATGAAACAATCATTATTAAGTTTGGTAATTTTCCTTCTAGTCTTATCCTGTGTACATACCTGAGTGTTCCTGAAATGAACTAGTTAAGATCATACCTAACTATCTTCACATTGCACCATCATATATTCATCTCTCCGTGAGAACAACCTGTGTTTTTAGTGGTTGGCTAATATACCATCACCATCGTTTATTGAATCCATCTCACTTTGTTGGGTAAATTGTCAGATTGTGGCGAGGACCCCGAGGGGCCCCTCTCCTTGGGTTAGGAAAAAAATGCTGGCTAAAGGTAGAACCGGTAGAGAATTGAAGCAGGGGCTTTTGGGGAACAGGGGTTGTAGGGATTTTCAGAGAAATACAGTGACCGCAGCTAGGTCATCTGCAGCAAATGGGGCAAGGCCAACTACAGCAACACTATTAGGCCAACTGTAGTGATTCAGGTGCATGCAGGAGTGACTTTGTGTAACAGTTGTGTAGGCAGTGTTATGGCTCTAGAATATCCAACCAAAAGTTGAATAACTGAATATGTATAGGAAACATAAAGCTGTTGTGTGTACAAGACAATGTCCTGATTTGCTGGAGGCCCAGAATTTGGAGACTGAACTCTCCTCTGGGCCAGCTGGCAGAATAAACCTGTTAAGAGCCTTTGTGTTTCCCACCTCTCTGGGTTTCTTGCTATAGGTGCTCACTGTTATGAATAATATTTGCCACTTCCTATGATTTCACTGGGAGAATTTTGGAAAATGTAATTATTAGGTCATAATGTATAAACAATAATGCTTTTAAACTGATATGAGGATGTGAAGGCTGACCAACTCATACTTGTATCTACTGTGTAAAAATGTCTAATTGAATTTGGGCTTTAATCAGAAGCTGTATGTTTTTTTGTTTGTTTGTTTTTTTAGTTTTTTTTTTTAACTTTTATTTAGTAAATATAAATTTCCAAAGTACAGTTTATGGATTACAATGCTTCCCCCATAACTTCCCTCCCACTCGCAACCCTCCCCTCTCCCACTCCCTCTCCCCTTCCATTCACATCAAGATTCAGTTTCAATTATCTTCATATACAGAAGATCGATTCAGTATATATTAAGTAAAGATTTCATCAGTTTGCACTCACACAGAAAAACAAAGAGTAAAATACTGTTTCAGTACTAGTTATAGCATTACTTCACATTGGACAACACATTAAGGACAGATCCCACATAAGGAGTAAGTGCACAGTGACTCCTGTTGTTGACTTAACAATTTGACATTCTTGTTTATGGCGTCAGTAATCTCCCTTGGCTCTAGTCATGAGTTGCCAAGGCTATGGAAGCCTTTTGAGTCGCCGACTTCGATCTTATTCAGACAGGGTCTTAGTCAAAGTGGAAGTTCTCTCCTCCCTTCAGAGAAAGGTACCTCCTTCTTTGATGGCCCCATTCTCTCCACTGGGATCTCACTCATAGAGATCTTTCATTTAGGTCTTCTTTTTTTTTTCCCCCAGAATGTCTTGGTTTTCCATGCCTAAAGTACTCTCATGGGCTCTTCAGCCAGATCCGAATGCCTTAAGGGCTGATTCTGAGGCCAGAGTGCTATTTAGGACATCTGCCATTCTATGGGCTTGCTGTGTATCTCACTTCCCATGTTGGATAGTTCTCTCCCTTTTTGATTCTATCAGTTAGTATTAGCAGACACTAGTCTTGTTTGTGTGATCCCTTTGACTCTTAGACCTATCAGTGTGATCCATTGTGAACTGAAATTGATCACTTGGACTAGTGAGATGGCATTGGTACATGCCACCTTGATGGGATTGTATTGGAATCCCTGGCACGTTTCTAACTCTACCATTTGGGGCAAGTCCGATTGAGCATGTCCCAAATTGTACATCTCCTCCCTCTCTTATTCCCACTCTTATATTTAACAGGGATTACTTTTCAGTTAAAACTTAAACACCTAAGAATAATTGTGTGTTAATTACAGAGTTCAACCAATAGTACTAGAACAAAAAAATAATAATAAAATGGATAAGCTGTATGTTTTTAAGTCAAATGGCGGCAGAAAACATTTGTTATTGGCTTGATTTGCATCTATTTGAATATTGATGTTTAATTTTTAAAAGCTTATTTGCTACCTATTTGCATGTCTAATTTTAAATTACTTGTTCCTGTCTTTGCCTTTTTATATTTTAAGACTTGTTGTTGATATGTTACTTTCTAAAAAAGGATGTAAAACCTTTGAATTTTTATTGCTAATATTGTCTCAGTTTATTATTTAGCTCTTTTTTTTTTTTTATTTTTTTTTTTTTAATTTTTTATTTATTTTTTTATTTTTTTTTAACTTTTATATAATGAATATAAATTTCCAAAGTACGATTTATGGATTACAATGGCTTCCCCCCCATACCGTCCCTCCCACCCACAACCCTCCCCTTTCCCACTCCCTCTCCCCTTCCATTCACATCAAGATTCATTTTCGATTATCTTAATATACAGAAGATCAGCTTAGTATACATTAAGTAAGGCTTTCAACAGTTTGCTCCCACACAGAAACATAAAGTGAAAAATAATAGATGATTTTTTTTAATGATGATGAAATCAGATCAGACCTATTGTCATGTTTAATCCCAGTGAGAGTCAAGTTGGGAGTTGATAGTTTCTTTTCTTTTCTTTTTTTTTTTACAGAGGATCAGTTTAGTATGCATTAAGTAAAGATTTCAACAGTTTGCACCCCCATAGAAACACAAAGTGAAATATATTATTTGAGTACTCATTATAGCATTAAATCTCAATACACAGCACATTAAGGACAGAGATCCTACATGAGGAGTAAGTGCACAGTGACTCCTGTTGTTGACTTTACCAATTGACACTCCTGTCTATGGCATCAGTAATCTCCCTATGCTCCAGTCATGAGTTTCCAAGGCTATGGAAGCCCCTTGAGTTCTCCGACTCTTATCTTGTTTAGACAAGGTCATAGTCAGAGTGGAGGTTCTCTCCTCCCTTCAGAGAAAGGTACCTCCTTCTTTGAAGACCTGTTCTCTTAAAGCTAAAGGCAAAGAAATAGTAAACTTTTAATAATGTCAGGTTACTGATTATTTTGTCTTGAAACATGAAATACTTGCAGTAGTTATTAATACATCCGGTTCTTTCTTTTCTATGTAGGTGGGTGGATTGCACCTAACTTGGAGTTGGTGGGGCTGGGTGACTGATTCTATCCAACGACATTTGCGTAAAAGTCATTTAGGTCATCTATGGTAAGCAAGTAAGAGACTCCCCAGGGCTCTTCTCCTTCCCTCAGTCCAGTGCCTGGTTCAAGCCTGAAGTTCAGAAGGAAGCCTTGTCAGTAGAGCCTGCAATATTCTCACTGTAGTCATTGTAGCAAGAAAATATCTGCATTTATTTTAATCCTCTATTTTTTACTTATTATAGTAGCAGGATCTGGCCTGAGTGGAATTCTTGATCTAGGAAGATACTTGAAAAAGTTCATGGAAAATTGAATTATAAGATGTTTGTTTTGTACAAAAGTTTGGAAATTGAAGCATTTTTTTCATGTTTTCTACGAACTTTTTGAAGATTCCTCATATGCATTCCAAGAGTTTTTTGTGCCAAAATAAACTTTTAAATTCCATTTTCCATGGAATTTTTGAAGTCCTATTGTGTTTACTATTAAAAATTTCTCCTCTGCTTTCAGAATTGATAAATATTCAGACATAATTGCTCTTAGGATTTTTGTTTGTTTAAATAACCAAGAAAGTAAGATCTAAGCAGAACACTGGAATACTGACAGAGAAATTGAAAATAGTAAGTAAGTGTTGAACTTCTTTGTTCAGAGAATGTTCCCGGAAAGCTCACCTGGCAACACTGTTCTAAGAGAGAGCCAGCCAGCCACTAACAAGGGAAGCCACAGGAACCCAATGTGGAAGGTGTAGACTGCAGCAGCAAGGGCTGCCCTGCTTCCCTTAGTCCACACCCTGGGCACTCTCCTAACTTTGTCATAAAAGCCCTAGCAAATGCCTTGGGAGAGCAGTTTCTTTACGAACTGTCCCTTCCCACCATCTCCTTTACCTTTTGCAGGTAAATACAGCTTTCCTCTGCGCCACTCTTCCAGTAGCTGAGTATGTGATGACACCGCGACTGAACAGACCTGTGTCTGCTCACACTTACATACTCCTTTTAAAAGTTCTTCTGGTGTAGGTAGTAGGGGACAGCTACTACAGTTTTTACACACACACACACACACACACACATGCATATGTTTATATAATTTTGTCTTGATGGTTACATCCACCTTTGTAGTAAACTGAGTCATCATATAATTCAATTTCTGGATTTTTTTGTTCCACTAACTATTCTGCCCACGTTTATGTATCATGCCAGTTCAAGTCCTGGCTGCTCCACTTCCAATCCACCTCTCTGCTATGGCCTGGGAAAGCAGTACAAGATGGCCCAAGTCCTTGGGCCCCTGCACCCACTTGGGAGACCTGGAAGAAACTCCTGGCTCCTGGCTTCGAATCAGCGCAGCTCCAACCATTGGGAGTGAACCAGCAGATAAAGACCTCTCTCTCTCTCTCTCTCTCTCTCTGCCTTTCAAATAAATAAATAAATCTTTTTTAAAAAAGTTCCAATTACTCTTACAAAATATTTTCTTGAAGAGATTTAAATATTGGTTACTTGGAATGTTGTTGAGAATATCATTAAACCTATCAAATCTTTTATGAATATTAGAAAAGTTTCATCTATCTATCTCAGAACATGAGATTTTATATTGTCAAAATATTTGTATAAAACAAGTCACATATTAATATTTTGTATTTGATACTTTTTTCCACAAGTTTGATATTTTGTTTTTTCTTTGTTGCTACTGTTGATTTTATTAATTTTGTATGTTTACATTGACTTGCTTTTCTGCATCATTTTTAAATACTTTAATTTTATTTTGAATTTTCTTGTATTGTCACATCTCTGAGTGTCCAACTTATCTCTCTCTCTCTCTCTCTCTCTCTCTCTCTCTCTCTCTCTCTTTTATTTGACAGGCAGAATTAGTGGGAGAGTGAGACAGAGAGAAAGTCCTCCTTCAGCTGGTTCACGCCCCAGATGGCTGCTATGGCCGGCGCCGCGCCAATCCAAAGCCAGGAGCCAGGTGCTTCCTCCTGGTCTCTCAAGTGGGTGCAGGGGCCCAAGCACTTGGGCCATCCTCCACTGCCCTCCTGGGCCACAGCAGAGAGCTGGACTGGAAGAGGAGCAACTGGGACTAGAACCCGGCGCCCATATGGGATGCTGGCGCCACAGGCAGAGGATTTGCCAAGTGAGCCACGGCGCTGGCCCCCAACTTATCTCTTTAGCTTCTAGCATTGGCTAGATTTTCAGAGTAAGAAAGTGAGGGAAAGTCTACTTATTTAGTTTCTAACAGAAGATAAAATGTCTCTACTATTGAACCATTACCTGTAATTTGCAGATTGGATTCAAATAGATGTAATATCATTAATTTAATATAATACAAGAAATTCAAATTACCTCAAACAATATGTATTGAATTTTGTTAAATGTTTTTCAGGATTCAATTTACCCTTCTAGTGACCTATTTTATGGGATTACATTACATTAACTCAGCCTTAAAATTCTGGGATAGATTATATTTAATCACTGAGGTTTTTCTTTTAATATGTTGCTGACATTTTATGAGCATTTTGAATTTTTATTAGTGAAAATGGTGTGTATATGTGTGTCTGTTAGCCTTGCCAATTTTGTCTTTAGAATTATCTAAGCTTACTAAAATGTAAAGAATGGCTTTTTAAAAATTTCTATGTCTTAAAAAAATATAGAAGTTCCTTAAATCTAAAAGAACTCATCAGTAAGGCTGTGTAGCTCAGAATGCTTCTATAAATAGTTCTTTGATAAATTTTTAAACTTTCTCATTAGTTATTAATAATCTTGAGTAGACTTTAATATTATATTTTAGACTATCATCTATTCCAGTAAGATTTTAATTATTTTTCATATAGCTATTTAAATAGTACCCTACAGTAATTATTACAAGAACTTAAAATGTTTTGCTGTCATTGTTACACTTCACCTTTTGTTTAGTTAACTTTTCTCTATTTTTTGCCCCTCTTTCTTTCTCTCCTCCTTCCTTCACTTCTTCTTTTCTTTCTTTCTTGTCTCTTTTCTTCCTTTTGGTTAGTGATTTTTCCCTACTTTAAAGTCTGAAGACAAACTCATTCTTCAGTTTAAGCTTCCCTATCCTGCTTTCTAGGCACCAATTTTGTATAGATTTGTATAATTATTTCTTATTTAAGTTAAAAGGAAAGTAGCTCAAGTGCCTGACTTAACATTCTGAAAATAAAGAATAAAGGTGAAAAGAATAATCATTTAAAATTCTACCATCCAAAGAGTTAGCAATATCAAGTTTAGGTGTTATTTTCCTCTAAACATTATTTGCTATATATAGATATACACTGGAATAATGCTGTGTATAACATTGTGTTTTTACTTAATGACATTTTCTGTATTATTCAATATTTACTAAACATAATTTTAGTAGTGCATATTATATTTAAAAATTAAAGCTTATTTAAATAACTATTATTAGACATTATGTATTTTTATAATCCTTTGCTATAAAATAATGCTTCAATAAATATATTCTTTTGGACAAAATAGTATTGATATACATCTTTCTTTTTGTAATTATTTTGCATGAAATTCAAAGCTAACAACATGCTCATAGGGACTGGAGCTGTGGCACTGTGGGTTACGCTATGGCCTGCAGCATCCCATAGGGCACCAGCTCAGCCCCAGCTGATCCACTCCCAGTCTAGCTGCCTGCTAATGGGCCTTGGAGAGCAGTGGAGGATGTTTCAAGTGCTTGGGCCCCTGAACCTACATGAGACAAGCTCCTGGCTTCTGGCTTTGAAATAACCCAGGCTTGGCCACTGTGGCCATCTGGGGAGTGAAGCAGTAGATGCAAGATCTCGCTCTCTCTCTCTCTCTCTCTCTCTGGAACTCTGCCTTTAGATAAATCTTAAAACAAGAATGTGTTCATTTTTAAAGATTTTTTAAAAAGATTTATTTATACAAAGAGAGGAGAGGCAGAGAGAGAGAGAAGTCTTCCACCCTCTGATTCACTCCCCAATTGGCCACAAGGGCCAGAGCTGGGCCAATCTGAAGCCAGAAGCCAGGAGCTTCTTCTGGGTCTCCCACACAGATGCAGGGGCCTAAGGACTTAGTCCATTTTCTACTGCTTTCCCAAACCATAGCAGAGATCTGGATCAGAAGTGGAGCAGCTGGAACTTGAACTGGCACCCACACAGGATGCTGGCACTGCAGGCTGCAGCTTTACCCACCACATCGCCAGCCCCTCATTTTTAATCTTGCTGAATATTGCCTAATTGTCTTCAAGAAACATTGCATTAACTCACATGCCTACTTACGAATGTGTGAGAATGCACATTTTTTTGAATTTTCAAGTATTGAAAATAAAAAAAAAATCAATTCCCTAGGCAAATACTTTGTAATTGATGACTGCTTAAATTTATATCTCATAGAGTATTTCAGGCATGGAAAGCCAAGACACTGTGGCAAAAAAAAAAAAAAAAAAGACCTAAATGAAAGATCTCTGTGAGTGAGATCCCAGCGGAAAGAACGGGCCATCAAAGAAGGAGGTACCTTTCCCTGAAGGGAGGAGAGAACTTTCACTTTGACTATGACCCTGTCTGAATAAGATCGAAATCGGCGAACTCAAAAGGCTTCCATAGCCTAGGGTGATTACTGATGCCATAAACAAGAGTGTCAATTGTTAAATCAACAACAGGAGTCACTGCGCACTTACTCTCCATGTAGGATCTCTGTCCTTAATGTGTTGTTCAATGTGAATTAATGCTATAACTAGTACGCAAACAGTATTTTACACTTTGTGTTTCTGTGTGGGTGCAAACTGATGAAATCTTTGCTTAATATATACTAAATTAATCTTCTGTATATAAAGATAATTGAAAATGAATCTTGATGTGAATGGGAAAGGAGAGGGCGTGGGAGATGGGAGGGTTGCAGGTGGGAGGGAAGTTATGGGGGGAAAAAGCCACTGTAATCCAAAAGCTGTACTTTGGAAATTTATATTCATTAAATAAAAGTTTAAAAAAACAAATTTATATTCCAGTCAAAAAAATAAATTCACACCTCATGGATTATTAAAGAAGCTGCAAATTTTCCCATAATGCTCTATTATATTCCACTGTATTTCTTCTTTTGTTAGTTTTTAACTTCTTGACTCTTTGGGACATTTATATTAAACTTGTGCATTTTTACATTAAGGAAAAAGACTATATTCCCATAATATTTTCAGATATTAGTATGCTATCCCTTTTAATTTCATTTCCTGATCATGTTAGAAAAGACAAAAATTTGGAACATATTGGGTACTTTAGGACTGATAGTCCTTAAAACACAGCTAAACTTTCCCACTGCCTTCTGTAGTTGTCATTCTAGTTGCATAGTCTTAAGCATGGCACCTCTTAATCTGTGTTGCACTGATTTATTTATCTTAGTCTTCCTGAACTTTAAGCCTGCATCATCTTATTTGTCTTTATAGTCTCCGCACCTGCACAGTGCATTGTACATAAGTGGTCAATTAGTGTTTCTGAAATTGACTAATGAGTTTGTTTTAATTGGCAAAAGGCAATGCAGAGATATCCCTGGGATTTGCCAAGAAAATTACCATGCTGTGACCTGTGTTTAAATCAGGTCATTTTGGAGTTATACCGCCACTATGCATATTTAGGGTATCTTTCACTGTTTGCTCTTCGGATTTGTGGCGGCTTTCAAGCAAGTGAGGTACAATCTGCTCTGTACACAATGCTTGTCGTGGTTATCTTTGGTATACCAAAGGGTGGACTCTTAACTAGAGGTCAAAAAAATTAATGAAGTGTCATAATGGATCCTGGTATCAGCGCTGATGTGCTGATGTTAATCAAGCATTATTTGTGTTTATCACTAAAAAATGAAAACTACTCAGAAGAATAGCAAGAAAAGAAAATCAATGTACATTTTTTATTTTGGAGGATATTTCTGTTTAGCAACAGTGATGTTGTTTGCCAGGTACTTATGGGGACCCAGGGCTTTGAGTGCTACAGGCAAGGAAATTATCCTATAACTTGACCAGTATGAACATTTTCGGCTTTATGTGGAGTCAGTGAATGTCTGTGGGTGGGACTGGGAAGTGTTACCCATGCCACATGAAAGCGTTGTGATACTTTTTATTTCTCTCAAGCTACAAATTGGAAAGCATCTCAGGCAATGTCAGTGTAAAGTACTAAAAAACTCAGTTGCGAAAGTTACCTTTTGCTGTAAATGCTTTTTATAGCTTTGATTCTAATTTTTCCTGGGGTTCTTAATATATAAATCAATTTCTCTACCCCTCAATTTTTAACTTATCAAATGGGGATAACACTAACTGAAGGCAATTGGAGGTATAACTGAATGATTGAAAGCATTCTGTAAGCATTGTGCCAGGTTTCTTTCAATGTCTAATCTTTGAGGATGATAGTTTGATAGTTCATTATTTTCATTAGAATTTAGACTTGAACTCCTCATAGGAAAAGGAACAATGAATTGTAACTTGATATTGCACAAACTCCCAAGTGTTCCAGGAAATTGAAAAACAGTAACTACCTTATCTCTCATGAATGTGTGAAAGAGTTGAGTAGGAGTCCCTTCTCATTTCTGCAAAACTCAGAGCAGAGATGTTCACAAATGCACGTGTAGGTGGTGGATACACTGGCTCACCCTCAGCACCGTAACTGCATTCAATTTTATAGCACAGGAGGGTTTGGTAGTGACCGCTGATGGTGGGTCTGATTAGCTAGCAATGACTCCTGTGGTATAATCAACGCAGGCAAGCCAGCACATGATTGAAAGGAGTTAACACCATTCTAAGTGTGCTAGCATGAAGAGAGAGGGAACCATAAGACTCGGAAACCAGGGCTAGGATTGGGTCAAATCAGTGAAGTATTTACTTTGGATATATAAAGTTGTACCAAATAAAATGCAGCAATGAAGATAAGTGATATTTTAATGTACTATTCAAAATAAAAATTAATGAAAAAATGGCAGATGAACAAAATATATAAATTGCAAATAAAGCCAACCTCCAATACTGTACTTGCATGACTCTCTTGCCTCTTACTATTTCTGACTCTCTACAACCAGCCATAGAAGACTGAAGGCCATGGTCATATTACAGAGTAGCAACACTTCCAGGCTGAAGTAGAAAAGTTAATGCTGCTCTCCAGTGCACCTCATTTCTACCAAAGAGTAGCTTAGGATTTAGAAGTATTGTTTCAATGTAAATTGCATACTCTCAAGCATAAATCATAATGATAAATCTTTACATATATTACTATCTTGTTATAATCCCTCCAATTAATTACTTGTGAGGTAGACGCTATAATCCTCATTTTCTAGAAGAGTAAACCAGCTCAGATATGCTAAGCAGCTTTCCCACTGTCACACAGTTAGTAAAATTAGAATCTTTTCTGGAATTAAGCCAAAATGGTTAAAAAGCTATGACTTTCATTTATTATTCATCCATTCATTGACAAAAAGTTGCTAAATTAAGTAATTAAGGGCCTACCAAGTGGACACATTGTCTACAACATGAACAACTGAGTAAGAAAACAGTAGTTATAACAAATGGACACAAGCATAATTTGCTAGGAAGATGGGTCCTGAGAATTTATCAGAAGGGAAGAACCAGAGTTAGTGCATCTTCTTGTCATTGTTAATAAACTGATAGTAAGAGAGAGGTTGAATCAACATCTGGGCTTTATCTTCAAGTTTCAGCAGTGACTCAGAGATGCCATGGATCTTATAGTTTGTAAAACCTTTATACTTAACAGGAGTTTGTGAAGTGACCAGTGCGCAGGAGCACTTGACATAGACAGAATGACCATCTACGTTTGCTATTGCTCCAATGCACAAGGCAGGTGATTTTTTAGAGCCCCTTTTGATACAAGTAACAGACTTGCTGTTCAAATCAGAAATGCTTCTGTTTCTGGGTAGATCAGTGCCCAGTGCTCTGGTGCCCATCAACTGACTCTTTTTTTTAAAGATTTATTTATTTATTTGAAAGTCAGAGTTACACAGAGAGAGAAGGAGAGTCAGAGAAAGAGAGAAAGAGAGAAAGAGAGGGAGAGAGAGAGAGAGAGAGAGAGAGAGAGGTCCTCCATCCACTGGTTCACTCTCCAATAGGCCACAACAGCCAGAGCTGCACTGTGCCAAAGCCAGAAGGCAGGAGCTTCTTCTGGTCTCCCGCATGGGTGCGGGGGCCCAAGTACTTGGGCCATCTTCTACTGCTTTCCCAGGCCATAGTAGAGAGCTGGATCGCAAGTGGAGCAGCTGGGACTTGAACCAGCACCCATATGTGATGCCGGCACTGCAGGAGCTGGCTTTACCTGCTTCACCACAGCGCTGGCCCCATCAACTCATGTTTTTTTTTTTTTTTTTAAGATTTATTCATTTATCTGAAAGTCAGAGTTACACAGAGAGAAGAGAGGCAGTGAGAGTGAGAGAGAGAGGTCCTTCATCCGAAGGTTCACTCCTTAATTGACCACAATGGCCAGAGCTGTGCTGATCCGAAGCCAGGAGCCAGGAGTCTCCTCCAGGTCCCCCAAGTGGGTGCAGGGGCCCAAGGTCCTGGGCTATCTTCCCCTGCTTTCCCAGGCCATTGCAGGGAACTAGATCAGAAGTGGATCAGCCAGGTCTTGAACTGGTGCCCATAAGATACACAGTGAGTGACATTTCTAGTGCTTTTCCACTTGACTCCTATTTCTGCTCAAGATAAAATAGATATGATTTTGGAGATAAGAAGTGGAATGACAGAAGTCATGCCTTTTGGCCAGTGTTTTCAGAAGAAATGTATATGAAAGTTTGAAAGTTCTTATCCAGATGGAATATCGTTTTCAAATACACATTTTACAAATATACTACATTTCTGCTTTGGCTATCAGCCATGCAATAATTGAGGAATAGTTCCCCAAATCTATAGTAAGTGTTGATTGACAAGACAAGATGAACAGCCCTTGTCTGGACTGTTGAGGAACAGTTTTTTCTTTTTTTTTTTTCTTTCATACTACTTGTTGAACTCTTTACTTAGTATAATCTTATGTGTATAAAATTAATTAAAGATAGATCTTAGTAAAAAATAAGAATGGGAATAGGAGAGGGAGGGGAGAAAGGCTGAAGTTGTATTTATGAAATGCACGAAGTTTGTATACCTGAAATTAAAGGTTTCTGGGGAAAAAAGATACAAAATCTTCTGGAATTTTTCATCAATAAAATAAATTTTCACCTGTAGAGAGCAGAGTTTGTACCTTTACTTTCATCTGTTTCTGCATTTCTCAGTCAGAAATGTAATTTTTATAAAATTAGGACTATATTCCCTCAGAAGAACATAAAAAACAAAGGTTTCAAATATTCAACTAAGCCTCGCAGAAGAAAGATAGGACCCAGAGTTCACAGAGAGAGTGTTTCCATAAGCCAGAAATCTCAGCTTTCAGCTCTGCGGCATGCCATATCCTCGTTGATAACAACTTCTGTACAATGTGAAGATCCCATTATGCTTATTAAGCAGTAAGACTCAGTTTCCCAAGGGGATCATATTGAATTAAGCTTTCTAATCGGGAGCCATATCCCCAAGGACCATTTGACAGAATTCATGTTTCAAGACTTCTAAGCAATTTGCCCCTCTACCTTTATTAAAGAAAGAAGATTATTTATCTTGATTCACTTACATAATACATTACTCACACCATAGCCTATTTCAGAAATATAGGTTAAAAGCTAATCATCAGAATGTCATCTCTGAATTTTTTCTCTTTCATTTTTAAAATACTTTTAAGTCGAAAAGAGACTCAAGCTGCTCATGAGTTCATTAAAGTGTGGACACTCTGATTTCTAGTTAGATCTGATCATGGTGTCACTCTTTAACAGAAGAAAAAAGACTCTCCAATCTCAAGGTATATTAATCACTGTTGTTAAATAATTGAAAGCAAATAGTATGTGTATGTGTTTTTTCAAACAAAGTGTATATGTTTCTCAGGTTATTATTTTACTTTATCATTTTACTTCCCATTTAAAAAATGGTCTATTTTACTTGGAGCTGTTTAGATTCTTTTTTTTTTTTAATTTTTCTTTTTTTGACAGGCAGTTAGACAGTGACAGAGAGAGAGACAGAGAGAAAGGTCTTCCTTCCGTTGGTTCATCCCCGAAATGGCCGCTACTGCAGGCGTGCTGCGCCGATCTGAAGCCAGGAACCTGGTGCTTCCTCCCAGTCTCCCAAGTGGGTGCAGGGCCCAAGCACTTGGGCCATCCTCCACTGCCTTCCTGGGCCACAGCAGAGAGCTGGACTGGAAGAGGAGCAGCTGGGACAGAGCTGGCGCCCCGACCAGGACTAGAACCCCAGGGTGCCGGTGCTGCAGGCAGAGGATTAGACTAGTGAGCCACGGCACTGGCCTTTTAAAAATTTTTTTAAAGGTTTATTTATTGTACTTGAAAGAGTTACACACACACAGAGAGACAGAGAGAGAGAGAGACAGAGAGAGAGAGAGGTCTTCCATCCACTGGTTCACTCCCCAATTCGCCGCAACAGCCGAAGCTGAGTAGATCCAAAGCCAGGAGCCAGGAGCTTCTTCCAGGTCTCCCATGTGGGTGCAGGCGCCCAAGGACTTGAGTCATCTTCTACTGCTTTCCCAGGCCATAACAGAGAGCTAGATCGGAAGTGGAGCAGCCGGGTCTCGAACCGGCGCCCATATGGGATGCCGGCACCACAGGCAGTGGCTTTACCCGCTACCCCACAGCGCCGGCCCCTGGAGCTGTTTAGATTCTATGGAAATATTTTCTTATTAGTAAACTAGCATCTGTCATAACATATGAGCCTTTTTCTGAGTCAGAAAAATCATGCTACCTCGCCTGTGTGCCTGTGCTAATTTATGTATCCCTGGATCCAATACCTACATACCAGGCACTAGATGTGGTTTGACATTTGAAGTTAATGGAGGAACCAGTGATATATATGTGTGTGTACATGTATTTATATATGTATGTGTATATTCATGTTGTATATATAAATATATGCTGTGTATTTGTGTATACATACACAAATATGTGCACACATAAAACATATCTTCAAAAAGTTTAAGAAAAGTGTGTGTTATTAAAAAAAGCCTGGATTTTTCAAAATTCTTTTCTTTTAAGATTTATTTGATTTATTTGAAAAGCAGAATGACAGACAAGGGAGAGACTGATAAAGAGAGCTTTCATTTGCTGGTTCATTCCCCAAATGGCCATAATGGGTGGGGTTGGGCAAGGCCAAAGCCAGGATCTTGGAACTTTATCTCAGTCTCCCACAAAAGTGAATGGGGCCCAAGTATTGGCCCATTATCTAATGTCTTTCTGGGTACATACATTAGTAGGGAGATGAATCAGAAGTAGAGCAGCAGGACTTGAACCGGCACTCCAGTATGTGATGCCAGTGTCGTAGGAGGTGGCTTAGTCCACTGTACCGCAATGCTAGCATGATTTCAAAATTCTTTTGCTCCAGAGATGGTGTTGTGGCGTAATGGGTAAAGCCACTGCTTGCAAAACTGGCATCCCATATGGGCACCAGTTTGGTTTGTGTCCTGGTTGTTCCACTTCTGTTCCAGCCCCGCTAATGGCCTCAGAAAAATCAGCAGAAGATGGCCCAAGTT
Source organism: Oryctolagus cuniculus (assembly GCF_051225735.1). Taxonomy (NCBI): domain Eukaryota; kingdom Metazoa; phylum Chordata; class Mammalia; order Lagomorpha; family Leporidae; genus Oryctolagus; species Oryctolagus cuniculus. The sequence goes on along the minus strand of NC_142870.1, from coordinate 15,821,998 downwards.
CTTGGGACCCTACCATTCACATGGGAGATCCAAATGAAGCTCCTGGCTCTTGATTTTGTCCTGGCTCAACCCTGGCAGTTTGGCCAATTGGCAGTTTGGCCAATTTGGGAGTGAACCAGAGGATTGAAGATATTCTCTCTCTCTCTCTCTCTCTCTCTCTCTCTCCATCTCTCTCTCTCTCAACTAACTAACTAAATAAATATTAAAAAAATGTTCACAGCAGGTTTTTGTACACAGTGGGTCAGTGATATAGGGGGAGAAAGTAAGTCTTCATTTTATGAAAAGGGCTTTAGTAAGCTGAGCTAGCAATGGCTAAGAAGAAAAAATGCAAATCTAAGATGGCTGAATAGGGAAAAGACATATTACTTTAGATAAGGGGAAAGTAGCAGGAAAAAAATCAGAGGAAATGCATTCCCAGAGGAAAATTGGAGAGAAATTTGCAGTGGAAATCCTACAGAAGGAACATGGAAGTTTCAGATGTGCAGCAATGAGTGTGGATACCACACGTAACGCCTGCAGCCAAGAGCTGGAGGAGATGCTAGCTTTGGAGAGTGAGATCAGAGCAGACTTCAGCAGCCTCTGCCAGTGGTGCTATTGCCAGAGGGAGATCCTTAGGGACCATGCTGTCTTTGAGTCTGGCCTGGAGTCCTTACAAGGGGCAGGGTACCTGCCTCATACAGCAAAAGAATGGCACATTTCTTTCCCCTCATCTACTGACAAAACTGCCTGCTAACTGGCAGGGAGAAGCCACTATTTTGACACCAGTACTGACTGCAGTGGCTCTTTTGCACACGTATGATCTGGGGGTCTTATCAGAAGAAAAAATGTGCATTCCCCACTGACTTTGAGTCTGGCCATGAGGGTTGACAGGGGACTGGCACCCATATAGTACTGTGAAGTGGCCCCAGCCTTTCAATATATCACAAGCTCTGAGGCTCAAAGTGCCAAGGCAGGGCACCCACAGGCAACTGGCTCTGGGAACATCTCTGCTCTCTCCATGGACAGGACAAGTTAGCAGGTTTAGGAGGTAAGCAGATCCTCTGCACTTCCTGACTGTGGGAGACTTGGGTGCCGTGACTGTGGGAGCTCCGAGACTGCCTGAGATGGTACAGGATGCAGATGCGTCTCTGGACAATCACTGTATCTGGTGCCAGAGGTTCAGAGCCCCCTGATTACAAGGCTGAGTCATTGCAGAGGGATCCATGCTCACACTGAGGACTGCACAGATCCTTTCTGCAGTAAATACAGCAGCACAAGTGAGTGTTGCACCCACTTTGGGTTAACCCCAGGCATTGAGAGCCTTAGAACAGAGGAGTGAGGGTGTGACTATGTCAACAAACGTGATCATACCCTCCCCCCCTGCTGACAATAGAGGGGATCTACAACTTGGGTGTCACCCTGGATACTTGCCTCACCCCCGGAGCCTTGACCAAAGTTCTCTGGCCCACCCAGCACATGCCTTTGAGTATTTTTCTGAAAGAGCAGACACACCATTAAGACACAAAGGCATATTTCAAATGTAAAATCCATTAGTAGAGAAAACCAACAAGCGTTTCCACAGAAAGAATAGGAAGACATCATGACTCCCCCCAAAGGAACACAACAACACTTCCGTATTAAAAAGTGAATATAAAGAGATTGATGAGATACCAGAAAAGAAATTCAAAGGAATGATCATAGGTTTATTCAGAAACAATGAGAAGTAAATTCATGAGCTACAGAAATCCATACATGACATGGAGGAAAAGTTTTCCCATGAAATTCATATTTTGAAGAGAAATAAAACTGAAATATTAGAAGTGAAGAATTAAATATGTCAAATAAAAAATACAGTGCAAAGCCATAACAATAGATATGGTGAGACAAAAGAAAGAATATCCAAGCTAGAAGACAAATCTGTGGAAATATTTCAGTCAAACCAAAAAGAAGAAACTAGAAAAATTGAAAACAGTGTTTGAGATTTATGGGATACTAGCAAATAACCCAACATATAGGTATTAAGAGTTCCTGAAGGTGTGGAAAAGGAGAATGGGCTAGAAAGTCTATTCAGTGGAATAACTCCAGAAAATTTTCCTAATTTGGAGAAAAAAAGGGACATCCAAATACACGAGCCACAAATAACTCCTAATAACCATAACCAGAAATGATCTTCACCACAGCACATTGTAGTCAAACTTAACCACAGTAAAACACAAAGAAAAGATTCTATGGTCCAAGATGGCAGAGAAGGAAGAGAGCTTACTGTTGTAGGCCAGGAGAAGATAATTTAAAAAAAGTGGAAAGAGTATAGTCTCAGGGAAGAGTTAGGGAGAAAACAGCAGAGGAAACTCTGCCGAAATTAGAGGGACACAGTGGACCTACATGGAGGGCATGGGAGCCAATGGCTGGGGACTCCAGAAGCCAAGAGGCTACGCACTGGCATTGGAAAGTGAGGTGAGACCAGACCCCAGCAGTCCAAGCCATGGGTTAAAAAGTGGCAGGAAGAGCCAAGAGAGAACCTGGCTTGGAATCCCATGGGGAAAATGTACCAGCCAAATTAGAGGAGAAAAAAAAAAAAAAAAGGACCGGATGGACACACGTTTCTCTCTCCCTGATCACTTTACAGTGGTGTCCTGTAACAAGCCGATAGAGTAGGTATGATTATGGACATACATAACAGCTGCGCCAGCTCCTGTCTGTGCCCAGTAACCAGCTGAGTGGAGACTCCTGACTCTTGTGGGGAGAACTAACAGGGGGCTAGGAGCTTGTGACTGTGTGAGGCTTCTGTACTGGGGCTATGAAAAAGCCTGAGGGCATGTGGGAGGACTCACAGAGTGGCTGGGAGTTTGAGCAATCATAGTGGGAGATTCCACAGCTCAGGGTTTCCTGGTTACCTGGTGAGAGACATTGCTGGGGAATCTGAATTTACACTGAGGACTGCACAAATCCTTTGCATAGTCCTTGGGACAGAGCAGAGGAATCAATTTCAGTTCACAATTGATCACATTGATAGGTATAAGAGTCAAAGGGATCACACAAACAAGACTAGTGTCTGCTAATTCTAACTGATAGAATAAAAAAGAGAGAGAATGATCCAACATGGGAAGTGGGATACACAGCAGACTCATAGAATGGCAGATGCCCTAAACAGCTGTCCTAAAAACTCTGGCCTCAGAACCAGCCCTTAAGGCATTTGGATATGGCTGAAGAGCCCATGAGAGTATTTTAGGCATGGAAAGCCAAGACACTCTGAAAAAAAAAAAAATCTAAATGAAAGATCTCTGTGAGTGAGATCCCAGTAGAAAGAATGGGGCCATCAAAGAAGGAGGTTCCTTTCTCTGAAAGGAGGAGAGAACTTCCACTTTGACTATGACCCTGTCTGAATAAGATCGAAATCAGCGAATTCAAAAGGCTTCCATAGCCTTGGCAACTCATGACTAGAGCCTAGGGAGATTACTGACGTCATAAACAAGAATGTCAAATTGTTAAATCAACAACAGGAGTCACTGTGTACTTACTCCTCATGTGAGATCTGTCCTTAATGTGTTGTCCAATGTGAAGGAACACTATAACTAGTACTGAAATAGTATTTTACACTTTGTGTTTCTGTGTGGGTGCAAACTGATGAAATCTTTACTTTATACTGAATCGATCTTCTGTATATAAGGATAATTGAAAATGAATCTTGATGTGAATGGAATGGGAAAGGGAGCGGGAGATGGGAGGGGTGCGAGAGGGAGGGAAGTTATGTAATCCATAAGCTGTACTTTGGAAATTTATATTTACTAAATAAAAGTTAAAAAAAAGTGAAAGAAAGTAAAGGAAGAAAATCTTTCAGTAAAAGTACAAAAGAAATCCAAAGTAAAAAAAATAGAAATATTAAAGGAAAAATGGCAGGGCAAATTCGTTGCTTACCTATAGTCACCTTGAATGTAAATGGCCTCAACACTCCAGTTAAAAGACAGACTGGTTAAACGGATTATAAGACAAAACCCATCTATTTGCTGCCTACAAGCAACCTATTTCACCAACAATGATACATGCAGAAAGACAGTGAACGGATGGAAAAAGATATTACATGCTAACAGAAACCAAAAAGCACTGGTGTAGCCATCCTAATATCAGACAAAATGGAATTTAACACAAATACTGTTAAAAGAGACAAAGAAGAGCACTATGTAATGATTAAGGTTTCAATTCAACAGGAAGATATCACTAATATAAACATATATGCACCTAATTATAGGGAACCTGGCTATTTAAAAGAAATGTTAAGGGATCAAAAGAGAGACTTAGACTCCAATACAATAGTATTGGGGGACTTCAATACTCCACTTTCAGCAATGGACAGATCAACCAGACAGAAAATCAACAAGGAAACAGCATATTTAATTGACGCTATAGACCAAATTGACCTAACAGATATCTACAGAACTTTTCATCCTACAATTATAGAATATACATTCTTCTCAGTGGTGTGCAAAACTTTCTCTAGGATTGACCAGATATTATGCCATAAAGCAAGTCTCAGCAAATTAAAAAAAATCAATATCACACCATCCATCTTCTCGCACCACAGGAGAATGAAGCTGGAAATCAGCACTTCAGGAATCTCTAGAGCATATGCAAACACATGGAGACTGAACAAAATGGTCCTGAATGAACAGTAGGTCATAGAAGAAATAAAAAAAATTTCTGGAAACAAATGAATATGACAACACATCAAAACTTATGGGATACAGCAAAAGCAATGTTAAGAGCAAAGTTTATAGCAATCGGTGCCTACATCAAGAAATTGGAAAAGCACCAAATAAATGAGCTATCAATGCATCTCAAAGATATAGAAAAACAACATCCAACCAAACCCAAATTAGTAGGAGAACAAATAATTAAAATTAGAGAAAAAATCAACAAAATCAAATCCAAAAAAACAATGCAAATGATCAGCAAAACCAAGAGTAGTTTTTTTTTGTTTTTTGTTTTTTAAACAAAATCCTGGCCTTGTCTAAATACTGATGGAGTTTATGGACTCAAAAGGATTCCATAGCCTTGGCAGCTCATGACAGGAGCCTCGGGTGATCACTGATCTCATAAATAAAACTGTCAATTGTTAAATGCATAACAGGAGTCACTGTGCACTTACTCCCCATGTACAACCTCTGTCCTTAATGAGTTGTACTATGAGAATTAATGGTAAAACCAGTCTTCAAACAGTACTTTATACTTTGTGTGTCTGTGTGGGTGCAAACTGCTGAAATCTTCACTTAACATAGAGTTGGACTTCTGTATATAAAGATAATTAAAAATGAATCTTAATGAACAATGAGATGGGAGAGGAAATAGGAAGTGGGAAAGGAGTGGGGGTGGGAGGGTGAGAATGGGGGGGGGAGAATAAAACTATCCAGTTAAGAAATATGCAAAGGACTTGTACAGCATTTTTCAAAAGAGGAAATTTGAATGGCCAATAGAAACATGATAAAATGTACAGGACCACTAGCTATCAGGAAAAAGCAAATTGAAACCAAAATGAGGTTTCACCTCACCCCAGTAAGAATGGTTCTCATACAGAAATCAACACACAATAAATGCTGACAAAGATGTGGTGAAAAAGGTACCCTAATCCACTGTTGGTAGGAATGTACACTAATACAGGCATTGTGGAAGAATATGGAGATAACTCAGAAAGATGAAAATAGATCTACCATTTGAGTCAGCAATTCTACTCCTGGGAATTTACCCAAATGAAATAAAAGCAGTGTATGAAAGATTTATATATCCCCATGTTTGCTGCAGCTCAACTGACAATAACTAAGATATGGAATCAGCCCAGACGCCCTTCAAATGATGACTGTATAAATAAATTGTGGTATACTTATAGTATAGAATGATACTGAGCCATAGAAATGAGCAACAAAAATGAATAAAATCCTGTCTTTTGCAACAAAATGGATGCAACTGGAAACATTATACTTAGTAAAATAAGCCAGTCTTAAAAAGACAAATACATTGTTTTCCCTGATCTGTGGTAACTAACACAGTACCAAAAATGTAATGTATAGGTATGAAATTGACATTTTGAGATTTGATATTCTTTACAGCCCTTGTGTCTACTGTTGAGGAACAGTGTTATCTTCTTCTTACTACTTGTTGAACACTTTATTTAGTGTAGGTTATTATTATGAGTGTAGAGTAAACTGAAAGTAGATCAATGTAAACATTAAGAGAGGGAATAAGAGAGAAAAGGTGAGGAATGGTGAGATTGTGGGCAGGAGGGAGGGTCGTGTGGGAAGTGTCTCTATGTTCATAAATCTGTATAAATGAAATACATAAAACTTATTGGCCTTAAATTAAAAAAATGCAGATGACTCAACAGAAACTCATTTGTAATGGAAAGAGAATGAGAATAACAGGTAAGTGCATATAAAAATGAGAGGACCTAGAAAAGTGAGTCAGATATTGTGATCCCCAAGTGAAAAATACACAAGTAAACAATTATGCAAGCAAACATCTATCTTAGAAGCAGGGTGGCCCAAGTTCAACTATCTGAAATCTCTGACTGGAATAAGGAAGAAACTGTACTTACTCACGACTATTAAATTGTAAAGTGCACTTCTTGGATTTGTGCCTCTTCATCTATCGTTGAGCAGCCCCTGCCTCAGCCCCATGCATTCAGTTCATTCCCTGTACCTGTGTGTTCTTCCTCGACTCCCTTTTTTCCATTCCAAGAAATGCAACAGACAAACTCAGAACTGTGTGGCATGCTAGAAGGTTTTTGGAGGAAGACATTTTCCATGATAACATTTTTCAAAATATATTTCCAGCTTGAAAAGTAAGAATCTTCTATTTTCTCAGCAACCTGGTTTTCCCATAAGGTCTATTGATGATTAGGCTTCATTAAAATACATCTCTGAACTTCAGGAAACTTGAGTGTGTTTAGCTCTTACACAAAGACTTGCTCTGGGATAAGCTGCTCTCCGTGTGGTCTTCACTAATAATAAGTGCTCCAATTAGGAAAAAGCACTGATCTTGGCAGAGATGACTAGTGGCAACTTAGCTGCCTCCTTACGAATAACAGTCTGATTAAAGGCAATTAAAGGAAACAAAATAAAATCAAGATGGGTCCTTTTATATTTGTTTTTAGTTATTATAAACTAATATTAGATGGTAGCTGAAGCAAAGATTTAAAGACTGAAAATATATGTTCTCACATACATTATTTTAAAATTACATGAAGCAGATTTAGATAAGAAAAACAGTTTTAATTTCCTATTTCTCACCCATTTATTCTGTTATTTGCCAACATGTGTTTTCTTACTCTCCAATCACATGAACAGAAAAAAAGTTTAATTGAGATTTATTAAGAGAATAATTGAATTCAAAATTTTATGACTATAAAATGTCTAGCAATATGCTCAATGAAATGTTAGTTGTTTTTAGGATTAAATATAATTTTGTTTATATCTATCCCAAGTTTAAATTTTTTTCAAGTGACATCAATTACTTGGTAAAAACAGATTTTAAATATTTGTCTAAATGCTTAATGTGGAGTTTTTCTACTTTAAGTGAAGAAATAAATAAATTCTACTAATCCTTTTATTTCATCTTGAAATTTGATAATGTTATTTATTTCCAGTAAATAAAGTTGCATTAGCTAATGAAATTTAATTCTTATTACATGGCATTCAATAATGAATCTTAACTATTATATTTATTACGACAATCTTTAAAACAATGTTTCAGAATTAAATTTTTCATTGTGCTTAACAGATTTGATAAGCTATTGCACTGCCTTCACCTTGTCAGTCTTGGAGTAATTGCCTTTAGATTTCTTTAGAATGAGAAGAATCACAAGTCATAAGGGAAAGAAGAGTTTTTTATTTTTTATTTTTATTTATTTATTTTTAAAGATTTATTTATTTATTTGAAAGTCAGAGTTATACAGAGAGAAGGAGAGGCAGAGAAGTCTTCCATCTGCTGGTTCATTCCCCAGTTGGCCACAATGGCCAGAGCTGCACCCATCCGAAGCCAGGAGCCAGGAGCTTCCTCTGGGCCTTCTTACATGGGTGCAGGGGCCGAAGGACTTGGGCCATCATCTGCTGCTTTCCCAGGCCATAGTAGAGAGCTGGATTGGAAGTAGGGCAACTGGGTCTTGAACCAGCACCCATATGGGATGCTGGCACTGCAGGCAGTGGCTTTACCCTCTACGCTACAGAGCCAGCCAAGAGGAGTTTTTTAATACAATGAGATTTCCAGGATCTCCTAGAGAAGGACCTAAACATTTGCTTTTTATTTGTTTGTTTTAACATGCTCCCTATTATTGATCCTTCTGAGATGTTGAACAATCTATTTCAGAATGCAAGTTTCCTAAGATTAGGCAATTCTGTAAGCATCTATACAATTAATGCACATGGAACAAATGGCCAGCCTTTATCAATATTCCCAGTGATGGATAGTATGATTATGATACTTCAGATGTTTTTATTGTTTTCTTTTTTCCTAACTCCAATATTGGTTTTACTCTATTCTTTCTAAAACTAACACAAGCAACCCAAGGCAAATAAATTGCCATTTCCTTCTTAGCACTAGGCTCCTAATTTCAGTAGTGTATAAATTCAAGTAGACATTAGAATAATAGAATTTGATTCATAGGTCTTATTCCTGACTTTCCACTCATGAACCACCATAATCTATAAGAATAACTGCCCAGAAATATTTTGCCTAATTGATTTGAAATGTTGTGTTCTCTTTTAGAGATATACACAAGTAATTAAGATTCATTTGGGCTTTATGTTTATGGCAGAAGTGGCTTTAATATGAAATAATCTCAATTACAAAATTGATGCTTATGGCCAAGCAATTAACCAGGTAATTCTTTAAGCACAAAATCTGTCAAAATGGTTGTTTCAGTGTCATAAATTTTACACCTGATTCATTTTTATAATGTTGATGATAATAGTATAATAATTTCCTGTGGAGAAAAAAAAGCCCAGATAGGTACTTCCTTTGTTGTTGGGGCCAGATGTCTGAGATTTGGATCTTGTTGGGCAATTGTCAATCTGGCAATATTCATTTCTTCATTCATTGAGGGCTGTTCATATGCTTGGAATTCCTCATTCAGGTCATTATTCTAAAGCATGGGGTGAAAACAGCCTGGAAATCCCTATTTTCAGCTATTGGTGTTAAAATATTCAAGAACTGGAGGTCCTCAAGATGGAAGCAAATTGATTCTACAAACCAAATAGTGGAGAGACATCTTATGATACTGTTGATTTCTTTTAAAAGAATACAGCATATTTTTAAATAAAACTTGCACAGTAATATTTTAAAAATACTTAGCACAGCAATGCTCTAAAAATACTTAACTCACATTGATAAAATAAATGCCCCCCATAGTGTGGAATAATTTGATAGCAGACCATATGGGCTCTAATTTCTGTGTATAATAAGGCCAAAATTAAGGGGCTGCAGGAGCCCTGAGTAAATGTTGCTTCTCACATCCTTGCTTTGTGGGAGCACTGAATGATTTTTTAGCATGTGTTTTCTTTCTAAATTAGAGATTTTTTTTTTGTTTTCATTGAGGATCATATAAAGTGAAAATGTGACACTCAATAACTACTTCGTGTTTTCATATTTTTGTGTAATTCTTCATCTACTTTAATGGAGTTCTTTACAAAACTCTTCAAACCTAGACCACTTTGTCACCTGTAGCAAAACTCCAGCACTACATGGTTTACAGCTATCAATTACAACTCATCTACTCAGTCTTAGTCTACTCAGCCAACACTTCAGCAGAACGATGTTTTTACATTGAATTTTCAAATGCAGGAGGTTGCAAATAAAGTCACAGAGTGGACATTTATTAACCACATTTAAGACACCCTCACCCTCCATCAAAATACCTGGGTTTGATTCCCACTGGTTCCTGACTCAGTGTAAATCTTGAGAGACAGATATGATAGTTTATGTAACTGAGCTCCTGCCACCCATGTGGGAGCCCTGCATTAAGTTCTTGGCTTCAGGCTTTGACACTGGTGTTTTCAGAGTGACCCAGAGAAGGGAGCTTTTACTGTCCATCTGTTTCTCTCTGTGTGTCTCTATGCAGCCCAAATGTATTTTTAAATTTTTTAACAGATATCACTTTTCAGTTAAATTTAAACACCTAAGAATAATTGTGTGTTAATTACAGAGTTCAACCAATAGTATTAAGTAGAACAAAAAAATTACTAAAAGGGATAAAGTATTAAGTTGTACATCAACAGTCAGGACAAGGACCGAGCAAGTCACTGTTTCTCATAGTGCCCATTTCACTTCAACAAGTTTCCTTTTTGGTGTTCGGAAAGTGATCCCTGTTAAATATAAAAGTGGGAATAAGAGAGGGAGGAGATGTACAATGTCGGACATGCTCAAGCTGACTTGCCCAAATGGTGGAGTTAGAAATGTGCCAGGGGATTCCAATGCAATCCCATCAAGGTGACATGTACCAATGCCATCTCACTAGTCCCAATGATCAATTTCTGTTCACAGTTGATCATACTGATAGGTCTAAGAGTCAAAGGGATCACATAAACAAGACTAGTGTCTGCTAATACTAACTGATAGAATAAAAAAGGGAGAGAATGATCCAACATAGGAAGCGGGATACACACCAGACTCATAGAATGGCAGATGTCCTAAACAGCACTCTGGCCTCAGAATCAGCCCTTAAGGTGTTTGGATCTGGCTGAAGATCCCATGAGAGTATTTTAGGCATGGAAAGCCAAGACACTCTGGCAAAAAGAAAAAAAGAGGACCTAAATGAAAGATCTCTGTGAGTGAGATCCCAGTAGAAAGAACGGGGCCATCAAAGAAGGAGGTTCCTTTCTCTGAAGGGAGGAGTGAATTTCCAGTTTGACTATGGCCTTGTCTAAGTAAGATTGGAGTCAGCAAACTCAAAAGGCTTCCATAGCCTTGGCAACTCATGACTAGAGCCTAGGGAGATTACTGATGCCATAAACAAGGGTGTCAAATTGTTAAGTCAACAACAGGAGTCACTGTGCACTTACTTCCCATGTAGGATCTCTGTCCTTAATATGTTGTCCAATGTGAAGCAATGCTATAACTAGTACTCAAACAGTATTTTACACTTTATGTTCTGTGTGGGTGCAAACTGATGAAATCTTTACTTAATATATACTAAATCGATCTTCTGTATATAAAAATAATCAAAAATGAATCTTGATGTGAATGGAATGGGAGAGGGAGCGGGAGTTGGGAAGGTTGCGGGTAGGAGGGAAGTTATAGGGGGGAAAAAGCCATTGTAATCCATAAGCTGTACTTTGGAAATTTATATTTACTAAATAAAGTTAATTTTAAAAAAAACACAGTGAATATCAAAAATATTGTGAAGAAAGGCCTTTGGTTCATAGTAGCACATCATTTCTAATATGTAAACATCAGAGAGTCTGTAACAACACACCAATGCTGTTCTTCGAGGAAAAAGGACCAATGACTCATTGTGTTTTATGTTTACAGACTTTTAGGTGTCTGCCTTGGCAAAAAGAATATGAAATCACTGGGTGATTTTTCTCTTTGATGGTTGTGTGGCTTGGTGAGGCAAAAAGCATATAAGTTATTTAAATACAAATGGTTGATAAATCTACACATCCTGCTGGAGCTCAGTGTGAGGCAAGCAGCTGAGTTTTACATTCCCACTTCTTCTTCCTGGTGGCTTATAATAGAAAAACTGAGAGATTGCATTCCACCAGGTGTAGCCATAATGTAGTACTATTAGAACCAGAGCTTCATTGTCAGAAACTTCATTTAAATGTCCATAAAACCATCCTGATACAAAGAGTGAGCTGTAATAGGTTATAATTATGATAGTGCATAAAGTATGCCTCACAACCTATTACAAAGCCATAATTTTAGCATAAAACCATAAACCAGAAGAACGAAATTCGAGAACTTCCAAATAAAATTACAGCTTTTGTAACAGCCCAATAGAGCATACCTTTTTTTTTCTCCACAATAAATGATTGCCTCAGCTGCCTCCCACATGCAAAACAAGGGTGGATGTCTGATTTTGCAGATTTTACACTATAGCATTTTTTCAAAGGCATCTTACAACTGGAGGATTAATACATTTTCAAAAGGGATTTCAACACCCATTAGGATTATATCCGGTTTGAGGTGAAAGGATGGTTATTATTCACTCATGTCAAAATGAGGAAATTAGCAGAAGAGGTTTCTAGGCTTTGTCTGCTTAAAAAGCCCCCTCCTGTCATGAGAAAAAGGAAATGCCTGTTTTGATCATCAAATCAATGCAGTGAGAACTGAATGGGATTTATCAGTCTTTATGTGAACAGAGGAAAGTGAACACTGAAGAATTGTATTTTATCAAATAAGCATAGCCCCAATACCAGAATATTTCAGCTTTCCTGATTCACTTTTAGAGCTTCTTCAAAACACTGAGATTTTTTTCATATAGATGAAACACAATTTATCCAACACTAACAAACCAAAGTGACATTTGTACCTAATTATATAACACACAAACACACACACACATGTACACATACACATATCTCTTGAAATAAAAATTCAAAATAGGCATGCTTTAAAATGCATTATCAAATCACACCATCTTTACTATGATTATTGAATTAACACTGAACAAATCAAACTAGCCTATAATTCCTTCATCAAGTGACAATCTCGTTTAGTACTTCTTTTGTATATAATTTCAAAATTAAATTCTATATATAGGTTTATATAATTTATTTTCAAAAACAATACATTCTAATATTAAAGTTTTTTAATATTAAATTAAAAATAATATATTTAATAACATTAATACTAATATTTTAACATACCATTTAATGGCTTCACAACCCCATTATATAAATTGATTGCAATTTAGTTAACCCTTCTTAAGGACAAACATTTACATTGTTTACAAATTTCTGATATTAGAAGTCATGCTTCTACAGGTACAAACGTGTGTATATAGGTGTCTATGAAACCTAAATTTGCTTACTATATAATTTTGGAATCAATAGAGCAAAACACAAGAACATACTTTTAGGTATGAGTAAAAATTACTAAATTAAAATAAGAAATTTAGAGTTTTGCTTATCATATTGGATTCTGAAGACATGATTCACACATAGAAAATATTATGAGTTTTTTCACGTACAAAACTAGGTACATGGTACTATATGTGTTGTCAAGAAGTTAAGAATCCTCCTCACTTTGTGCTATGATAGAAACTGCTGTATTAGCTCTAGTGCTGTGGAGTCTACTCAGATGTGGTCATTGGGCCAGTATCTGAGCAGAGTCAGTCTACCCAAAGTGAGAATGCAAAGAAAACCTAGGGAAGGGTTGTGAGGAGAGATCAGTTTTAAGGGAGAGAAGATGGAAATTAAGGGAATTCATACCCAACATTTTCCATTCAATCTCAGGGCTGTGAGATTAGCCTTTTCTCTAAAGAAAGGTTAAAGGGATCAACGGACGAGGGAGGGATTGCTTGGCATGTCCTTGTAAGGGAACAGAGGACAAGACAGAGAATGATCAGTGACCAGCTGCATCAGAGTTCTCCAGAGAAACTGAATGAACAGGGTATACCTAAACATACAGGAAAAGGTTTATTGTGAAGGATTGGCTCATGCAGTTACGAAGGCCGAGAAGTGCCATTATCAGTTTTCTGTAAGATAGAAGCTCAGGAAAGTTGAGTCTGAAGGTCTGGTAATCAGGAGTACTGATGTTGAAGGGCAAGAGGAAGTGAATGTCCCAACTGAAGCCTTTCCTCCACTGTTTTGTTCTAGTGAAGCCCTCTATGAATTGTGTGATGCCTACCATTATATTGGCCTTTGAAGCTGATAAGTCAGACATAGGAAGTATTAGAACTTTCTTCAATTACAAAACTTGATATAGTGGTACATATGTTGTCATTGGTGAGTATATTTTTCTTTACTCAGTCTACTGATTCAAATGTTAATCTCTTCCAAAGATACCTTCACAGACACACCCAGAAATAATAATTTACCAGCTGTCTGTGCATTTCTTAGCACAGCCAAGTTGACACATAAAATTAATCATTATGTAACCTCAATTAGCCATTATTGATGTTTGAGCTGAAGTTCAAAGTCGTAACATCGTAACAGCATCCACACAACCACGTTTTCTCCTATCATAATTGGCTACTCCTGAATGGGATGGATTCAGTGATGTAGGTTCAGGAAACTGAAGGACAGGTGTGATAGAAGGTCAAGGTCAGAAGGATTTAATAAATGATAAGAGGACATTTGGCATAAAGGAGGGTAGAGGATAGGTTGAATAAGAAAGAATGCAACAATTCAACAGACCATTTTCCTGGAGATGAGTTAAGCTCCATGGGAATACAGATTGCTGGACAAGATCCCTGAGAAAGAGCTGTAAGAGTGAGGAAGTGATGGGACTAGCGCTGTGGTGCAGCAGGTTAAAGCCCTGGCCTGAAGCACTGGCATCCCATATGGGCTCCGGTCCTAGTCCCAGCTGCTCCTCTTCTGATGCAGCTCTCTGCTATGTCATGGGAAAGCAGTGGAAGATGGCCCAAGTGCTTGGGCCCTTGCACCCGCATGGGAGACCAGGAAGAAGCTCCTGGCTCCTGGCTTTGGATCAGCACAGCTCTGGCAGTTGTGGCCATCTGGGGAGTGAACCAGAGGTTGGAAGACCTCTCTCTCTGTCTCTAACTTTCTCTGTAACTCTGTCTTTCAAATAAAATAAATCTTAAGCAAAAAAAGAATGAGGAAGTAAGAGTTAGAACTATGGACCTTTTTCACAGCTACAGATGACTACATTACAGTGTGTGGTGAAAAATCATATCATAATGGCTCAAAAATGGAGAACACAATGTGCCAATTTGATTATCCCCCCTTTAGTTAGCAAATAATCATAGAACATTTGCCACGGGCTAAGAAATGTTTTAGTCCCTAAGGACAGAGAGGAGCAAAATGGATCAGTATCTTGCCTTCATGGAGCTTATATAGTCTTATAGAAAAGAGAGATAAACAATAAACATAATAAATGCATGAAATATATGCCTGACCTAAAGTGTGTCAGATCATGATAAGATAGCTGCGCAGGAGACTAGGGAACATTCAGTTAGAAGAAATTTGAAATTTTAAGTAGCATGAGACATGGAAGAAGAAAGGAAAATGTGATAATAATGATGTGACAGAAGGGGTGATGCTATATAAGGAAACTTCAACTTATAAAGTGATTAAACATGCCATTTTCAAACTTGTCATCTGGGATTTGGAATCCTTTTTTCTGAAGAAATATGAAGATCGGTTGTGGCTGGGAACCTAGATCAACCTCAATTCTCCCCTTCCCCATCAAAGTCTCTGACAGCTAATGTATTAGAAATATCACTTATGTAGCCCTGGGCTTCAAGTCCTTTCAAGTCTCCCTGGTTCCCAAGTCTAGGTGATTCTTTGAGTGATGAAGGAAGGAGTGAATTTAGTGGATGATGGGAACTGAAAAGTTCTCATTACATGATAGCTGGAGCAAGTCTGGATCAGCACAGAAGTCAAAGGAAGACAGACAGCAGGTGAGGACCTTGGTAACAGTAGCTCCCATTGGAAGTCCAGTGTGTTCACAAGGAGGAATACTTACCCATGTTGTTTTCCTCCAAGTCTGGTGCTCAGGGTTTTTTCAGTGAGAAAGGACGTAAGTTTGTCCACCAATCATGGTGCTACTGCTTGCTATATCTGGTGTCATTTATGCAACATATAATTATTGAACACCAAAGGCACCATTTCAGATAATCAGTACACAACAGACAGGAAGCCTGACCAATGAGTTTCCATCCTAGCACAGAAGATTGGACAACACACCATCAATAGAATTGATTGATGGTATAGTCTATGAGAATTATAGATTGGGTAGCTACAAGACTTCATGAAACCCCTAAAATCTCCTCTATGGAGTAAGGAACTTGGGTTTACTCAGTTTTGCTCCTTGGAGATATGTTTCATGTCTGTAATTATAGTAGGGAGAGATATGAGGTCTCTCAAGATGTTACCTATGTATCAGTGTGGTTCTGTACATTTTGGATTGAATTTGCATTGCAAAGCTTAGAAAATGATTTTGCATCTAAGAATCTGGAGAGCAGTTTTGGCTGTAATTAAATGCTTGTGGATGTCTGTGAAAAAAATTAAGATGCTTTAATAATCCATTTTCAGTCTTTAATCACCCTTTGAAATGAGAGAAAAATGTAAATGCCAAGATGCACGGCTTTGAAGTGATTACACTAAACATGTATGTTAATCACTACATTTTCCCAATGGTTTTATAACTTTAAATATAGTCTCCTTTTCCAGGAAAGCAGAATAGCTAAGAGTTATGGCAATATATCCATAATTTGTAAACATTGGCTAAACTGTACACTAGTCAGTCTATGTGTGAAGGAACTGTTCAAGTCTACAGAACACAAAATTGAGCTGTACTTTCATTTTCCAATTTCCATAGATCAAACAAATCACTTAAGATAATTATTGTGTCTTTTCACCACTGCTTTAAAGGAAATTTTATCATGTTGAATTCCTTTAAGAGATCTACATATTTTAAATTATTTGTATAGAATGAATGGGCTAATCAGGAATGGTACATGGATTTTTAAAAAAAAAATACAAGCAATATTATCTTTTTAAGCTTTATTTTTATTTATTTGAAGGAGAGAGATGGGAGAGAAAGAGAGAGAAAGGGAGAGAAAGAGAGAAAGAGATCTTCCATCCATTGGTTCACTCCTCAAATGGAGATAATGGCTAGGGCCAGCCCAGGCTGAAGCCAGGAGCCAGGAGCTTCTGCCTAGTCTCACATATGGATGCAGGGGTCCAAAGATTTGGGCTGTCTTCTGCTGCTTTCCCAGGCGCATTAGTTAGGAAGCTAGATTGGAAATGGAGCAGCCGGAACTGAAACTGTTGCCCATATGAGATGCCAGCATCAAAGGCGGTAGCTGTACTGACTACAACACAATGTCAGCCCCAAATTTCAAAATTCTAAAATGTATTTTTCAATATCAATGATATTTTCAAAGTGAAAATTTCTTAAAAATTACATTCAAGACATTAAATAGCTGCTGCAACAACTCAAGAGGAATTTCATTCAATCACAGATGCTTCTTTTGAGTTGTCAATTGAAAGACAACATCACGTGTACCTGTTTCTTTGCTCTCTTTGGATATCTCTAACTTCTTTTACTTTTAAAAACATATTTACTTATTTATTTGAAAGCCAGCATGATAGAGGAAAGGGGAGATACACACAGAAAGAAAAAGAAAAAGAGAGAGCTCTTTCTTCTACCGGTTCTCTCACCAAATAGCCAAAAATCCAGGGATAGACCAAGATGAAGCCCAGAGCCAGAAACTCCATCTGGGTCTAGGCACATGGGTGGGATGGGAGATGTCTCTTACCCTGCCTCTGCCTCTGCCACTCTGTCACTCTGCCTTTCAAATAAACCTTTAAAAAAAGGAGATGTCTTAATTGGTTAGATGTTAAATACTGAAAACTTCATCTTTAGAGGCATATAGATGCCATTGGATGTTTCAATGAAGATTGAAAATATATTTAAATAAGAAAAAGAGTTATCAATAGGTTGGAAGACAGCCAGTTTTAACCATCAGAAAATTGTAACTGGATGTACTAGTAGTGGAATAGAACTTGCATACTTGATTCACTCAGTATTGGACCAAAATAAAATGTGTTCATATTTACCATGGGGTTATCATAGTCCTTTAATGACATTCTAGTTCCGTGTGACTACAAGACACAAAAGATCAAAATGACAACAATTTAATGGGAAATAACTGTCATTGCTTTTCTGTTAGATTAGGCAGAAGCCAAAGATTCCCTTTACTGTGATCCAGAGACAAAATTATTTCTGAGGACATAGAAAACAATTAAAACTCAATGTGGTGATCTCACTAATAGAATATTCGTAAACAACTTACACAGATATTTATGGTTTTATCAAAGCAAAATTATTGCCAACATGATCTCATTTTATTTATTTATTATTTGACAGAGTTAGACAGTGAGAGAGACAGAGAGAAAGGTCTTCCTTCCGTTGGTTCACTCCCCAAATGGCCGCTATGAGCCGGAGCTACGCTGATCCGAAGCCAGAAGCCAGGTGCTTCCTCCTGGTGTCCCATGTGGGTGCAGAGGCCCAAGCACTTGGGCCATCCTCCACTGCCTTCCCGGGCCACAGCAGAGAGCTGGACTGGAAGAGGAGCAACGGGACTAGTACCCAGCGCCCCAACCAGGACTGGAACCCGGGTGCCGGCGCCACAGCTGGAGGATTAGCCTAGTGAGCCACGCACCGGCCCCAATATGATCTCATTTTTAAATATAATCTTACTTTACCTATGGCCTGACAATCAAATAGAAGGATAAAATGAGAGGAAGAAAAGAGCTATCTCATTCCAGATTCACTTACATGTTAGCAGTATGGCCACAACACCCAAGGGAAGTTTTATTCAAGGTTTAAACTCTAAATTGGCTGGTGCCACGGCTCACTTGGCTAATCCTCCGCCTGCAGCGCCAGCACCCTGGGTTCTAGTCCAGGTCGGGGCGCTGGATTCTGTCCCGGTTGCTCCTCTTCCAGTCCAGCTCTCTGCTGTGGCCCCGGGGGGATGCAGTGGAGGATGGCCCAGGTTCTTGGGCCCTGCACCCCATGGGAGACCAGGATAAGTACCTGGCTCCTGGCTCCTACCATCGGATCAGCGCGGTGCGCCGGCCGCAGTGCGCCGGCTGCCGAGGCCATTGGAGGGTGAACCAACAGCAAAAGGAAGACCTTTCTCTCTCTGTCTCTCTCTCACTGTCCACTCTGCCTGTCAAAAACAAAACAAATCAAAACAAAACAAAACAAAAACAAAAACAAAAAAAAAACAAAAACAAAAAACCTCTAAATTATTAACTCTGCATATTTCCTTCAGGCCTCGGTTTCTACTTTTTGAGGTGTGCATTGTAGTATTCATCTTTTAAAACAATTATAAAAATCAGATACTACTTGAAAGCTATTATTAGCTTTAAGGTTGTATTTTTAAAACCTCACTAAATATTTATTAAATGGGCAATTTTGAAAGGGAAGTTTCTCTTAAGACTTTAATGATGCTTATGTTGGTCTCAAAAATATGAATTGTTACCAACATAAGGAAATGTGATTTCAAAGAATATGTATGGGGCCCAGGCTGTGGTGTAGTAGACTAAGCCTTGACCTGGCATCCCAGAAGGGTGCTGGTTCATGTTCTGGCTGCTCCTGTACCAATCCAGCTCTCTACTATGGCCCGGGAAGTGCTTGGGCCCCTGCACCCGTGTGGGAGACCTGGAGGAAGTTCCTGGTTCCTGACTTTGTACTGGCCCACTTCTGGCAGCTGCAGTGATTTGGGGGGGGGGGGTGTGAAGCAGTGGAAGGAAGACCTTTCTCTCTGTCTCTCCCTCTCTCTGTAACTCTACCACTCAAAAGAAGAAATAAAATTAAAAAAAAAAGAATACATATCTCATGCATTCAAAACTACATAAGAATTCCTTATGCCTAACACTTTCAAGTAATTGTCTAATCTTTCCATGAGGTTCCTTAACACAGCTGGCCTGAGAAACCTTGCCTAGGTCTTGGCATGTCTCTGGACAGGGCAATAATTCTGGTTTCCACATTTTTGCTTGAAGCACAAAGAACCCGAAGGCTCATTTCCCAGTAGATGGAGGAAGTTGTAGTTCTAACATTTAAAATTGAACTTTATGGGGTAATGCTTCCAAGTGCCCACTTTGCATTTCTGCTAACAAAGCTAAACATTCAGCCAAAATATTGGGAAGGAAATACTTAGGCAGAATGAAATGACAGAGGAAGCTTGGAAAGTGGAGCGCCAAACCAAGAGTGACTAAATGAAAGGAGTGCATTCCAAAAGGAGAAGCCCAAGAGTGACTGATTTTGGCACATCAGTTAGAGTCTCCTTGTCCCACAGTCATACCTAAATCTTGAAAATAACAACTGCTTTATATAGATTTTCTCTTTTCCTCTTATATAGTCACTTAACTATCCTGTGCTAAGAGATTAAAGAAGACTTCGTTATCCCTTCTGGGGGTAAATCCAGCCTGTAATACAAACGGACTTTTACTGTTTTATGTCAGACACCAAGGATGGGGGTCGCATAAAAACTTTATACCACCAAATCTAGAAACCTGAAATAAAATTTACTGTTTGTGCAACGAAAAGAGAAAGAGTACTGAACAAATACTCCTGTCAGATGCAGTCGTCATCTGAAACAGTCTGGGGAGTGCTTTAAGTTCCATGACATGACTTTGAGAGTGAACACATCTGCTTATCTACTACAAAGACAACCTTATTTATAGTGTATTGATTTTATTGTGAACTCTTGTGCTCCTTGGAAAACTTCATTTGTCTGATTATGGAAAGCCAGTCTCCCCCCAACCTGCCCAAGAGGATTATTTAGAAAGAGCTAAGGTGATGATAGAGCCACTCCCAGAAGCTGGAGTACTGGGACAGACAGGAAAACAACATACAACAGAACAAAATTTGGTTGCACTGGGCAGAAATAAAAGCTTGGATGAGGGTGCCGGTGCTGTGGCTCTGTGGGTTAACACCCTGGCCTGAAGCGCTGGCATCCCATATGGGCGCCGGTTCAAGACCCAGCTGCTCCACTTTCAATCCAGCTCTCTGCAATGGCCTGGGAAAGCAGCAGAAGATGGCCCAAGTCCTTGGGCTCTTGCACCTGCATGGGAGACCTGGAAGAAGCTCCTGGCTCCTGGCTTCGGATCAGCACAGCTCCAGCCGTTGTGGCCAGTAGGGGAGTGAACCATCTGATGGAAGACCTCTCTCTCTCTCTCTCTCTCTCTCTCTCTGCCTCTCCTCTCTCTGTGTAACTCTGACTTTCAAATAAATAAATAAATCTTTAAAAAAAAAAGCTTGGATGAACCAATTTTTATATGCTTCCCCGTGTTAGTAATGTTGCCTACATTGAGATGCCTGTGTTTCTAATTTCCCCCACCCTGTCTATGTGTGTGTAGGTATGTGTTTTCACAAACCTCCATGTGTGTATATGCACTTTCTCTTATTAATCCTTTTTTAGTAAACATAATCACCCTTCCACCTTTGAGAAAATTCTGAGCAAACAAACACCTTACTGAGGTGTTAGCTCCATCATGCCAAGAAGGTGGTGTCAGATCTCACTGTAGCCACTTGGAGGCTGTTTAATGTCTTCATGAATCTTGCACTGTGAAACAATCCATACATGTGAACCTAGAGTTGCTGTAATGGGGAAAGGGGTTCTTTGTGCTTTAGAGACTAAATAAAAGTGTGGATATAATAAATGATGGGTTTGAAATCAAAATTGCAATGACTTTCTTCTTAATTTAGATCTGACAATATCCTAAAGTGGTTTCTGTAAAAAAGCTATATTTTAAAGAATAGAAATTAGTAGATTGTATAGGTGATTGTTTTTAATGCATGTAACTGTCTTTAATTATCCTAAATTCATAGAATTAAGGGAAACTTGATCATCTAGTAAATTTTTTCTTTGTTGGTTTTTACTTCTTTAGAAAAAACCCTGCTATTTCCTTTGATAGCTTCAATTGAGGAAACTAGGTATTGTTCTTGAAAAAAAAAAACAGAACCTTTTGTAATGTCTTCAGCTCAATACACATTTATAATGACACTCTCTTTTTCATGTATGCATTTTATTTAAAACAGCTATTGAGGATCTGAAATATTCTAGGATTAGTTTGAAATAATGAAAGCCAAGAGTGAAAAAGTTAGACCAAGTTGTTGTCTTCACGAAAATTATAGCCCAGTGGAGAAAAAGATATTAAAGAAAAGATAATTCACACAAGGACAGGAAGTGAAGAGTGCCATGATTACCATCACAACAGAATGAGGACATTAGGGGAAATAGAGTAACTGTGTTATTTTATTACATTTTTATTTATTTGAGAGGCTGGGGGAAGAGAGAGAGAGAGGGGGAAAGAGAGAGAGAGAGGATGAGAGAGAGAGAGAGAGAGAGAGAGAACACTGTAGAAACAGAGCTCACATTGATTCACTCTCAAAATGCCCTCAAAATCAGGGCTGGGCTAAACCAGAGCCAGGAGCTAGAAACTCAATCCAGGTGTCCCATGTGGGTGGCAGGGATCCAATTACTTGAGTCTTCATGTGTTGCCTTCCAAGGTACACATTAGTAGGAAGCAGGAATCAGCAATGGTGCTGGGACTGAAAGGCACTATGATATGGGAAGTGGACAACCCAAACAGTGACCTTTAGGCCAGACAACCATCCTAATGTTATTAGTTTAGATATCATGGTCCAGGTACATCTTGCTCTGGAAAAAGGATATTTAAGCAGAAATCTAAGTGTGAGTGAAGAAAATGAAAAGTAAGTCATTCTAGGGAGAGGGAACTAGAGCAAGAGAAGAGGGTAGATTGAGGATAATTCCTATGGCCAATGGTTCTGTGCGTCTATCACGGTTGGTTGGAGCCATTGGAAACTGCAAAGCAGGAGACAAGAAAGGGAGGGGAGGCGATATTTGAGAGTTGCAAACTGTGCTGGATATTTCATGAATGCCTAAGGAATTGCAAATGTTTAAGAGAAATTCAGAAAAATTAGGAGCTTCTAGTGATTTCGCCTGGCAGTGGTGTGAAGAGTGGAGAAAGTAAACACACGCATTTCATACAGTGTGAACAGAAGTCTACAAATATTTTCCTCCCTCTTTACCCAAACAAAAATAATTTTGAAAAGGGATTTAAAAATTTTAATGATTTTAAATATTTGCCAAAGATGGAATTTCCAGCATCATCAAAATATCAGCCTTTTAAAATAGTTATTTCATCCCAAAGAATACAGGTGGCAAGATGACTTGCTTTCCACCATGATCCTTTTAAAAAGCATTTGAGAAGTTGTTTTTCCATAGTATTTACATTGTCATTTTTTCCTTGAAATTTCTTTACAAATTCTACCTAAAATAATATACGTTTGTAATTTAAAGTATTTTAGAAATTACTCTGACAAATTTTTCTACATCAATCATATTTGCATATGTATATATAAGTCAAATATCTATAATATCTATTAATTTTAGTTTTCTATGATCAAAATTTTTAACTGCCAAAAATTTCTTCTGTGATAGAAATATTTTAAATGTTTAAAAATTTCTTCCGAAAATATATAAACATTAAACGTGTATTCTGGATTAAAATCCACTGCTTTTTTATTGGAACACAATTCATCAAGACATGTAACCTGCTCATAATATATGAGGAACAAAAGCAATCCATACAGGACTTACTATGTTCCAGTCCCTGCTCCTGGTACTCTACCATCTTCTTAATTAAATTAGATTTCACAATCACCACACCAGGAGCTCAGAAGTTTTCACAATCACACTATCAGGTAGTTCAAAAGTCTTGTTAAGAGAAACGAGGAGGTTGGAGTGAGAAGATCCTCGTTAGAACAGTGCCATTTAATTCTTTGAACATGCCAGAATCAAATAGTGACTAAAGGGTGTCTCTCACTCTCTTTTATCTATCTCTCTATTAGGTCTTCTGTTCATGTTTGGTAGTCACATACGTATTTGAAAGCACTTGTCCTGGTAGGAGATTTGTTACCCAAGCAGTGGGGAGCCATTACCCACATGACGAGGAGCTACAGTGGGGTTCTGGGGACCGAGAGTTTGGCTTTTCTTTTGCTAGGGGACAGAAGGAGAACCCACCCAGGAGATATTTGGGATACTATTTCTCAGGAAGACCATTTATAGAAAAGATCACTGTGGAAACTGAAAACCTAGAAACCACATTCCTTAAAAACCTTGTGGCTCTTGTTTCCCTTTGAAAGCCTTTCTCTGTGACCAGTCCCACCTGTTCCCTGTCTCAGACACCCGCTTCATCCAGGTCCCTCCTATGGTCATGCTGGCATTCCTCTTGTAGGGAACACTCATCGTTCCTCCCAATGATCCTTCCAGATGCTTCTCAAATTGTCCTGGCCTTTTAAAACTTTGCTTTTAACAATCCAGGAAACTGAGTTGCTGAGGCATTAAGTGACTCCATGTCTATGAGTTGACATTAGAGACTTTTATTAGGTCGATTGCCTCTTTTATGATGTTCAGTCCTTGATAGGTCACCATATATTTTATTGGAGTTTTGATCCATTATTCATAGCTGTTAAACAGCAGTAGTAACATTTTTAAGTAGGGCAAAGTATGGGTAAAAGTGTGTGATGGCAGTGGACAGTCCTGAAATTATCATGAATAAAGCTACTATTAAGTATTGCAGTCAAGAAATACATATTTTAGGGTCAGCATTGCAAAGCTGAGAGTGAAGCTGCAGTTTGAGATGCAGGCGTCCCATACTGCAGCACCATTTGAAGTCCTAGCTGCTCCACTTCTAACCCAGCTCCCTGCTAGTATGCCTGGGAGGGCAGTGAAAAATGGCCCAAGGGTTTGAGCCCCTTCAGACATATGAGAGACCTGGATGGAGTTCTAGGCTTCTGGTTTCTGCCTGGCCCAAACCTGGCTTTTGCATCCATTTGGGTAGTAAACTTGCAGATGGAAGTTTCTCTCTCTCTCTCTCTCTCTTTCTCTCTCTCTCCCCCCTCCTATGTGTGTGTGTGTGTGTGTCCCTCTCTGTCACTCTGCCTTTCAAATAAATTAATAAACCTTAAAAGTAAATGTGTGTTTTTAAAAATTACTAAGAAAGAAAAAATCTTTCTTACTGCTACCCTTGGAATTTTTGAATTATCAATATCATACAGATAAAAATATGTTATTTAAATTTAAACAATACACAGTCCTACTAAAAGACATATTTCTTGGAGGATACAGAAGGCATCTTGAGATATGAATTTCATACATGGAAGGTTTCAGAGCTTGTTGCTTGAATGAACTGTTGGAACATGACCATTTTTATTAAATTGTCTTATTTTAACTTTTCAACAGTTACTTCTTTATTGTAAAATCTCATTAAGGATTTTGCATGTTTCCACAGGTAGAGTGGTGGAAAATTTTTTGCTGTTTTCATTTGACAAATTCTTGGATTCTCATTTATTTTTTGCATTGGCCCATCACCAGGAAATGGACCTGTTATCACTTTCCAGGCATTTGCTGTGGGAAGGAAACAGTTCTTTTGAAAGCTGTGGGTGATGTTTGTGAATGTTTAATCACGGAGGTGGTACAGCGGGCTCATTTATAGTTATCCTTCAAAATTAATTTCACGGCATTCTGTCAAGGAAAGAATCTTAACCATATGCTCTCAAATAAAAATAAATGAGTTAGGAAAACTCTGACAAAGAATTTACCTAATTCTGCAAAATCTGTGAGTACAAGATTCTCCTAAATGAAAATGGGATCATTCATGCAAACATGATTTGGTTTAGTTTATTTCTGTTGTTAAAATGAAATTAGAAATAAAGGGGGTTTCATCCTCTGATGCTTTCAAACTCATTCTAAGTATCTTTAATATAGGATCTTATGTTTTTATCAGAAATGGATTAATGGTAAAATTAAATATGGAGAGGGGGAGAGAGAGAGAGAGAAAGAATCAGACAGTTATACTTAGAAGGATGTTAAATATTTGGATTCAAGATATAGTGACCATATCCTCCAAGTTCAACTGCATTCCCCAGATCCAGAATGACGCCCTACATGAGTAAGTCACCCAACATTTCTTAAATGACAATCTCAGAAAAAGAGTGGAGCTCTGTCTGAACGCAGGGAACTTCAGTCACCATTGAATAATAAACCCTATTGCTTGGTTCAGTAAACATATGTACTGAAACTGGATTCCTGGAATAATTCATTGAGCAAATTATACTTATTTTCCATGTGATGCTTTAAATTAAAAAAAATCTGAAGGCAGAAAGATAAAAAGAGAGAGCGAGAATGAGAGAGAGAGAGAGAGAATATCTCATCTGCTGGTTTACTCCCCAGTTCTGCACAATGGCTGTGGCTGAGCCAGCCACTGGGAACTTAATCCTTAATCCAGGTTTTCCACACAGCTGGCTGGGACTCAACTACTTGAACCAATACCTGCTGCCTTCCAGGGTTCACATTAGTAGGAAACTGGAATTCAGAGTGCAACAGGGACCTGAAGCAAGGCACTGTGATGTGAGATGTGAGTGTCCCAAGCAATGTCTTAACTGCTGTACCAAACATTTACTGTTAAAACTTTTTCTATAGTCAGATTTATCAGTTTCTGAAATTGTGCCTGGATTTTCCTTTACATGGATTACTGAGAAATTTGCTCATGTTTTCTTGTTCAGTTGTATGGTTTCATTTTTTGTACATTATGAATTTATTTTAATGCATATAGTGAATTTTAGTTTACATTTTTTCCCAAGGAACTATCTAGTTTCCCCATACCATTTATGTATGTATCTTTCCTTTCATGCCTCGAGTTGTCACCTTACATATTTCTAAATTTCCACAGACTTGCAACTGTTCCTGGGTTTTCCATTCTGTTTCACTGCACCTCTGTTCTATCTTGTTCAGTGCCATACAGTTTTATCATGTGGTTTAGCACAGGGGAGGGCTAGACCCTCTCATCTCCTCGCTGTTCTTATTTTACAACAGTTCCTAGATGTTTCTGAATGTTTCTTTAAAATGACTTAAGGGTAACTTGCCAGTCTTCTATAACTAACAAATGAATATGTGCATCTTGTACAAACAGTGGTGAAATGTTACAGGTGTTTCCAAATATTTGAAAACCAGAATGCTCTAAAATCAAAATTTTTGAGTACTCACAAGATGCCAAAAGTGGAAAATTCCTCACTATGAAGCTTGGTTTTATGCTCAAAATTATGAAAAATATTTTATAAAATCACCTGCAGGCTATGTGTACAAGGTGTATATGAAACACAGCATGAATCTTGCACTTAGGCTTAGGTCTTATCCTCATAATAGCTCATCCTGTATATGCAAATATTCCAAATCCCCCCCAGAAAAATCTGGAATCTGAAACATTTCTGGTCCAAAGCATATATGAAAAGGTATCTGCAACCTGTTACTAAGTAAGTAGTGAATGTCAATGAAGCACATATGGGCACTTATTCTGGCAACTTTCTCTTGTTTTTAAAAAAAACTTACATATACTCTGTAATTAACACACAATTATTCTTAGGTTTTTAATTTAACTGAAAAGTGATCCCTGTTAAATATAAAAGTGGGAATAAGAGAGGGAGGAGATGTACAATTTCGGACATGCTCAAGCTGACTTGCCCAAATGGTGGAGTTAGAAATGTGCCAGGGGATTCCAATGCAATCCCATTAAGGTGGCATGTACCAATGCCATCTCACTAGTCCAAGTGATCAATTTCAGTTCACAATTGATCACACTGATAGGTCTAAGAGTCAAAGGGATCACACAAACAAGACTAGTGTCTGCAGATATTCTAACTGATAGAATAAAAAAGGGAGAGAACTATCCAACATAGGAAGCGGGATACACAGCAGACTCACAGAATGGCAGATGTCCTAAACAGCACTCTGGCCTCAGAATCAGCCCTTAAGACATTCGGATCTGGCTGAAAAGCCCATGAGAGTATTTCAGGCATAGAAAGCCAAGACACTGTGGCAGAAAAAAAAAACAAAACAAAACAAAACAAAACAAAAAAAACAAAAACAAAAAAAAACCCTAAATGAAAGATCTCTGCAAGTGAGATCCCAGTGGAAAGAACAGGTCATCAAAGAAGGAGGTACCTTTCTTTGAAGGGAGGAGAAAACTTCCACTTTGACTATGACCCTGTCGGAATAAGATCGAAGTTGGCAAACTCAAAAGGCTTCCATAGCCTTGGCAACTCATGACTAGAGCCTAGGGAGATTACTGACACCATAAACAAGAGTGTCAAATTGTTAAATCAACAACAGGAGTCACTGTGCACTCACTCCTCATGTGGGATCTGTCCTTAATGTGTTGTCCAATGTGAAGTAATGCTATAACTAGTACTGAAATAGTATTTTACACTTTGTGTTTCTGTGTGGGTACAAACTGATGAAATCTTTACTTAATATATACTAAATTGATCTTCTGTTTATAAAGATAATTGAATATGAATCTTGATGTGAATGGAATGGGAGAGGGAGCGAGAGATGGGAGGGGTGTGAGTGGGCGGAAGTTATTGGGGGGGAAAGCCATTGTAATCCATAAACTGTACTTTGGCAATTTATATTTACTAAATAAAAGTTAAAAAAAAGAAAAAAACACATATGAAATATTGATAACAAATCAAAGAAGCAAGAGAAACCCAAGCAATTACCCTCAATGCTTTGAAGGCAGGTAGCCAGAGATGCAAGGGGGAGAGAGGTCCTCAGTTTGTACTCTGAAAAAAACACTGTTTTACTTGAGACAATTTAAAATATTGGTTATATAAAACAAAACATAAAATGCAAGCTAAAATAGTTACCTCCGATCAGAAGAGTTATGAAATGGGTTTCAGGCTCCTCTCAAACCTCATGTATATCTAGCACTTGGAAATTTAAGCAATGTCATCAAATTCTTGGGGATAGGCAACTCAAGGGTATTCTCTTTGGGACCTAACACCCTGGTCTGTGGGGCCACTGCTTAGGAGGAGCTGGGAGTGGGAGGGGATCTCACTCCTGGAGGAGGCATCTCCAGCAACTCAAGTCCTTTTGGCCTACAGATGGCAATTTTAACTTCTCTCCCTGTTCCCACCCTCTCAATCCATATCTCTCTCTCTCTCTGTCTCTCTCTTTCTCTCTCCCTATGTCTCTCTCTCCATCTCTCTCTCTTTCCCTCTCTCTCTCTCTCTCTCTCTCTGAATGTTTCTGTATTAGCAAAGGCCATCTAGCTTCTATTGGTTGAGGTCACAGGAAAGGGCATTTGGGGTGTGATATATACATACACACACACTTGCTCACTCCTGATATCACTTTCTCTTCTCTGCATCCCAACTTTCATGCAGAGACATATGAGGTGAGGGAACAGTGAATCCTACATAGTTGCCAAGCTGACTGCCATCAAGATGCTTGGCTCTAGGCCTTTTCTTTCTTTCTGGAATCCCATAATCTTGCTTCTTTTCCTTCATCTACTCAACACTGTCCTTATTCAGCCCCAATAAATAGTTACTGGCATTCACTGTACACTCAGGACTTGTGCTCTTTGATTTTTCCTATCAATCCCATGAGGTAAGAAACAGTTTAACTTCTGTTTTAGAGAAGATGAAAGGCGGTTTAGAGAAACTTAGCCATTAGCTATTAGACAGCCTTTAAGAAGTAACAGTCACCTGCTGGCATTCATAGGCTTGTGGGATCCTCTCTCCTTGAGTGTGGGTTGGACATAGTAACTTTGTGACATCTATCTTGTTAGTAGAGTCTGTCTGTAGCCTTCTCATTTCGTACCTTTTGGTGAAGCAGGGCAGTGTGTTAGAGAGGCCCACGTGGCAAGGAACTGAGGGCAATCTCTAACTAACTGTGACTGCTGTCTTCAGTCCAGTATCCCTGAAGGAGCTGTATCCTGTCAACAGGTACGTGAATATATTCTGAAATAAATTCTTTCATAGTTGAAAAGGCAGACAAAAATCACAATCTTTTGTGAAATTGTAACCCTATAAGTAACCATTGCAAAGAGAGTCCAGTTAAATTAAGCCCAGTTTCCTAACTCCTAGAAATTTTAAGTTTATTAATTTCTGTTGTATTGAGCTGCTGAGTTTTGTGGTAAAGATAGATAACTTTAGGTAGTTAACTAATAGGAATGAAGCAATAGATAGTAAGAGACAATACAGTTGATTCAGTAAGAGGCAATGCAGTTGATTCAAGCTCCATAGGTAGAAAGATTACAAGGTTAAAATCTAGATGTTCTTTTTCTGATGAATCCTATGCCATGCTTCCTGGCTACTTACCAAATATTTCTTCTTTTTTTTGAATATGTTGCGATTTATAGTCCTAGCATTTAAGCCTGAGTCTAGCAGTATTTGATAATTATGATGTGAAAAACAAAATTTCATATAGTGAATTAGCCAATTAAAGTAAAAATTTTTCAACTTTGTATTTCTTAAAATCAGATCAGGAGAAGAGGTACATAAACATAATACTTGGAACTATTTTGCTTGTCTTCATGCTCACCGTTACATTAGCACTATTAATTTTAATGTCCTTCTATCCTAGAATATGAATTGGGTAGCTTGCTTTGGCTCTGATTTGAGATGAACTCCTTTATCAAACAGTTAATAAATACCATCTAAATTTCTGCCTGTTGGCCTTGAAACACAAAGTCTAAGAGTCAAGACCAAACGTAAATCATGACATGATTATATGACCTGGTAAGTGATTTAATTAAGATTTGAGCAAAGAAGTGTGGAAGAGGATAAACCAACACTCGAGTGGAGTGACCTTCTTTTTGGTGTTCTCCTCTCTTGCTGTCATGCTTTTTGTTGATACCCAGGTGCACAAATACACACACACACACTCACGCAGATACAGTTGTAGCTAATCCAGAAAACCATAAATGTTCACTCAAGAGAGCTAAGAGGAGATAAGATTTTTCTCAATGGTGTTAATTGCCAAGTGATTATGAGAAAAAGTTCAACTGAAACAACTTGACTGATTAGCAGTGGGATATCAATTATAGTGAGTCACTGGACAACAGAGTTTAGAGTTGATGTTGGAACAGACAACACACAAGTAAAAGTCAGAGAGTTGCCAACTGACTGCGAAAAACCACAGAAGCAATTTAAAAGCATACTTCGATGTTCAAAGTAACTTTTACGTACAAAAATATTTTTGTTTTTTCTACATCAAGATGTTGCCATGTGAAGCAATCAAAATGATAAAAGGCATTATCTGCAATTAGCTATTTCTATACCCTAATCAGACTGAAAATCAATTTCTCATAGGTTTACTTACAGTGAATATGTAGGGGTACATTTGAGTAAACTATTTTATAATGATCATTTTTGTCAGTCTGTGTGGGTTATTATAAGATCTCTTAAGAACTTATAAATAATGGAAATAAAATTGCTCTCTAGAAATTAAACTATGAGCCAAACAAACAATAAATTAAAGTGGAGGGGCCAGTGCTGTGGCCCAGAAGGTTAATATCCCAGTCCACAGTGTCAGCACTCCTATGGGCACTGGTTCGAGTCCTGGCTACTCCATTTCTGATATAGTTCCCTGATAATGTACCTGGGAAAGCAGCAGAAGACGGCCCAAGTCCTTGGACCCCTGCACCCACATGGGAGATCTTGTAAGAAGCTCCTGGCTCCTGGTTCATATTGGCTCAGCTCTGGCCATTGTGGCCCTTTGGGGAGTGAGCCTGCAGATAAAAGACCTCTCTCTCTGACTCTCTCTCTCTCTCTCTATGCCTCTATCTCTCTCTCTCTGCCTCTGTCTCTCTCTCTGTAATTCTTTCAAATAAATAAAATAAATTTTCTTTAAAAAGTGGAGAATTACAGTAATCTTAAATGTACCAGAGAGATCCTGGGACTTCAAGACTTGCCTATAACCTGCCCAAATGTGTTAATGCACCAAGGAAAAATATATTCTCAACAGATACCTTCACAGCCACTAGAGAATAAGAAAAAAAGAGAGTCCCAGAAGCAATATGGGCCATTCTGTGTAGGCACTGTCCCAGCCGTGGACATTCCTTCAGGAAGGAAATATTTAGCTTTCACAGGTGGCAGATTACTCTCCCAAACTCTTGTGTTTTCCATTCATGATCAGTAAGGAAATCACCGATTGTGATCTACATTCCTGTAAAGGTCGAAGTTAGTGATGCAGGTCCTGAGAAAAGGTGAAGCATGCAAAAATTTGAAGAAAACATAGAAAACATGAGTAGTGATCCTAGACATCAATTTCAATAACCCACAGAAGAAATATCCTATGACTGATTGCCATAGAATCAATAGGATCATAAATAAATAGGATCATGAATATTACTGCACACTTCTGACCAACTATATTCTCCACTAGAATTTAGATATGCTCAATCCTCTCTCATCATGAATGATTAAAAAAAATGTGTGATGACCACTTTCTCAACCTCCCTTTCCTGAATTCTACCTAATACTGTAAAGGCAAGCCATAAGTTTCTAACCCTCTTCAATTAATTTCTTTTACCTATGGTATCCTCTTGGTGTTGAGAAAGGTCTTGTGTGAATGTTCCAATAGAATTTCAGCGATGCTATACATCTAGAGGAAGGATTATTTGCCTAAGCTTGTCTATGACTGTTTCAAGAGGATCATTCCCTCCAAAGCTCATCAAGGCAAGGAGGTGGAACTCAGAGGAGGCAGAAGCACAAGGGTTGTCCTGCCTTTCTTGTCATCAGAAAGTCTCCTTTCTTGGCTACAATGATCGATAAGCACCATTCCTCTTCAACTTCATAATTTGAATCTTTCCTGAATAAGTTTAGAAAACTGACAATCTGAAGTTACTATAGTAGTAACACAAGTAGATGACATTTTATTTCCACAAATTTGACCAGCTTGAAATACTCTTATAGTGTTAGACGTCTAATGAGTTTTACTACCCAAACTCTGCTAGACAGAGTAGCATAAGTGATTATGATGATGCCAAAAGATTCTAGTTGCTGTGAAATTCAAATTTCAAGAATGGATTGAGATTGTATGTTCTAGACCTACTGAACTACTCGAACACATAGGAATTCCAAACACTAATGTGGCTGGTAGATTCAAGTAATCTTTGTCTTTTTGGGAACATGAAAGTGAGAAACAGCAAAAAACAATCAGTGAGAGAATGCTCCTTCCTTATTTATTTATTTATTTATTTATTTATTTTTTGACAGGCAGAGTGGACAGTGAGAGGGAGAGAGACAGAGAGAAATGTCTTCCTTCCGTTGGTTCACCCTCTAATGGCCGCTGTGGCTGGTGCACTGTGGCTGGCACATAGCGCTGATCCGAAGCCAGGAGCCAGGTGCTTCTCCTGGTCTCCCATGCAGGTGCAAGGCCTAAGGACTTGGGCCATCCTCCACTGCACTCCCAGGCCAGAGCAGAGAGCTGGCCTGGAAGAGGGGCAACTGGGACGGAATCCAGCGCCCCGAATGGAACTAGAACCCCGCGTGCCGGCGCCGCTAGGTGGAGGATTAGCCTATTGAGCCGTGGCGCCAGCCTCCTTCCTTATTTTTTGTACAGCTACCTGGAATGGGCACAGTAGAAACATGTAGATAAGAAAATTAAAAGCACAGGCTACTGAGAGTCCATGACAGCATTCTGATTCTGATTTGATTTGGAATTGCAAATGCAGAACGGCTGTGCGATTGCTTCTTCTGCATGGCAGAGCTCTGACTTTTCTAGCAACAAAGTCTCCCTGGAAGCTACCCAAGGTCCCCTTTGATTGCTTGTGATCAAAGCCACACAACCATTCCTGCAACAACTTAGCTTCAGTAAGCCAGAAAAATTAGAATGTTGAGAGCACATTATTAATCCATAAGTACAATTTTAAGGTGAGTGGTACTTCTGATAGAACTTCATGATGGCTAAATATGATTTGTTTCTATCTTTCTTGTTGGAACAGAAAACTTAGCTCTCTGATTGCTAAGTTGCATGTCATAGTGGATGTGGAACAGTATGTTCAGTGGTTTTGTGAGAATTTAAGTGATGACATAGAGACAAGACTGGGTGGTGGAAAGCTCTCCAGAATTTAGGAGACTCAGCTGAGTCACCAACTGAATATGACATAATGGACATAGACAGTAGCCTTGACCTCAGCATACCAATTATGAAATCAACCAAGGAGCTTGAGCTCCTTATAACTTGTTTGATGTGTAGTAAATAATGAAGCTGCTATCAGATTCTTCATATCCTTGTTTATAGCCACGGTTGACTTTTCACAGGATTTCCAAGTCTCAAGCTTTCTTCCTGGTGTTCTTGGTTTCATCATTTGTTGCCTTTCTGTTATGTTTGGTGTCTTTATTGGCATAAGAAGTGCAAACTTTTTAATATGGATCAGTAGACAGTACCCCATCAGGGAGTATTTACATCTTTAAAAAGGTGGCAAACAAAAGCATGAAACATGATGTGAGGGAACTTCAAATGTTCATGGAAAATGGAATTGAAAGAAACTTATTTTGGTGTAAACAATTTTTGAATTCATACATATGGGTGTACATAGGGAACATTTTTTTAAAGCCAGAAATCTTTCTAATGCATTTAGACTGTAAAATTTATTGTCTGTATGTATTTTACTAAATTATTGAGCTTCTCTGAGTCTCAATTCCTTACCTGTGTAACAAAACATATTCTGTAAGCTTGCATGGACATTGAGAAGATACCGTGTTTATGAAAAGTGTAAATTTTTATTTACTATTTAAACTACATAATCTATTATGTGAATTTTTATTATTTTTACTATTTACTTAGATATTTCAGCTCATCTCCCTCCTGCTGCCTCTTAATGCCACTTTTCCCCCCTCTAAGTTGCTCTTGATGCTAAAGGCTTACCATTATCTTTGTTGACTGGAGCGGGGAGTAAGCATATGTTATTGTATAGCTATGTCTTAGTGATGGCCCTGAGCCCAGGGAGCACTCTCAACTGCATGCCCAATAGTCTCTTCCTTATTCCTTCCAACCACACAGGAGCTCTGCTAATGTCTCTCAGCCCAACATATCTAGTCAGTCAGTCTGTTATATTCAAGAGAGTTTTTACTACAATGAGAAGGAGTTTGTATACACCCTTGTAGGTCCTGGTGCATCTAACTTTTTCCATAAGTGGCATGCAATCTGACTGCTTTATTTAGTAATCTTTTAATAAGCATTTGCATTATGATTGGTTCTATTACTTTCAATTTCAGTTCCTTCTGAAGGCGTTTTCTTTCAAAGAACTAGCTGTGTTCCCTAGATGCCTGTACCACATTTACAAAGTTAATGAGGACATGAGCAAATGATGGTGGGTGTCATTATTTCACATCTACTTCCATATATGGCTGACATACATTGTCTCAGTACAGAAAATCTGAATGGAAATGCTAAGTCTTTTAGAACTGGCAGGAGATAACAGTCACTACAACTAGAGCTCTTCTGAGAAATTCATGTCTCCAAGGTCCCTTTGGAGTTCAAAAAGATGCTAGTTTTTCTCAATTACAGCTTCTTGTTATATGGCCCTTATTTTCTCCAATTCAAATTAACTCTTATACATATGATATTTCTTTGTATTAAAACATGATTCTCATTTTCTTTTAAATCCTCATTTCTGAATTTATTTTCAGAAAGAGTTTTTTTAAACAAACAAACAAACAAATAAACTTTTATTTCCATGGTTTGATGTCCCCTTTGGACCAAGGACTCTGGCAAAAAAGTGCTCAGGTTTTTTCTAATAAGTTAATTAATCTCATTGTAGCAGAACTTTTCTTTCATGTATATTTGGCTATGCCATCCTCACATTTCAATAAATTGTGCTTCTATGGGATAGGGTCAGGGCTAAGGTGGTCAGTGATTTTGATTTCATTAGAGTATATCTAAACACTTAACCCTGGAACCATAACTTTTATGTTAGTGTTTACTATTTAGTTTTTTCTCTCCAAAACTTAATTCTTTATAAGAATAAGGACCTTTTTTGTTAAAGTGTATAATTAGGAAATTGGGCTTATTCATTGGTTATGTTGTGAGCATGAAAGATGGAAAGAAATATTCAAAAGACAAATTCTGTTCCTTTGAAAACTTAAACTTTGAGAGAAAATAAAATACCCAGAACAAAAGGGATATAAAATATTTTACAAAGGCAATTCAAAGAAAATATGTGCACTAGTGTGCAATATATCTGTTGTTGAGTAGTATTGGGCAAGAAGGTTTCATAAATGATTGAGGAAGGTGGGACTCTATAGAAATGTCAAGAAAGTTCAGATGTGATATGACAGGCTGCTCTGATTCTTATTTGGAGAATGTGAAAAATAATGTGCATAGTACACTATGTTCTTATCAAATGATAACACACCAAAGGCAAGAACACTTTATTTGGTGAATGTGTGCATGTGCGTTTTATGAGTTTACAAGCTACTTATTTCATTCATCCTTAGTAAAAAAGAATATGGGCCCCATGTATGACCTAATAACAATTTTATAAAATGAGTTGTCCAGTGCAATGTATGGAATGAATATCCCTCTATTCCCTAATGATAAATACACTTTGATTAAAACACAATCCAACATCTTCAACTACATTACACAAATAAGTAAGAGGCAATAAATGGGAAGATTTTTTTTCTTCAGTGGAAGAAGAATTGTGTACTTGCCTTCCTTGTTTGCCTGTCAAGAAAACATATTAACTGTCCATGCACTGAAATATCTTAGAGGCAAACAGTACACTCATGATGTGAAGCCTGCAATGTAATCAATGTTGGACCCTCCGCAGACAGTGGGACAGTAAAGGGAAGGCCTCTGGTATGGATGGGCTTCTGATTACTGTCAATTACCTACAAATGGTCTCAGCGAAACCACAGAATATTTTACCAACTCCCAAATAGCTTCAGGGCAAGAAAGAAGAGCCCGAATGAAGAATAGAAAACAATTCATTTGCTCTATTCTTGAATATAAAACTATATATTGGCAGGCTGTTTTGTAAATATGCATCTATAGAAGCAACTCCTTTGTTTTACTAAATAAGAGAACCTTTGATTCATGCATAAGTGTGCAAAATTTATTAGGTGAATAGTATGAAGATCGGGGAAAACTCTGTGTGCCTCAGAAAAGGTTTGATGATGAATGTGATCAGATTATTAGAGGCTCTGAGAAGGTGTGTGCAGATTTATAAATAAAGAATCACTGTATATTGACAAAAATATGCCTGCATCTGGACACATAAAAAACTATGTGATCCACTGAGAAGTACTGAGATCTTTATTTTAAGATTTATTCATTTGTTTATTTGAAATCTAGAGTTACAGAAAGAAGAGGGAAAAACAGAGTGAAAGATCTTCCACCCACTGGTTGACTCTTCAAATGGCCACAGCTGCCCAGGCTAGGCCAGGCCAAATCCAGAAGCCTGGAACTCCATTCCAACTGAATGTAGGGACCCATACACTTGGGCATCTTTTGCTGTTTCCCCAAGCTTATTAACAAGGAGCTGGGTTGGAAGCAGAACAACTGGGTTCAAATCAATGCTCATATGGGATGTCGATGTTGCAGACAGTGGCTTAATTAGCTGTCCCACAACCCTGGCCTAGAGGCATTTCTTACTGTGGAGAAAAAAAATCTGAAAAGTCAGGGACTCTTGCTGGAAAGGTTGACTGATGACCATGGTTCAAATTTGCAGATATCTGAGACACTAGAAACTGACTTTAATATGTTGTCTTCTCCATGTATACATTAATCTGCTTAGTAAAATATTCTGATCCTTCCTGTTTTATAAAATCAGCTATACAGAAAAATTACAATACCAGCAAATGGATTTTTCTCACTTGTATTACTCCATACTAAAGAAGTTAAATGGAGAATGGATGTAGAAACCAATGGGAGCATCCAAAGTAAGTGATGTGCATGGCTTTGCTATGCACCTGGAAAGAAACATTCAGACATATCATCATGCCTACTGGTAAAAGCCTAAGATCTCAGGTAAGAAAGTAAGAATATGAAAGTAAAAGCTAAAATTTCCATAGAAAACTTATGTAAACAGGTTTCAGAGATAGTTCCTCCATTCAGTTTACTTACACAATATTTCAGATTATGAATCCATAGTTTTCTCACTTATGAAATGGAGACAGTTCTTACACTGTGGGTTTTCTATGAGAGATAAATACGAAAGCACATGTTTAACACAGAACAGTGAGTGTGCCTGTGGTTTTATGAATCATCTTGCCTAGGCTATAGAACACAATTATTCCATTAAACACTGACCTAGGTGTTGTTGGGAAAGTATTTTATAGATCTTATTATCTGTGCTCAATTTATGTTCAGCAAAGCAGATTATTCCCCATCACCTGACTGGGCTTGATCCAAACTAGATAAAAAAATCTGAGGACAGAAGTGAGTTTCCTTGAGGTATGAGAAATTCTCTTGTGGACTGTAGCATGAGCTGCAGCCCACGTCTCTGGTCTGCCCTTTCCCATGACTGGCCACATGAATGTCAGTTGCCTAGAATCCCCCATGAGGTAAAGCTCATCTCTCTCTCTCGCTCGCTCTCTCTCTCCATGCTGTTATGAGTATTCTCAACAACCTTGCATGACACACATATGAACCTTTAAATGTTACTCCCTTTATATATTGTATATTGTGTCATATAATAATGTCATATAATAATGGTTGATAAAAATAAATCCTTGTTTTCTGCTCCCCTCCTTAGATTAAAGTGGAGGAGAAAAGACATGTGCCCAGAAATTCTCTGAAAGCCTTTTTCATGTTAGTGTATTAGCATGGATTCACTGATTTAAAGAGTAATTATCACACACTCACATAGTCTAGCCTTGAGAGGATAAGGAACAAGACAGGTTGATTTTACTAAGAAGGGGAAGAGGGCAGCAGAGAGGTACAAACGTCAGTATTCATATCAACATGGGACTTCTATTCTCATGTGTCAGATGTTATTAGTAATGGTTACCTAATAGACATTTTCTCATGTAATCTTCAAAGAAGCCCTAAGAAGCAAGTACTATTATCATTTCCACATTCTAGGTAGGGCATCTGAGGCATAAAGTTTGAACTGCTTGTACTGAAATGCAGTGGAGTCACAGTGGCCACGGTGAGAACATGAGTCTATGAGCAATGTGGCTAGAATGGAAACTTGGCTTTGGGTGTCTCTACCTGGAAAGCTCAGAGATAGGTAGGTTATTTACATAGAAGAGTAAAAGTGCATAGAGCATCCACAGTGGATCTCTGCTGTAGGAGACCCAATAGAAGAGAGAAAGCAAAGAATAGGGAGAGCCAGGGAGGAGGAATTGTGACACAGAGAGTCCGATAGGTCTCTGTGTAGGGCTGATGTCTTGATATCCAGAATCTAGCTTAGTGCCTATAAAGTTGCTAAAACCTGTCAGGAATTGAGCAAAAGGTCAGGGTGACATTCTACTAAGAGCTGATCTAGATATTATGATAGGAAGGGAAATGTAAAACACATGCTCACCAACTGTCTGTAGCTGAAGATATAATTACCAAAGTTCCCTGATTTATAAACTTGTAAATTTTGAGTCTTTAAGGCTATGCTTAAAAGAACATTTGAAATGGCAGATATTTGGCCTAGTGATTAAACTGCTGTTTGAGATGCCAGGAATCCTATATCCGACTGAGCACCTGGGTTCAAGTCCTAGCTTTGCTCCGGATTCTAGTTCCCTCCAATGTAAATCCTGACAGACAGCAGTGATGTCTCAAGTAGTTGGGTCCCTGCCACTCGCATGTGAGACCTGAGTTGAGTACCCAGCCCCTGGCTCTCGCCTCCAGCTCACTGCCCTTGAAGGCTTTTGGTGAGTAAACCTGCAGGTGGACACCTTCTATCTGTTGGTCTCTCTTTCTCTTTTTCTCCTTCTCTCCTTTAAATAAAATTAGGTAGCGTTTTAACAAAAGAACATTAAAGGAAACTCTTATGGGAATTATGTAAAAGCAATGAGTGCATTTGACCATATTTGTACTCTTCAGTTTGCTGTTTGTAATCAAGTCCAGTGACTGGATTCTATCCAGGAGATTCCCATATCACATTGGAAAGGGGCTGGTGGTCTCACCCTGAATCCCAAAACATAAATTGTTTTAATTGATTAGCCTCTACAAAGAAACTAGGAAGTCAAGATGTGTTTACAAAAGCTTTAATTTCTCAGGTTAAATATATTGCTAAACAGCATAAATTTTCATACAGTACTAATGTTATAGTCGCTAAATTTAGGATTTAAGTTGTCAGTTGAATACACTGCCCTACTTCCAAAAATGAAATATGCTTGTTTTTTCTAAATCTGTCAATTTAATTATCATAATTTCTTAAATATAGAAAAATTTTTTAAAAAGCAATGACTCTTCCCATTTTTTTCCTAGTAGATTCTTACATAAAAGAGTTGGCATGGGGATAGAATTATTATTTCTTCTTAAGTTCTTGGTCAAAGGAATCAGTCACTAGAGCTTATCTAGGGCTGAGTATTTTTATTAAGAAAAGAGGCTTATTTAGCTCATCTTTCTTTCAAAGGACTTAAATTTAATGAGGGTTTGTCAACCTTGCTGATTAATTCTTTGTTGTGGGACATACTCCTGTTTCTGGATGTTTAACAGCACTCTTAGCCTTTACCCACCAATGCTAACATTACCCTTTCCCCAGTTTTGACCATAGAGATGAGCTCAAATGTTTCTAAGATATTTATTTATTTATTTATTTGACAGGTAGAGTTACAGACAGTGAGAGAGAGGGACAGAGAGAAAGGTCTTCCTTCCGTTGGTAAACTCCCCAAATGGCCACAACAGCCGGAACTACGCTGATCCAAAGCCATGAGCCAGGTGCCTCCTCCTGGTCTCCCATGCAGGTGAAGGGGCCCAAGCACTTGGGCCATCCTCCACTGCCTTCCCAGGCCACAGCAGAGAGCTGGACTGGAAGAGGAGCAACTGGGACTAGAATCCGGTGCCCATATGGGATGCTGGTGCCGCAGGTGGAGGATTAACCCAGTGCACCTTGGTGCCGGCCCCTCAAATGTTTCTATATATACCCAAAAGGGCAATGGAGAAATGCTGCATTAAATTCATGAAATATATTGTATTAGTCAGTGTAGGCTGGCTAAGACAATCATTTATCAGATGTCAGTGACTTGAAACAATAAAAATTCACATTCGCTCTTAACAGAGAATAGTGGGGGTCATTACAGAGGGAAGGAGCAGCATGTTAGGGATCCTTGCATCTTACATCTTCTGGAGTCACATGCCATTGGTCAGAATTAAATCACAAGAATGCACCTAAATACAAAAAAAAAAAATGTGGAAAATACATTCTAGCTGTATGCCAAAGAGAAAAAGTTGAAAAGTAGCAAAAGCATTAACTTCATGACTTCAGAAAGAACTATCCCAAAACATAATGAGAATTATTTGGTTTCAATCAAGGAAGTCAATATTAACTAATATGGTCCTCAAACACAAGCTTTGCTCATGTCATTAGTGTGTACTGAGTAGATAATGAAGCATCTTCTAGTCCAATCTTCTTCATAGATTTTTTTAAAGTACATCTTGGATCTATCAGAGTTATACCAAAATAAGTGTCTCTGATCTGCTGTCTGAACTCACATGAAGCTCAGAAAAACAACGAGGAAACAGAAAAAGCCAACAAAACAAAAACATGTGGCTCTCCTTTAGGGCTCTGTGTTGGGACAATTATACAGCACTGGCATTGGGAAAGTAAATGAACCTTGATTCATTTCTGCCTCGAGAGGCACCTTTCTGAGACCTTCCAGAATCTTCTTAATTTTAAAACACTCCAATGTCCTTATTTATAAAAGAGGATGCTGTGCTTTCAAGGTTGTTGTTAATATTAGTTAAATTAATAAATATAAAATACCTCAGAATATAATTTCTGGCACATGGGTATTTGGATCACATAATTCAGGATACAGGGTGACTGACAGATGTGTATACATGATTAGAAAGGGAATAGAAGAAAAATAGAAAGAGACTAGAAGAATGAAACCAGAACAAAGGGAAAGAGTAAGACAGACATTTTGAGTTCAATTTAACTTTAGTAGAGAGTTGCAGAATATCAGGCTCAGCTGTTAGCAGGATGCCTTCATTTAAAGCTCTTGAGCAACTAATTCCATTAGCTCTGTCTGGTTTGTTTTTTGTTTGTATACTATGTCATGCCAACTGCTCTTATCTCTGCCCCTACCATATCCTCCCAGGAAGACAGACAGTGAAAGATGCTAATATTGATTTGTACTAGACAATCTTAATGAACACATATTTGCTATAGAATTCCATCATTCTGAGTAGCCTGAAACCATATTTTTATTAGCTGTTCAAGCCTTTTCAAAATCAAAGTAAAGAAGTGTGTTACCACTTACAGGACATCCAGAATCTTTATTTTTATGTCTGTTCTGGTTCTTAGAGCTCCCTCCATGCAAGAGATTGGTCCTCCTCTTTACAGGTGAGGAATCTGAGACCTAAGAGGTTAAGTGATGGGCTTATGGTCAAGGTTCTGCAATCTGAGTCCAGTTTTCTGACTCTAAAACCTGCCCTTTCCTTCTCTGTTGTGTTGCCTGCCTGTTCCAGGCATGCTCTGTTGCTAATATCTGGCATTGTTCTGGTGGATCATCTCTTTTCACCTCCAGCATAGTTTAGTTCATGGCCTGGTTGTTATATTATACGCCCTGGGACACCTTCATTGATGGAGACAAGGTAGCTGGTAGGTAAAGGCAGCAATTCCTGTGGTCGCTTAATTGCATATCAGACAGGAATTGTGACCCAAGCATGTCCCCAAAGGTATAAACCAGGGGAGTGTCAGGCCTTTAAATATGAAACACTAGGTGTTTTCTGCAACTTAAATACAAGGAACATTGGAGGGTTGGGGGGGATTGTTTTATTTGAGTCTGACAGTGTTTTCAAACTTTCCCATTTCACCATTAATGGTAGCACATAATCAAATTATCCTTTAAGAGCAATCAGTGCTCTGTGGGTGGCACCGTGGTGTACTGAGTTGCCTCAGAG
Source organism: Oryctolagus cuniculus (assembly GCF_051225735.1). Classification (NCBI taxonomy): domain Eukaryota; kingdom Metazoa; phylum Chordata; class Mammalia; order Lagomorpha; family Leporidae; genus Oryctolagus; species Oryctolagus cuniculus. Next base: position 15,779,454 of record NC_142870.1, on the reverse strand, counting down.
ATTTTAATTCTCTCTAACAGCTTCCCACAATAAAACAGTTACTGAATCTAAAGTCATCCAGAGTAATTCTAGTAGGTATTGTTTATGCACCATCTTGCAGAAGCGTCTCAAGAACTAGTGACTATAGATTGAGTCATTTACTTTCTCTTTTTAAAAGATGTGTGTATTTAGTTGAAAGTCTGAGCTGCAGAGAGAGCCAGAGAAAGAGATCTTCCATCAGCTGGTTCACTCCCCAGAAGACCACAAATTTCCCAGGCTAGACTAGGCTGAAGCTAGGAGCCAGGAAGTTCATCCAGGTCTCCCATGTGGGGACAGGGTCCCAAACACTTGAGCCATCTTCTGCTGCTTTCCCCAGGCTATGAGCAGGGAGCTGGATTGGAAAAGGATCAGCTGGGATAAGAACAAGCACCCATATGAGATGCTGGTATGGCAGATGGAAGCTCAACCTGCTATATGCCATGATAAACCAGCCCCCATTTTCTTCTCTTTATTATTTTTAAGATTTATTTATTTATTTGAAAGAGTTATAGACAGAGAGGAGAGTAAGAGAGAGAGAGAGATCTTTCACCTGCTGGTTCACTCCCCAGATGGCCACAATGGTTGGGCCTGGCCCAGGCTGAAGCCAGGAGCCAAAAGTTACATCCAAGGACTTGGGCCATCTTTTGCTGCTTTTTCTAGGCCTTTAGTAGGGAACTGCATCAGAAGTGGAGCAGCTGGAACCTGAACCAGAGCCCATATGGGATGCTGGCATTGCAGGTGATGGCTTCACCTACTATGTCACAATGCCAGCTTCAACTGAGTCACTTTCTACTTCTAAAGCTGCAGCTGTTAAGCACAGAAACAAAATGCTACAACTGTAGACACCTATCAGTGATTTTCAGTTCGCGTAATCTTAAGATTCAAATTTCTTTTGTAAGGGCTCTTAGTAATTTAGATGGAGACATTATTAGGATAGATTCCAAGTAGTATGTTTTGTATCTACCAAAAAGGAGCCTTACTTTTTCAGTTCAACTATACTAACCGTTCCTATGCACTTGCTACCTGTGTGACGTTTGGTGATGACAATGGTGGAATGTCTTGGGAATCTACTACATTGTGGGCATTGTTTTAATGATGATCAGTTCTACAATGAACCCCTGACTTGCTTAGTGTGTCAGAAGCTTTCCATTTTTCCAATAAGCACATTGTCAAGTTGGTATTGGTCCCTTAGGGCTGCCAGCCCCTGCTTCCTACACACATTTGTCTCTTTTTAATAGATTTTTACCCTTGTACTGCATTTTATTCATGCTCTGTACTTCTGTATTAGTTCATCTCCTGGTGCATTAATAAAATAGCTGTGACTAAAGGCTTTAACAAGAAAAGTAACTTATTTAACTCACAGTTCTGGACATCTGAGAGTATGGTGTTGATTTCTATATGACTCTTGTGAGAATCTCATTATGGATAATATCATCAAGTGTGGAAGAGATCTCATGGTAAGAGTTCCCGCCAGCCAGAGAGGAATTCAGGGAGCAGGTTCGCTCCTTTATAACACTGCCCCCTTGTGAGAACTAATGTACTCTATAAAACCAGAATTAATCCTTTCTGAGGACAGCACATAAAATGATCTAATGACTTTGCACTAAGCACCTCTTCTTAAACATTCCAATACCTCTCAATACTGCCCTACTGTGGACCAAGCCTCCAACACATGAACCCTTCTAAAGCATAGCAACTTCTAACCTGGAATCCAGGTTCTTGGACTTGGGAGAGAATTCAGCTGTCCTTGCCTTTTCCATAGAAAGACCATAGCCAAAGTGCAGCAGAATTCCAGAAAAAAATGAATAAAGTCCAATTCCCTTTATATCTTTTGTACTTGAAACAAGTCTGCCATTTAGCCATATTAGAGATTTAACTAATATATTCAAGAAACGTATCAAATATTATTTCACCATATAATCTTAAAAAATTCCAGAATTGAAAAAAGTATATCATACTATATATTATAATAAATACTTATTTCCAAATATTCTTTATTTTCCAGCTTCACTGTCAGACTTCAATTAAGTCTTGAAAGAGAGTCCAGATATACCTTTACTGTAATAGAAAAGTTTCTATTACATGAAATAAAATAAAACTATGCAATCCAAATTTTTACACATGGAAATGTTTGCAATATTGAGATTTCTCAGCTGTTCATGTAATGCACTAACACAGTCCAGGGGAAACGGTTTCTCTGATTAAGAGATATGCTATCCTTGGAAATGATTAATGTAAATGCTAATCTTCATTTTTTTCCTAGAGGCCATTGTCATTGTGAAGTGTTGTTATGAACAACATTCTGAGATGACATGAAAGGATGACTCAAAAGAAAAATCAGCTGCAGCTGATGTATTAAAGTTGCAACATTTATTCAATTTTTCAATTATTAATTTATCATAAAGGAAACAATGAATTGACTCATTCTGAAAACTATTGGGAATTACTTTTAAAGGTACCTAAGTCACTCATAAATTATACATCTTGTCCATTAAGTATTAAAGCCATTTATGTGATAGTTGTGTTTTGTGAAAGATTTATTTATTTACTTATTTATTTAAAAGGCATAGTGACAGAGAGGGTGGGAGGAAAATATGTTTTACACACAGGTTCATTTTCCAAACGGGCCAGGGCAAATCCAAGAACCTAGAACTGTATCCTAATTTCCAACATGGCTTTCAAGGGCCCAATGATTTGGGTATCCACTTCCTTCCCAGGTGTATTAGTAGGAAGCTGGATTGGAAGATGAGCAGCAGGGACTTAAACCAGTGCTTCAATTTGAGTTGCCAGTGGTAGCTTAATTTACTGTGCTACAACTCTAGCATTGAGGCTTGCTATTCTAATTCCATTAGCATTTTGCCTATGATATGATTAAATAAAGGAAAAGAAGAAAGCATGTGTCTCCCTTTGCTTACTTTTGGATATTTCTCTCTCTGTGTTAATTTTGTTGTAATATTACCCAGAAAATAAGACTACTCTGTATTCATATTTGAGCATTTACGAAGTCACCATTAGACTTTAGAATCATGCTTGCTCATGGAACCACACATTCCAAAATGTCTTTCTTGGTCATTTGTTTTCTTTCTTTTCAAGATGAATAGAGTCGTTTTAACATGTGCAGTGGAAGTACTTGATGTTTACACACTTGATGAGCACATAAGTATCCAAGATTATTGTTTGAAGATGTAATAATCGGATTAACAAGGAAAGGATACAAGGCTAGACTCTTACTCCATTCTATCAGGATTCTAGCTTGAACCTTCACTTTTTTTTTTTTTTTTTTTTTTGACAGGCAGAGTGGACAGTGAGAGAGAGAGACAGAGAGAAAGGTCTTCCTTTTGCCGTTGGTTCACCCTCCAATGGCCGCCGCTGCAGCCGGCGCACCGCGCTGATCCAATGGCAGGAGCCAGGATCCAGGTGCTTTTTCCTGGTCTCCCATGGGGTGCAGGGCCCAAGCACCTGGGCCATCCTCCACTGCACTCCCTGGCATAGCAGAGAGCTGGCCTGGAAGAGGGGCAACCGGGACAGAATCCGGCGCCCTGACCGGGACTAGAACCCTGTGTGCCGGCGCCGCAAGGTGGAGGATTAGCCTAGTGAGCCGCGGCGCCGGCCAGAACCTTCACTTCTGAAAAAAAAAAACAACTTCCCTCACTCAAAGTAAACTGGGGCTCCTATCTGCTAAGGGAACTGAGCACCACCTGAGAGCAAAAAACCTTTCTGGGTGTTGGAGCTGTCTGAATAGCGGTGGTGAAATTATCTGGGAGAAGGTAGACTCGGGGTTACTATTGAAGGTCACTTCACCTTTCTCACGTCCTGATGGTATGAAGCTGAATCTGAAGATAGATCATGATGATACTTCTGCTAATTCAATTAAAAAAAAGGCCCTTATATGATGGTGATTCCAAGCCCCCAAACCAGGGCAAAAATAAAGACACTGGAACAAGAGGGCATGGTGGGCTCAAGCTTCCCACGACAGTTAAACGCTGCCTTAAACAACTGATGCAACTGAGTAAATAGGACTCATACGCTTTTGATTAAGTTATGCAAATCTTATTTAAATTCAGTTACTGGCATTTGTTAGTTTTTCACTTTGGAATAACCCCTTCTTATAGAAGCTGCCAATTTAGAAAGGGATGTTCCAAAGTTTATGCATTTTCTGGCTATATTTTATGTATCAAATAAAATACTCGTTAAGTGAATCAATGTCCCACAAGGGACACCAGGTCATTTTAGATCCTTTTACTCTTAAATATATATAAATAGACACACACACACACACACACATCCAATTAAAAGCATGATTGGCAGGGGGACAGGATGGGGAGAAGTGTGGAAATATTAGGGGCTCAGGCAGGTGCTGAAGATGGTGAAGAAGTTTGGTTGAGAGGACTGAGTTGGGTGTTTGGGATCTGAGTAAATGAGACACTCAGACTTCTTTTTTCATGAGTTGGCAGAATGAGAAAAGAATTATAAGTGATTAAGACATTGTCTAGGATTAAATACTACATTCTAGTTAACAGCACCACAGAAAACACTTTATTTTTTACACTGAATTTTCCTGACCAGTAGCAAGAGTACAGGGATTTTGAAGAATAGCACCTTATTACTTTTATACAGCTTCCAGGGCTATCTCTACACAGGTTAATTAATGTTAGTTAACATGATTAGTGTATCCATGTCCACAAAAAAAGTAATTGGCTGGCGCCGCGGCTCACTAGAAGTGCAGTGGAGGATGGCCCAGGTGCTTGGGCCCTGCACCCCATGGGAGACCAGGAGAGGCACCTGGCTCCTGCCATCAGTGCGGTGGTGCGCCTGCTGCAGCCCACTGGCCACGGCGGCCATTGGAGGGTGAACCAACAACAAAAGGAAGACTTTCTCTCTGTCTCTCTCTCTCACTGTCCACTCTGCTTGTCAAAAAAAAAAAAAAAAAGTAATTTTCCTACTGCAAAGTCATGTAAAATTTTGTGTCTGTTCAGATTCTCCTATTTCCCGGAATGTCATTTAGAGGAAACTGAATCAATAACGAGCTAATTAACTTCCATAGAAAGGATTTCCAAATTCAAAATTTGATGCCCAAATTCCTTTGTGCAAGATCAATAGGGAAGCTACCTCGACAAGCCAGAGCTATAACCTCATGAGTCAGTGACAGATCATGAGCTCATAAGTTGTTCATTTCACAATTTCTACACAGTAGCACAAATCAAGAAAATATCTGCATTTCACAATAGCAGCAGAGATTAAGCAGCAGAGATTAATTGCAAAGTTGCTTTTGAGAGTTTGGACACAAAAACTGAATTTGTTGTAGGCAAGAATAAACATTTCTTAAGGTTCAATTATCTACAATGCATTAAATTTGGGTAATTACAGATATTAAAATTGTGGGTTCAGAATTTTTAGGCCTGTCAGTCTTCAATTCCTTGTTCATTTAAAAATATATTTCAAGACTTTTTAAACATTTTGTACTTGATATTGGTTTTAAAACATAAAGTTAATCTGTTGAAATAAAACATTATTTCCAAATTGGAAATAACTACTATATTCCCTTTAGAAGATGGTGACTTCTTTGCACTCGGGTCTGCTTTCAAATGACCTCTGCCTCTGGCAAAGGCTACACTCTCAGAAAAAGAGGAGGATATGCTGATGTGGCTCCAAGAAGTACAAGACCTCTATTTATTTTTTATATTCAAGTGCATTTAAATTACATATATACCGCTATATCTTTTGCCTCCCCACTTTGACTTTATAATAAAAATCTAACGTGTATATTTTTTGCTTGCTTTCAAGAGCGATGGGAAAATCTCATTTCTCCATTGTGCAGTTTCCTTCCAATTTTTTTTTCAGTTGCCCAGTTCTAGCAGTCCCCTTGCAAGCTTATACCTTAATAGATTAATTAGTACTTCCTAGACATGGCCAAAGATTTATTTAAGGTATCACATTTCTCCTCTCCTATCATTCTACTGAAAGCTCCGTAAAAGTCCTTTCTTTAAAGCCCTAAATTGGATATTTATGATCATTTTTCCCAGGATTCACTGAGAGGCCTTTCAGAAAAAAAGCTATTCTTTGTCAATGCCTTGTACCACTTTTTGCCTGGGGACAGAAAACCACACTTCAAGTCGGAATGCAGGGGCAGAGGGAGAGGCGTTAAAAATCCCATTCACAAATGCAATAGACTGGGTTCTACTTGTATACATGTGATATTGGGAAGCTTCTCGCTATTCCTTCACTACTATTCTTGTCACTGCTAATTTTTGTCTAAGGAAATTATTATTCTTAAGAGAACTCAGTATAGTCACAGCATATCTTACACTCAGACACAGATCTTTAAACAAAATTCTCCCAAGAAAGATGTTATTAATACACAGCAGTAATTCTGAACTGTGAATTCTCACATACCATGGCAATTCTGGTAGTAATTTTGATAGTCCTGATTGGGTAAGTGCTACTGGCCTTCAGTGGGTAGCTGCTAAGAATACTGTTCAACATCCTAAAAAACACCAGATATCCCTCCTTAAAAAAAGAAAAAAAAAGCTAATCTGTCCTCACATTAAGCTAGAAAAAGTCTGGCAGAAAGGAGGTCTAATTCACAGCTGTTGAAGCCAGAAATTGTATAAGGCTTGTTTGAGAGGCAGGCAAAGCTTTTGATAATAGCAACTTTTAGATTGTGTTCCACAGACAAAATCAAAGCTAGCAGTTCATCGAGGACCCAGTAGCTTACACTAGCATTGCTTGAATAAATAACTCCCTATTTCTCAATATATTGTCTCAAATACAGATAGCTGTCCAGGAGCGTAGTATGCTATGCTTCATCATGTGTCTGTTTAAGAGAAAAGAATAAAATGAAGTTTCTTTTCTTCCCAAGGGAGGCATGTACTCTGAAAATAGATTCTTAGGAAATGGCTTCCTTAACTCGCTCTAAATCTTCTTGAGGCCACAATGCAGCACCTTTTCTGCAAAGTTGCCTCCATCTTTATGCAAAGTGCTCCCCAAATGCATGAAAAACTCCATGACTGCATTGTTGCACAAACTGAGGATATTGAGGTCTTAATGGCACTTTGCAGAGCCCCCCTCTCATAGCACTTTTCCTGGGTCTGCTTAGTTGTAGAAATCCACAAGGTAGCTGGACAGCAACTTTCTTTGTTGGGCTGTGTGACTACAATATACTACAATTATAGGAGAAATGGAATATAGCCCAATGAAAAGCAAGAAGGAAAATAAAAGAAGTGAGTATTAATGCATCATAAAACCAGGCGAATAGTCAAAAATAAATGGGACTGTAAGGGCTTTTAAAATATCCTTTGGGAGTAGATCCAAGATGGCTGAATAGTGAGACCCTGCACTGACTTCAGCAACAGAAAAACACTAGAAAAACAAGGGAAGGACTGCACTCCCAAAGGACTGAGAGAAATTTTTGGTGGGGAAGTGACAGTAATACACTTCTCTTCCTTTGAGCCACTCAAGTTTTGATACTTTGTTAGGACAGTTAGTACTCCATAAATATCTGAGTTCATTTGAATGAATAAGTGAATAAGATGTGAGTACAATTCTGTTCTTACAGTGGCTGATATTCCTTGTCTTTCAAAACCCAGATAAATTCCCATAAGGTCTACGTTCTTCTTCAACTTTTAGATTAGGGATCTTGTCTATCATTAAGTATATAGTCCTCCTTCTTGCCCTTGATGCAAACACTGACTTGTGACTTTTCTTGAAGGGATGGATAACCCATATTTTAAATTTAAGATCCAAATGTACATGTAAGTCTTCATCCCAAATCAAAAACACACTGTCCCTCAATGCTCAGCTTTACTTGGGGACTTATTAAACATCCTGAATATTAATAGATGCTTAGATCTGCTTGTCCTATAGTTCCATGTCGAATTCTGAAGCTCTGCTTTCTTCGTCTGTGACATTTCTGCCTTTTAAAAAATTTTTAAAGATTTATTTATTTGAAAGGCAGTAAGGCAGTGTTAGAGAAAGGAGAGACAGAGAGAAACTCCATTTACTGATTCACTTCCCAGATGGCCTCAATGCCTGGGGCTGGGCCGGTTCAAACCCAGAAGCCAGGAGCTTCATGTGGGACTCCCATGTGGGTACAGGAGCCTAAGCACTTGGGCCATCTTCTGTTGCTTTCCCAGGTGCATTAGCAGGGAGCTGGACTGGAAATGGAACAGCCAGGATATGAACCTGCTCCCCTGTTGGATGCCAGATCTGCAGGCAGTGGCTTTGCCCACTAAGCCACAATGCTGGCCCCCATTTGTGGCATTTCTAATACCAGTGTAATAAAGTGACAGAGTCCAGGGGTGCTGCTGACTCTAACCACCAGCCTCATCAGCACTGTGGTATTGGGACAAATCACTGCTAATATTCACATATACTTGCTGACAACACTCATATATGGCCGCTACTGACTCCAGTCAGAGAACTGAGCACAGGGGCAGCTGGACAGCAAAAACACACATGCATTTTTTAGACACCCAAACTAATCTATGCAGAATAGGATTTTTAAATCATGCACCTCAGGTAAATCTAACTCATGGTTGTGTAAACAGATTACTAGCTTTATTACCATTTTTGTCCCTCCATGGAGCAACTTATTAAATATCTTCAGTATTTGTTCATGGTTTGTGCAGACATTTTCTTTGTAGTAGTAGTCTTTGAAACAACAGTCTCAAAATGTTGTCATTAATATTCATGGAGGCAAAATATTTACACTTCTGTGTCCTCAGTAGTGGTTGATGCAAAACTGAGCAATTAGTATCACTTTATTCCAATATGAAACAGAAAACAGTTATTTTATTTTTAAAAAGCCTTCTAAATTAGTAAGGCAAATGCTTCAGAGAGAATTACTGACACGAAAGGGTAAAAATTAAATGAATATGGATTCATTGGGAAATTTCAATTAAATATGGTTTCATGTTATAATTTGTCCTGATATCTTATTAACACATTTCCAAATGTTATGCATGCTAAATGTTTTTAATTATATGAAAGCTTTAATTTTAATTAATTTATTTTCATTTCATTTGCAATAAAGAGACAGAAAGACAGAGAAACATGTTCCATCTGCTGGTTCATTCCTCAAATGACCACAATAGCCAGGGTTGTTCCAGGTTGAAGCCAGGAATCTGGAACTTAATCCGGGTCTCCTATATGGATGGCAGGGGCTCTAGTTCTCGAGCCATCAGCTGCTGCCTCCCGGGAAGAGCATTAGCAGGAAGCTGGAGTAGGAAACCAAGCTGGGACTAGAATCCAGTCGCTACAGTATGGAATATGGTAGTCACAGTGGTGACTTAACACCCATTCCACATAAAAAAGTTTTAATAACTTCAATAAAGTGGTTAAGTGAAAATAATGCCAATCTTTTCTTATGTGTGAGTTATTATAGGTCATAAAATCTCTTTTAAAACCCCTAAACTCAAATTATGTCACTCACTAAAAAGGGCTACTCATTCAACTTTCTCCCAGAGAATTTCATACATACATTTGTCAGGGCAGAGGCTGTTTATTTTCTTAATAATTATAAGGACCTCAGGTCCAGTACAGTGAAATAAATGAAATGAAACACAAGTATTGTGGGAAAAGTGAGTCTATTAAGGGGGCTAATTATATTTAATTTCATTTATGTTTGATTATAATTGACATTTGTTCCAAGATGAACAGAGTGAGTAGCCATCATACTCTTGCTTTTATGATTAACTGAGGTCTTGGTTGAAGAAGAGGGTTTGCTAGTCAATGATATGTTATTCCTGGGTAGTGATTTTTTTTACCCTTTTATAACAAATAAACACCAATAGTGATTGGCACCTAGCTTATGAGAAAGTTGTTCAAACACTTGAAGTCATACTGATGGGAGAATGATGATCTTGTTGGTTACACAAAGCCAAGTTGGTGCAGGCAGAGCATCACAGATGAAGTACTCTCCTAATGAGAGTCACACCAGGATAACATCACCCAGTGAGTACATTTTAGCTTAACTTGTAGTTAAGACAACTGGCAACACTACATAAATGCGAATATCTGCTTCCCGGAGACCATGAGAACTCCCTCACTCCCAACACTGTATCAGTTCTCCAGTTCCTCCTGTGGGGCCACCTTATTCCTTCTGTTGTAGCAAGAAAAGATTAACAGTTAACATGCTGCCCTGAGACAACCATACACATTCTTATTAGTTGTTGACAAGCCACCTGATTGTTAATTCTGAATGTTATTCTGAATGTTGTTCTGGGGTTATGATATAGCCTATAAGGTTTGTTGAAATTCACCTGTTAAAGGGAAAAAAGTTAATTCATTTTGGAAGACGGTTCTTTTCACAGATATTTTTTCTTCACTCCATTGACTCTAAGTGAGGGTATTTAAACATTCTGTATTATTTTTATTGAAATGTATGTCTTGGTCCATAAGGTAAGGAAATCAATTGAATGCAACTTTTCTTCATTAGTGCTAAAGCCTTTAAGGTCATATTTGAGAATTGGGTGTTGTCCTTTTGTGCTTGTGTTATAAAAAACATTTTAGTTAAAATTAGCTTTTGAAAGTGTCTGCTTAGTCAGGCCATAATATTGGCCCTATAACTTCCTACATATTATTTTAATTGATCCCTCAAAACGGTGAAATAATGGTGAAATAGTTCAAGCTACAAGGATATGGTCTGCCATGAAACTAAAGTTTTATCTTCTGGATTCTTTTAGGGAGGGACACAATTAACTATCTGAGAACTCCATTTCTTTTAGCAAAACTTATTACAGGCATAAAATTTTCCATATTAAGTAACAGCACAAAATAAGATTGTAAATTTGCATGTTTGAAACCCAAGGAAGAGACCCTTAAAGGTTCAAGTACTGAAAGTATGCAAAGAACCTTAAACAAATTAGTCAAAAACAACTTGAACAGTAGGTGGGCCTATTTGCTTCACCACTGTGTGCTTACATTGGCACTGTTAGTTATAATATTATAAATCTGTGCTATACATTTTTATCACCAACTATACATTTCATAAATTTTGTGTTAAAGTTTATGTCCTAGATCTAAGTTTCCAAAAAGTATATTCATTGCTTTTTTAAAAAGAGGTTTATTCATCTATTTGAAATGCTTACTTACCAAGAGAAAAGAAGAGTCAGAGAGCTAGAGAGAGAGGGATTTTCCATTTGCTGGTTCACTCCCCAAATGAACACAATAGCCAGCGCTGAGCAAAGCTGAAGCCATGAACCAGGAGCTTCCATTGAATCTCCCATGTGGGTGACAGGGACCTAAGCACTTAAGCCATCTTCCATTACTTTCTCAGGTACATTAGCAGGCAGCTGGACTGGAAGTGGAGCAGCCAGGACACAAGCCTACGTGGTACAGTGGCCATCACAGACATTGGCTTTATCTGCTGTGCCACAACACCAGCCCCCCCCCCATTGTTTTTTTCAAACCTGTATTTTCTCATTTAGGAATACACGGGTAATGACATTGATATTGAGCAGGAAGAGCCCAGTAAGGAGTCCACATGAAGTGTAGATGGACATGAGCATTTAGTTAATTTTTTCAACTGGAAATTTGGGGAACAAATGCCTTATAAACCTTTCCAAAATATCTTTTTCCATTAGTTACATTAAAGTAGTAAGGACCAGAGCTCTCATCTTCTCCACACCTGTGGGTAATCCTGTACCTGGTGGGGAGTCTGCCTGCCCTGCCCACACAGGAGGTTGAGAGGGCATGGTGCACCATGCTTGCTGGGAAGGAGCCCACAACTTGACTGCTGGCAGGCAGAGGGAGCCCCAGGCATATTTCCCTTCCACCAGTTAGATAAACTGCTCCCAGTGTGGCCCAGGCCCACCTGGAAAGCTATCCTAGTTACGTGAACTTCCAGCTGATTGGAAAAGTATAGTGGTGCCAATATCGGCTTCATCCTATAGAATGCGTGTTGCCCTGAATTATCTACACCCCCTCTGCCTGCCCTTTAAAAGGTGTGTTTGATTGTTAATAAAGCAGACAAGTTCACCAAAACTTGCCTCGGTGCTTGTTGTCAAAGAACGCCATCACCCCACCCATCTTGGCAGTGCAGGCCTCAGGGTCAAGGCCATAGACACCAGTGTTTTTATTTTTGTTTGTTTGTTTTAGAAAACTTTTATTTAATAAATATAAATTTCGAAAGTACAACTTTTGGATTATAGTGGTTTTTCAATCTATAACCTCCCTCCCACCCACAAACCATCCCATCTCCTATTCCCTCTCCCATCCCATTCTTCACTGAGATTCATTTTCAATTATCTTTATATACAGAAGATCAACTTAGCATATACTAAGTAAAGATTTCAACAGGTTGCACCCACACAGACACACAAAGTATAAAGTACCATTTGAGTAGTATTTTTACCGTTAATTCGTGTAGTACAACACATTAAGGACAGAGATCCTACTTGGGGAGTAAGTGCACAGTGACTCATGTTGTTGATTTAACAATTGACACTCTTATTCATGATGTCAGTAATCACCCGAGGCTCTTGCATGAGCTGCCAGGGCTATGGAAGCCTCTTGAGTTCACAAACTCCGACCTTATTTAGACAATGCCATAATCAAAGTGGAAGTTCTCTCCTCCCTTTAAAGAAAGGTACCTCCTTCTTTGATGGCCTGTTCTTTCCACTGGGACTCACTCACAGAGATCTTTTGATTTATGTCATTTTTTTTTTTTTTTGCCACAATGTCTTGGGCTTTTTAGCCAGATCCAAATACTTTAAGGGCTGATTCTGAGGCCAGAGTGCTGTTTAGGGCACTTGTCATTCTATGAGTCTTCTGTGTATCCTGCTTCCCATGTTGGATCATTCTCTCCTTTTAATTCTATCAATTATTACTAGCAGGCCCAGACACCAGTGTTTTCTTTTCAACAATCTGCTTGCAAGAGGACTAGCTAAAGATAAATGCACAAAATGCAGAGGGCCCTGTTTTCTCTGGATTTCAGTTCATTTTGTCCTGCAGCAGTGTATCCTGGAAATATCTCAAAACACCAGCAAATTTTCAGTGACAGGATTAGCCTTACTTCTTCACCTGAGTTAGGTAATCAGCATCTAACTTTGGTATTCCCAAATTTCTCTTTCATCTCCTGGAGGGATGCAGGCAGTTCTTTTAGACATACGGCTACTTGTCTTTAGCCAAGGCAGCATCATGAAATGTTTCCTTTCTCCTTCTTTATCACACTCCACAAAGAGCACACCCTATTTCATCACACACAAGTAGTAACCAGATAATTCCGCTTGGGTTCCCATATATCTCCACAATTGGAGCCAGGGCTTACACACCATAGCTCATCGAGAAAATGAAGAAAATGTGTACTGCACAATGTGGCAAATGATGAGGGCAGTGTCAGTATCTCAGAAGATATTTCATGTATTCAGGGGGCATACATTCACCTGGTGGGGAATTCTGCTATAAACCAAGGCTCGTTGGACTTCTTCATTTGAAATAACAGCAAAGCAACACAATTTCTCAAACCCTTTCAATCCTTTATTTTCATTTGAAAAATCATTCCTTCATTCAATCTAACTTTGTTAAACTATATCAGATTATGTCTTTATGCTAATGAAGCTGTATTTTTCCCACTCGGTGGATATTTATTTCTGAATGTAGGCTATATAAGGAGGACATTCATTTTTCTCTCCTACTTTGTCCTTTCATTTTTTTCTTCTCCAGTGAATTATATTATCCTTATATCCATTGGTCTTGGTTTATCAAAAGAAAGATTTGTCTTTTTGTTCCCTTAGATTACCAAAATATCAGCCTGCTTCTCTTTTGTGAAACATATTAATACAACTCAAAATACAACTTTAAAATATTATACAATAATTTAAGCAACTCAAACTTTCAAAACTTTCAGTTTTATAGAACTCTATAAATTCTAGATAGAGATTTATTACAGTAGTACTTCACAACTGGAAGATTTTAGGGGAATTAGATGTCTATGAAGCATCAATGTAGAGAATCGTGTACTGCTTCCTGGCCAGACTATTTTTCAAAGGAGGCCCTGATCAGAGCTGACTACGTGGTTGGATGTGAGACCTCCGCAATCACATGGGGCTTACACGCACAAAGTTCCTGTGCTTGGATTCGTGCTCTGTTGTTGCCATGTTGACTTTCCTCATGACTTCTGAACGAGAAGTCTGCATTTTCTGCTGTGCACCAGGCCTACAGGCTAGTCTAGTCCGTGATACCCTGCTCTGGAATTGGTGCACTCTGCCTTTACTGTTAAGAAGTCCGCTGGGACTTGTAGTTGCTTCGACAATATTCGTCCTTAAATTGTTGAGGGATCAAGGAGTTTGTAATCCCCGCACTGCAGTATTTATGGACTTGCAGGTTTTGAGTACAGTAGTCAACTCTCCATGGCCCCAACACCCCCAACCTTAATTGCCTGGTTTTACTTTTTACAATTTGAGTTACTAGTGGTCTGAAACTATTAGAGTGAGATTCCAAAAATTAGTAATTAATGTGTTTTAAACTGCACACCATTCTCAGAGGCATGATGAGTTCTTGCCCTGTTCAACTTCATCTTGCCCAGAACGTGAACTGTCCCTCTGTCCAGCACACTCATGCTCCATATTCTACTTGCCCATTACTCAGTGAGTAGCTGTCTCAGTTATGATTGGCTGTCATGGCATTGCAATTCTTGTGTCCAAGTTATCCTTATTTTACTTAATAATGGCCCCCAAAATACTGATGCTTACAATTCACATACCCCAAATGGATGTCATAAAGTCCTTTAAGTGAAAAGCTGGATATAAAATAAGATGCTTGGAGAAACAGACCACATTTATCTAACTTTTACTAAAATATGTTGTTATAATTATTCCATTTATTATTATTGACTTTTGCTAAGATATTACTGTAAATAATTTATGAATTAAACTTTATCATAGCAATGTGTGTACAGAAAAACACAGTTTCTATAATGTTACGCACTATTCATACTTTCAGATATCCATCGGGATCTTGGAAAGTATCCCCACGGGTAATAGAAGACTCTGGCTTCCTCCCTCCAGACATCAGCTAGCCCAGTCATTAAGCACAGTGGCCCCTCTGATGATCAGGAACTGCTTTCTGCTACAGCTATTTTTTTCTTCTCCAGTTCCATTGCTATTTCCCTGCCAGCCTCCTTCCAAGTCGGAAGAGAAAACTAAACAAAAAAGAACAGAGAAGACCAGGTCCCTGCCTCTCTGCACTGTGTTGAGTCCTGTCCGACTGTGTGATATTTTACTCCCAAAGGCCCCGAGTTTATTGCTGTTACTATGGTGATGAGTTGTTCTCTCTGCTGTGTCAAGTTTTACTCCTCCTGCTTCAACGGGAAATTTGCATTTTATAACTTCCCCTTGACCCTGTTCTTGACATCTCGTCTTCATTTCTGTCACTGTTTGTACAAATTTCCTTTTTAGATTTAAAGGAGCTGAACTTCCCATTAATACTGTCACACCTAATTTCTATATGATTGAGGTCTTTCTCTCCACTCCATCACATAACTTCATAGGAAACTGTTGCTTTAGGTTTAACAAACTGTTGCCAAATATTTGTATTGCAGAAGGTGAATATTAACATAATTTGCATTAATAAAACATTGTTCATGTGACTGGCATGTAATTCAAATTACTATCAAGTTAACTAAACATTGATGGGACTTGTAGTGAATTGTGTCCATGGGAGGGGAGATTTCTTAACTTTATTATGGGATTGAAAAGTTACACAAACCATGTAGCAACTCGATTAAAACAAAAGTACGATGGAGGGAGTACATTTGCTTTACATTGTGGTGCAGGTGGGACATATTTTATAGTGTCAAATAGGATGTTATTTTTAATCTGTTGATCAAACCAGAAGAGTATGGAGCTTAGAAGAGGTTATCAGAGATGGTCTAAACAAGTAAATGTGGATTTTTTTCTAATGAAATCCTCTTTTTTTGTGGTGGTAGTTAAGATCATTTTAGGCAGTGCTTATTGATTGCCCAAGAATCTCAGAAAAATATTCCTTCAATATTTATCTTTTTTTGTTTTTGATTGACACATTATTATACATATGCATTTGTAGGGCACGTTGTTATTTTCTATACAGATATATATATATATGTATTATATAGTGATCAACCTAGGCACATTGTTATTTTCTATACATATATATATATATGTATTATATAGTGATCAACCTAGGCTAACATATCTGTCACCTAAAAACATCAATTTTGTAGTAAAAACATTAAAAATTATCTTGGCTATTTTGGAATACGTAATACATTATGCTAACTATAGTCATCCTAGTATTCATAATAGAGCAACGGAATTTAACTAATCTGGCCCCACCTCCATACCCAACCCTCTTGAGTGATCTACTCTCAAAATCCATGAGATCAACATTGTTAGAGTCCATGTATGAGTTAGATCACCATGTTTTGTCTTTCTGTGCCTGGCTCATTTCACCTAGTCTAACATCCTCTAGGTTCATCCATGTTGTCATAAATTACAGAAGTTCAACCCTTCTAAATGTCTGAACAGTATTTAGTGTGTAAATATGTCACATTTTCTTTATCCATTCATCAGTTTATAGAAGCTTAGTCTTATTTCATATCTTGACTATTGTGAATAGAACTGCAATGAAAATGGGACTGTGGATAATGATTTCATTTCCATTGGATATATACCTAGAAGTGAGATTGATGCTCCATTAGATAACTCTAATTTATAATTTTTAAAGTATGTTGACCAATTTCACGCCAAACTGTTTGACAACTTAAGTGAAATGCACAAGTCCATATTTTTTCGGTTTCTACTATGTCTAAGTCATTCAGATCTAGTCCCTACTCTCTTCAAGGTCATCTACAACAATGTCAGACAATATAAAAGGAAAGAAAGGTATTAAATCTCAAGAAAAGGAATAACAAGGTAGGACTTAAACTTTGTCTAAAGGAGATCTGTGCATTAGAATTGTGTTGTAGACCTTAGAAACACAAAATAACAACAAACACAAAACAATCCAATTCTAGGCCCCACCCTAGACCGAATAAATCAGAATCTCTGGGGCTAGGCTTGAGGCGTCAATGCATTTATAAATTTTCCACGGGATTCTGTTGAGAATCAGGGTTCACCTATAGCAAAGTGGTGTCAAACTTCAATCATCATCAAAATCATCTGGACTACTTGTTAAAATACTAATTTTAAGGACCAGATCAAGTGAGTTTGATTCAGTAGATTTGGGGTAGATTTATATCACTTTTAATACTTTCCCAGGTGTTGCTTAGCCTATTAGATTTTAAGAGCTATTGCTGTATGAAAAGCACGAAGGCTTTCCATAGATATGAAATTTGATTCAGAACCCAGAAGGATGTGTGAAGAGAGACAGGAGAGTTTGGGGCATGGAGAACAGTATATGAAAAGGCTCAGGTAAGGAAAGAACATTTGAAAAGTTGAAAAAGGTCTAATTATGCTTGAGGTACAGAGTAATGTTAAGAGTTTAGAGACACAGTTGAAGTGGCAAGTTGGAAAATTTTTGGAGTGATATTGAAAACCATATTAAAGAATTTATACTTTATCTTATAGCCAATGAGAACACAATGAAGAACTTTAAGTAGAGAGAGAATGCAATCTGATCCTCAGTTTGGAGAATTAATGCAGGTGACACTCAGACGAGAGGCTGTTGGAATAGTGATGGAGTGAAGGGAGAGAAATAAACACATTCCAAAATGAATCCAAATAAAAGAATCTGATTGAATGGTATATGAAGGTGGGAAAGGAATCCAAATAATATCTGTGTTTGGGCCATGGAGGGCTATGTAGAGGGTGGAACCACTGACATGATGTGGAGCAAAGAAATGGGGTCACTAACATACAAAGTGTGTGAACTTCTGCAGATTTTCTAACTGCTTTGAACTTCATATTCCTCATCAGTAAAAGAGAAATAAGTATATCTAAATTACAGGATCATGTGAGTATCGAATGAGGTGATGGCTAAAATTCTTCATGGAAAGTAGTCTGTTTTTTTCCCTACCCACTGTCTTCACAGTTTAGTATACAATCTTTGTCTCAGCTGAGAGAAACTCTAGTTGCCAAACACAAAGCTTTATGTTCCTTTTTTAAGTTAACTTTTTTTTAAAGATTTTATTTATTTTATTTGAGAGGTAGAGTTACAGACAGTGAGAGGGAGAGACAGAGAGAAAGGTCTTCCTTCCATTGGTTCACTCTCCAAGTGGCCATAAAGACTGGAACTGCGTCGATCTGAAGCCAGGAGCCAGGCACTTCTTCCTGGTCTCCTACATGGGTGCAGGGGTGCAAGGACTTGGGCCATCTTCTACTGCTCTCCCAGGCCATAGCAGAGAGCTGGATTGGAAGTGGAGCAACCAAGACTAGAACCGGCGCCCATATGGGATGCAGACGCTGCAAGCAGAGGATTAACCTACTGCGCCACGGTGCCGGCCCCAAGCTTTATGTTCTTAATAGTGACTTATAATAGTGATATTTTTCTTCCTTTGACTCCTATATATATATATATATGAATATTATATATATGAATCATATATATATGATTTTAAGTTCTATAAGATGTCAAAGAAAACTAAGTATTTCTACCACAAACTGGAACCAAAATGCAGGGAAAAGCCAATGTGTTGTTTTCTCATTTTGGCAACTTTTGCAGCATAAAATTTTAAAAATTGTTTTTGGGGAAATATTTGAAGCAAAAGTAAGTTTTGTTCCTTGAAATGACTCATTGACTCATAAGAGCAGTTTGTTGTTTATTGTCTACTGAAATCCCTCAATGACAGATATTTGATGGACAGAATTAATGTCTTTCATACTAACTCTTATCAGAAATTTTCTGTGCACACTTAGGCTCTGGAGGAAATTATCTGGTCTAGGATAGACCAATCCATCTAATAATCAACAATGTTTAAATAGAGTTTCTACTCTATCAGAAATGCAATTTGTTGATCATCATTCTATATTGTTCAACCCATTACACTAAAAATCCACTTTTTCAGACCAGCTACCAGTAGATGAATAAATTGTTCTGAAACAGAGACAGCTTCACAGATGGAATTCCTTGACCACTTTTGGGAACTTACTGTCCCTGGTACTTCCTACCTTGCTCCTATACAACCCTTATTTCTTACGTCACCAAGCCAAAGGATTACTCAAAGAAAAGGAAATTATACTAACTGAGATTGATTTGGGAAAATGTTTAGAGATTTCCCTCATTGAAATACTCCATTATAACTTATAAGATAATGCCCACAAGAAAATAAGTCAGTTTGACCTGAGTACATGGCAATCTCATAGACATAGCACTCATCTGAGTACAGGGTGAGCTTGGATTAAGAAAGAGTGCTTGGGGCCGGTGCTGTGGAGTAGCAGGTTAAAGCCTTGGCCTGAAGCCGCACCCCATTTGGGTGCCAGTTTGAGACCCTGCTGCTCCACTTCCGACCCAGCTCTCTGCTATGGCCTGGGAAAGCAGTAGAAGATGGCCCAAGACTTTGGCCCCTGTACCTGCATGGGAGACCCAGAAGAAGCTCCTGGCTCCTGGCTTTGGATTGCCACAGCTCCGGCCGTTGTGGCCAACTGGGGAGTGAACCAGTGAATGGAAGACCTCTCTCTATGTGTCTTTCCTCTCTGTGTAACTCTTTCAAATAAATAAATAAATCTTTAAAAAAAAAAAAAGAATGAGTGCTTGATGGGGCCGGCACTGTGGTATAGCAAGCATAGACACCATCGGTAGCACCAGCATCCCATATGGGCACTGGTTCAAGTCCCAGATGCTCCACTTTCCATCCTGCTCCCTGCTATTGTGTCTGGGAAAGCAGCAAAAGGTGGCCCAAGTCCTCAGGCTCTGCACCTATGTGGGGGACCCTGATGAAACTCCTGACTTCAGCCTGGCCCATCCCTGGTTGTTGTGCCAATTCAGGGAGTTAAACAGTGAATAGAAGATCTGTCCATCTCTTTCTCTGCCTCTGCCTCTTCTTCTCTGTAACTCTGACTTTCAAAAAAAAAAAAATCAGTGCTTGAAAAGAAGAAACATTCCATTTTCCTAAATCATTGAAAATTACTTTGACAAAGGTGACATATTTGCTTTCAGTCTCCAAAAAGCACCAATTTAAATTTTTTATCCTTATATCAAAATTTCCTTGACTTGGTAAGAAATGCATGTGCTAAATCAGATGGAAAAAAATTCTCTTTTGTCATAGATATAATATTATTGGATCCAATGTGTGTGTGTATGTGTGTGTGTGTGTGTGTGTGTGTCTTTTGAGAGCCTATCTGTAGGAGGATGCTTCTGATTTTCAGTGTCATTAAGTTTCTTGATGTTATTATAAGTAAGATAATATAATAGAGTAATAGTTGTAGGTTTTGCCTTTTCATGGTGTGTTCTTGTGTTTTATGTATGTCTCCTTTGACTTAATTATCTCAATCACCCTTAACAAGCAGACTTTAAGCTTATGCAAGAAGTACCCAAGAAACTATAATGTGCAACCTAATGGGGCTCTCTACTTAGTATCTTTTCTTGCAAAAAACTTATTGGCTTAACTGAAAAGCCAAATTAACTAGATTCAGAAAATTTCACACTTTTACTCATACAATATCTTTTTAAAAGAAGTAACCTCATAAAAATTCAAGTATTCATGAAATAATTTTTTAATTAAAATTATTTATTCTGGAGTGGGGTGCTCCCATCTGCTGCTTACTTTACTCCACAAATGCCTGAAACCACTAAAGTTAGGCCAGGGTAAAAGTCAGGAACCAAGAACTCAATCCAGGTCTCTCACATTAGTGGCAGGGAGCCTGAACCGTAGCATGTTGCTCTCAGAGTCAGCATTGGCAGCTGGAAATGGGAACCAGAGCTGGGTATCAAAACTAGAGACTTTGATATGGGACACAGGAGTTATAACCATTAGGACAAGTGCCTGTCCTGTTGATGAAATATTTTTTTTTCTGAAACTATTCTGCTGACAAAATGTGGATATTTTGATTAGTGTAGCTAAAAAGCAGTGACTTGCAGGATGCAAATGCAAAGAAAGAAACAAAGCAAGAAAGCAAGCAAGCAAGCAAGAGTCCATGATGAATTTTCTTTGGAACACGAAATATCATGCAATAGTTGAATCTGAACTTTGGTTCTAGTATTCATTAGCTTTGTGATCTTGGTCAAATTAGCTAACTCTTATAACATCAAATTTACTCATCTGTAACTCTGGGCTAATTATACCCACCCCATAAGTAAGCATTGCCTCATAATTAGGAGGATTCAATGGTATAGAATATAAAAAGTGTTAATTATGTGCTTGGTAGTATCTATTTAATTTAAAATTAGTAAATGAGAGTTGGGATTTCCTGAAACTAACTTGATGGTCTACCATTTTTAAAACATTACTCTTTTCAGCCATGTTCATGAGATTACAAGGGATCTCCAATATTTGTATACTTTGGATTTTAGCTAAATTTACCCATCTTGTGAATGCTTATCCATTTTATTTACAAGAATGGGGACACAGGAAGACTCAGGGTATTAGACAATTCGGGGAAACACATGCATTCTCAAAGGAAAGTGGGTGTTTGCAGTTGAATTATTCATGCTTTCAAATACCCTAGAGGTTGCCTAAGGCTTCCTTTCATTTAGCTAAGGTAAACCTACCTGAAATAATGGAGACTTTGCTAGTGTAGCCTTGCATGCAATAGCAGAGAAAGAAGCAGCTCAGGCAAAGAAGGCAGGAGAACAAGCAGATTCAGGGAATTCAGGCAAGGGTCTCTTGTGAACTCTGTCACTTTGTTGTTTTGTTTCAAGCCAAGAAAGTTGTTTCTCATGGTTAGATATTGTTTCTAATTATACAGGAAGCATCATATGAATTTCCTATACATCATAACAGTGTTAATATTTTGGAACTAGATCACTATTGTTTCTGTCACATCTGCCTTATATTTGACACATTGGATAGTGGGAGAAAATGATTAGAGACAATGTTTATATGAAAGTCATGTCAGAAAAGAGGATCAGCTATGCCTAGAGTATTATTTCTCACTAAAATCCTAAAGTTTTGCCATCTGCTCATCTTGTGTAACAGATAGAACGTCCTCATCTGGAATAACTAAGCAACATAAAATAAGTACTAAAGAAAAAGTAAAATCCATCTAAAATCTTACTTCCATAGATGACATTGATGAGTATTTTTGGTGAACATTCTTTCAGACATCTCTGTATATACACAGATACACCACACACACACACAAACATACATACAAAGGCACTTTAAAAGTTCATGTGAAAATTATTTTGATGCAAAACTTTTGAAATTTATGGATAGCTTTTCAAAATATGCATTTTGCATGAAGTTTTTGAAGACTATGAATATATATCCTCTGTATATGTATATACACAAAATGTTACATAAATGGAATAATACTATATATGCTTTTTTGCATATGTAGTATTTTTTGCAATGTCCCTTCCTTTTTCTTCCTTTCCTGCTTTTCTTTCTCTGGTTCTCTGTATAAAATCCTCTCCTCCGTTCTACCTTCTTTCCTTTCTATTGTTTTTATTTTTTATCTGGAAACAGTTGAGTTAATTGTATACCTTCATTGGTGGCATAGTAGCATCATTAGCTCATGCAATATTCCTCTTTAGAAGTATATATTTGTGGGGCTGGTGCTGTGGTGTAGCAGGTTAAGCCACCAGCTGCATCCTTGACAACCCATATGGGTACCAGTTCAAGTTCCAGCTTCTCTACTTCTGATCCAGCTCCCAACTAATGTGTTTGAGAAAGCAGTGCAAGATTACTGAAATCCATGGGCCTCTGCCACCCACGGGGAAACCTGTAAGAAGCTCCTGGCTCCTGGCTTTGGCCTGGCGCAGCCCCAGCCTTTGGGGCCATTTGAGGAGTGAACCAGGAGATGGAAGCTCTCTCTCTCTCTGCCTGTCTCACCCTCTCTGTAATTCTGCCTCATTTATCAACACTTTACTGGTACATTCTGAGGTTTGCTTTGATTTTCACTCTCATAATCAATGCTGCAATGAATATACTTACTCATCTCCATTCATATGTGCTTGCTCATTTTTCTCCTTGGTATAAAATCATAGCTGTGAAATTGATCCAGCAAAAGTCACATGCATTCATTATCATATTTCCTTACACAAATACTATAACATCGTGCAGCTCCCCACATAAATTTTCACCCATTCTTGGTAAGGTGGAATTTGTCAATGTCTAATACACTGACATTAGATATTTATATTTATTCTTTAATTTTAATGAAGAATATTTTAAATATACATATTGAACTTTCACCTGTAAATTTCCTGCTTATGTTCTTGGCAAATATTTTTTTTTCTTTCTTTTTTTTTTTTTTCTTTCTTTTTTTTTTTTTCTTTTTTTTTTGACAGGCAGAGTGGACAGTGAGAGAGAGAGACAGAGAGAAAGGTCTTCCTTTGCCGTTGGTTCACCCTCCAATGGCCGCCGCGGCCGGCGCGCTGCGGCCGGCGCACCGCGCTGATCCGATGGCAGGAGCCAGGAGCCAGGTGCTTTTCCTGGTCTCCCATGGGGTACAGGGCCCAAGCACCTGGGCCATCCTCCACTGCACTCCCTGGCCACAGCAGAGGGCTGGCCTGGAAGAGGGGCAACCGGGACAGAATCCGGCGCCCCGACCGGGACTAGAACCCGGTGTGCCGGCGCCGCTAGGCGGAGGATTAGCCTAGTGAGCGGCGGCGCCGGCCCTTGGCAAATATTTTTTTATTATTATTTATAAGATCTCCATGAAAGCAGACTATACAGAAGTAGCTTCTCAATAAATGTTGATTAACAATATATCACGTCATATATTTTGTAGTTTACATTGTTTTATTTTAAATTTTATTTTATATTTGCTATAAATATACAGTTTTTCTCTGTGTGATTTTTGGTTGCCATGTATTTTCAGTTCTCTTTACTCCCAATACTGTCAGTATATTTACTGTTTATTTTATTTATGATACTTTCATGGTTTTGTTTTTTTAGCATGAAATTGTTGTAATCCTTCTGTGGTTGCAGTATGATTAGTAAAATAAAGGTTCTGTTTTACATTTTACTAACTGCTGTTGTTGACTGGTGTTGTATTTTACACACAATGTGTCCTAAACTGGGATAATTTATATATTTGCATCTATTTTATAAAAGATGTATTTATTCATTTATTTGAAAGTCAGAGTTAGAGAGAGAAAGAGATAGACAGACACACACACACACACACACATTCAGATCTTCATTTTGCTTGCTCACTCCCCAGAGGCAAGGGCTGGGCCAGGCCAATGCCAGGAGCCAGAATCTTCATCCAGGTCTCCCAAATGGGTGCAGGGGCTCAAACACGTGGACCATTTTCCTCTTCTTTTCCTACCACTAGCAAGGAGCTGGATCAGAAGTGAAGCAGCAGGAAAGTGGACCAGTGCCTACATGGGATGCTGGCATTGCAGACGGTGACTTCACCCACTATGTCTCTTATGTGGACACTTGCCATTGGATTTACAGCACATGTGAAAAATGCAGAATGAAGCTTATCTCAAAAATTTAACTTTTTTACATCTGTAAAGACTTTTTTTTTCCCCACTGCACTTCTATTCTGAATTCCATAACCATGGTTATATTATGCTTGCCCTTGAACTTCATATAAATGGATTCACACCTATTTCCTTCTTGGTGTCTTACTTCTTTCACTCTTGGTCTTTAAAAGAAGCCACACAGTAAAGTCTCTGGACCATTTCCATAGTTAATCGTTTCCTCTGAGACCTAAAAGGCCTGAGCAGGACATCAACGAGTCATTGTACAAGGATGGTAACATCAGGCAACTTCTTTGAAGCACTTGCAAGCCCATCTTCCCATGTAGAGTACCCTACAGCAAGATCCTGCATTTGATCCAGGAATTTTAACCTGCAAGTCTTAAGTTCCACGAGATTCCGTGTACAGGAATCAAACTCACCTGAGCCCTCAGATAAGCATACTTCTGAAAGAATAAATTGATGTATAGTTCTGCTTTGAATAATAATATCCTCATACTTGCATATAGAAGAGAGTGTATTATAGCTCTCTTCATTTATATGAGATTCATTGTAATGCATTTGTTTCCTCCTTTTTAATGAATGGATATTGCTTCCCTAAAATTTAAATTTAGTTTCAAATACATATTTATGATATCATTGTCTGTGCTCAAGCAGGTGATTTTAATATGATCTATAAGTATAACTAGGCAAATTCACTGCTCAAATGAATTCTGCCAAGATTTTCCAATTAATCTTGGGAACATTGCAGGTGCATTTATTAATTCAGAGGACTTCATGTTAGAATGCTATGATCCTTTCTGACACATTAAGCCAGTTTTAATTTGCTCTTATCAGTAAAATCCTCTTTTTTCCAAAGATCTTAGATAGCTCTACAGTGTTAAGCAACATGGAGTGACTTGAGGGCTCAAGGGAAAGCAAGGTGGAGAGATGCTCAATCTTGTGTAAATGCCTAAATAATTCTCAAAGTATCCAGGCACCACTGAAAATGGTAAGAACCATGGACTTTCTGGAAGAGGGAAAGAGGACAAAGATTAATTTCCTGTTTATTTAATTGATCCTCTGTAACTTTTCACTTGGCAGGTGTGGCTCACTAACAGAACTTGAACAGTATAATCATTATTAGAAATGTCACTGGGGCATTTGATTAATCCAGTCTATTTGGATTTTGCACACAAATCATGTATTTATTCTAACAACATAATTAATTACTCTTAATTACTCCCTCTCATTTTGCTTTTTAAATATATTTAGATATTTCTTAACATTTTCATCTTTGGTCTTTAGGTGTATTACACTTCTCTGAAGGCTAGATCAACTCCAGTGTGATATACAGACTGATTGATGGAGAACACCAGGAATGTATATCAGTCTTTTTAGTGGCTTTATTGGCATTTTAGTAGATGATGCATTTCTTTGATGATTTCTGTGCTAGAAATTGAGCTCACAGTTTGACTCTTACTTTTAGTGCCTTTCATTTTGGTCCTTGTTTTTTTCTGTACTCTGAAGAGAAGTCATGTCTTAGACACCTGAATTTTTATGCTGTTTCTCAATCTGAGACAATGTATGTTCCATGTTCCACTCAGTCATTTGTTCAATTGCTTTAGTCATATATAGGCTTGTTCACTGTAACAGCTACCCATAGGTGCTAAAGACAAAAAGATGGAAGTGATTAAAAGAGACAGTCCATGACTTTTCAGAGTTTGCATTTTGGTGATGGGAGACAGGTAACAAAACAAGCCTGGATCCAATCAACACATTAGACTATAGTAAATTCTGTGGAGAGAGATGAAGCAGGTGAGGAGCTTGGAGGGATGAGTTGCTAGAAGGAAGATTTCCTGTTTTATTACATTAGATTGCCAAGGTGACTTCATGCAAGGATGGCAGATACCAAAAAGCAGTATGTAAGAAAGCCATGTGGATGCTTGGGAAAAGAGCATTCAAGATAGAGAGTGAGCAAATCCAGAAGTCTTAGAGTGGGAACATGCCTACCATGGAGCCCAAGAAGCCCAGTGAGGGATGGAGATGACTTAGAGATCTGGTCAAAGTCAGAACCCATTGAGTCATTTGAAAATGATGGGTTTTACTTTGGTGGAACTGGCTAGCCATTGGCTGTGACTCTGATGAACTTGACCTGAGCTCTGTGCTCTTGGAAATAAATGAGGCTTAAGAGAATTCTTCCACTCTTTGTTTTCTTGGAAATGGCTTACTGCCTAACTTTAGCCACCCTACAATTTTGAGATGACCTCCTTGTTTACCTAAGGCAAGGTGTGACATACTCAATTTCATAAATAATTATCTGAACCATCTGTTCCCACTGATCAATTAGGAGAAAATTTCTGTGTATTTGATAGTATTTAAATTTGGGTTAACTGTCTGTCTTCACCATGGGACCACAACTTGATTCACCTCTAAGGTTAAGCAAGTCTTGGAATCCAAAAATCCCTCCTGGCAATTACCAGTGAGAAGGCTCAAGAAATGACGCTAAGTTAAGATGTCATCATGAAAGTCAAGTTTAGCAGATTCATCTTATTCACCAATTTATTTGCTTATTGAATGTTGAGTCAATCTCTCTTTTACAACTATTATTCCAGATTGGAAAATGGCAGTGAATAAAAACATATGCTTATGGAAGTTTTGTATTCTGCTTGGGATAATACTGATTCTAAATAACTAATCAGTGTAGAAGAGTTATAGATGTGCATGTAAAGGAAGTAAACAGATTGACAGAAAAATGCTTGCGAGGGCACAGGGATTAACTTTAAATTGGATGGTCAGAGAAGGTGGTGCTGATGTTGAGAAGCAACAGGAACAGTTATTGCAGAAGTCATCAAGGGCCAAGGTTGGGTATATCAAGGCACAGAAAGCAAATCATCGTGGCTGGATCTGGAAGAGAGGGTGGTGTGAGTTTTGATCAAAGAGAGAAGTCAGAGCCAGAGTCCGTAGGGCTTTATAGAATGTGGTAAGGAGTAAGTACAATGGAAAGCTAGAAAATTCTTTGAGATGTCAATGCTGCAGACCCTTACTCCTACTAGAATTTTCCCTGCTTCCCTCTAATCCCTGGAACAGAGGGAAATAAAGCAAGATAATTTGTGTTGGGAATGAAACCCACAAGGAGAAAAAAAAAAAACCCGCTTTAAACGAGTGCAGTAAATACTGTGGTATAGTCCCATAGATGGGTTATTTCAGCTATATGTGCATTGAGGGTGTGAGGGAGGGAGAGAGAGAGAGAAAGATGGAGGGAACAATTAAATAGTACTGTTCAGGTCATTCAATGAGTCTGGACCTGTCAAAGCATGGTGCTGAATTGTATAAGAAACAAGCTTCAAGTATTTTAATGAGTTCTCAGGCTGGGCCTTGCCAAAGAAAGGAAATGAATTCTTCAGGTGGATAGGCAATTGGTTCATGATGGCTTTGTAATAGCCTGGCAAAATCAGCTGGAAGTTCTAGAGAACTGGCTAAAGAAGAATTGGGAGGCCTGATAAAACATCATGGGGAAAATAAAGAAAATACAGAGGGAAAACAGCTAAGTTGGAATTTTGGCACACTTGTGCTAAAAACTAAAATTAATTTCTGAATATGAATTCTATCTATGAAATTATGCATTTATAATACTGTAAATATTTAAAAGCACTAATAGAATATACTGTATATTCAAATATAAATATGTATATATTTGGGGACTTTTAGGTAATTTACAGACTTCAATTGGCTAGACAAAATTTTTGCTCTTATTATGATTTAAAAACATAATTTCTAGAATATATTAAGAACATAGGAGAAAAACAGGTTTCAGGTTTTAATTAAATTATTTACAAATAGCTTTTGGAACTTAACTCATTTGTAGATTAGAAGCCAGTTATTTTATATATATATATAATGTATAATAACATGTGTATACGTAGTTTATATTTAGTACCTATGGTATATTAGCTAATGTATATATATGCATATATATATATATACACACATGTATGAATTGGGTAACCACAACCTTTGGGATGATTGGAATGAGATGTTTTTCTCTTTGTTCAATCTGTAAAAGAAGAAAAGGATCCCCATGATTGCCATAGTTGTATGAAATTTGACAGAATTAGGAACTTGTCATTAGAAAAGTTCTTGTGTCCACCAGTGTTTGAAATTTCTTCTGAGTAATGTGGGGAAATGACTCCCTGAAGGTACATTAACTCTTTCAGCACACAGGCTTGTCATTCCCCATCATTATGGAGTAATTTCCTAAAAGGCAAAGACTTTTCAATGTATAAAATTCTAGCGCATCACTAAAAGCAAATTCTGTCCTAAGTACACAGTAGGTATTCCATAAATGTACACGGAATGAATACAACTTGAATAGCTATTGATGATGACTATGAGTTGACTATAACCAAATTGTCTACTATGGTTAAATAAATGTGCCTTCCCTGAAATGTTCTCATCACTTTTCTCAGTGCACCACGATGCATGAACTTGCAAGGACATTGTGCAGACTCACTGCTAGGTTATATTGCATATTGCAATACATATCTATTTTCATTCAAGTGTGTCTTAATATGAAAGTGATAGTATAAATGTAAATAACCTCATTAGTGACACTTACTAAACTTAAATTTATTGCACAAGAATAATTCCTTTATGAGAGAAAGAACATGAGCTTTTTTATTTTGATAAGTTTTCTCAGGATATGGGTAGAATAATTTCTAGTTCTGTGTGAGTAGCACTTACTGCAATCAAACGTACTTAATGTCAACATTGCCTAATACTATAAATAATGCACCTCCACTGCATATGAGCAAATGTAATTTTGCTTCTCACCCTCAGTTGTAAATAAAAGCTGTTCTAAATAAAAGGCAGAGGAAAGAGATATGGAAGCAGAATGGTAGACAGTTCTCCATGTGTATACACACATTCCCCACCATTGGACTTGGACTAACATGCAACACAACATAGAATATCAATGGAATTAAGCTGAATGACATGAACACATGGCTTTTGCTCATGTATATCCCAGATAGGGACATTTTGAGAGTGTTTAAGTTTAAAGCTAGTCTTGAACATCCCCAGGAGTCAATCTGTCACAGTATAGTCTGTGTGAATAGTGACCCCTAGAGTTTTATAGTGCAGTTACAGCCATGCATGATAGCTCTACTATTAGGTCTTTTGAATATCTGAATTACTCCCCTTCTCCCTCTTTTCATCCCCCGCCCCAACAAGACTCATCGCCTGGTTTCTTGTCCCTTCTCTTTTCCTTTCTTTTTAATTAAAAAGTGTGGCAGAGGAAGTTAGAGTCAAAAACCCTAATAACATTGCCATCACTGGATAGATCAAAAATTCTAGTTAACTGGAAAGGACTGTAAGATGACCATCAAATTAAAAGAATCATAAAATAAGTTTTAAGCTATTGCTTTCAAACAAATACATAAAATGGAGACTCAGAAAATTCTGCCTATAGCTGTGATTTGATAGCTTTATTTTAAAGATTTCTTTATAACTTACATGCAATTTAGGAAATCAAAGAACTCCATACACTTTGCTAATCTTCTTAGCAAACTTTCTCCTCATGGAATATAAAAAGAGCCATTTTAGAATGGTTCTGTCCAAATTATTATTATGTCCAAATTATTATCATGACATAAAATTCACATGCAACTTAAGCACCACACATACAAAAAGAAACACAATGAAAATAGAAGGGTTTGGTGTTTTATAATAGGAAAACAACAACAAAAACTTATGTTTACTTCCAAAGTGACCCTGATTAGCTGATCCATTTTTCAAAACATTAGATGCATGTTGGTAAAATAAAGATATTATACCTTCTTTTAAAATATTTCAGAGAGATTTCATAAAAGTCAACTCAAGTGATGTATAAGACATGAAAGTGATTTCTTTAAAAACAATCTGTTTTTCTCTAACAGAATTCAGTATACAGAAATTATCATTATTAAATTAATGTAATAACACTTGTGTATTTTGAAATATCAGTTTTTAAAACCCGACTCAATAGTAAATCACATTATATTTCACATCTGCAGATGTTATTGTTAGAAAAATATTATCTAATTTTTAAAAGCCAGCAAATATTTTCACAAAGTTGAAACACTAACTTGCTATTTTGGGTTCATTTTCAGCAATTATTATGCCATAGTTGTTAACCTATGACACATAATCATCATCATAGCTAATTCCCCTAGTTCTTTGTGAATCCATTAGTCAATGCATGGAATTTGAACAGTACCTGGGCAGTTGAATAAAATATATTATGTATTACAAACTGGTTCTTTTTCATGTTGTGGTTTTTCCAGATATGGGAAAATATAGCTGAGTTTATTAGGCTTTTGGGTTATTACATAATCTGTTTTTCATGGCAAGTGGAAATAGGGAACACAAACAAATATTTCTGTAAGTAACCAACCAGTTATTGCTAATAATTCCATCTGAGATTCTGTCTAGAGACAGCTAGTAAAAGAAGCCTTTCTGTAATTCATTCCCAGGCAAGGGTTGCTGTATAATTCATCATACCAAACTTTTGAGTGCTGGTAAAATAAACATAAACTGAGATTGTCCTGGGCCAACGAAAAGTAAGGTCACCCTGTTGTTTAGGAAATTTCTGAGTTCCCTAAGGCTTTGCTCTATCGAATATGGTTGGTTCCCTATAATTTCTATTTTACCCTGATCACTTACTAACAACTCACATCACTGTGAAACTTGTTTCCTGTTGGGCCATGCTCACTGCCCACTTCCTTTTTTTTCTAATAGAAATTACTTTAATTCCAGCGAAACAAAAACAGGGAACCAGAGACCTGAAGGAACAGACACAGCACCTGTGGCAACTTAAGCTGCTATTGGCTGGGCCTCCACATCTCACATTTCTGTATGACTTTGGATCCCTTTTCTATGTTTTCTCATCTTTTCTACACAATGGACCAGTATTATTTCTTTCTTATAATATTACCAATACCCAGGGGCCAGCACTGTGGCACAGTGGATTAATGCCCTGGCCTGAAGCGCCAGCATCCCATATGAGTGCCAGTTCAAGACCCAGTTGCTCCACTTCCAATCCAGCTCTCTGCTATTGCCTGGGAAAGCAGTAGAAGATGGCCCAAGTCCTTGGGCCCCTGCACCCGTGTAGGAGACCTGGAAGAAGCTCCTGGCTCCTGGCTTCAGATCAGCACAGCTCTGGCTGTTGCGGCCAACTGGGGAATGAACCATTGGATGGAAGACCTCTCTCACTCTCTCTCTCTCTGCCTCTCCTCTCTCTGTGTAACTCCGACTTTCAAATAAATAAATAAATCTTTAAAAAAATATTACCAATACCCAAATTAAAGTAAACCCATTTTGTTAATAGTTTTCTAGATGTTAATAATTTCAACAAAGTCTGAAAAAATACTAGTGAATTACCTGAGCATCTCTCAAACATACTACTCGATGCTTTCCACACAGTAATGACTTCTGATCACCTGGTGGGCAGGCATAGAATCACATTTGTGGGAAGATGCTCCTTTTAGATTTTCAAATAATTTAATTCCTTTTTAAAGAGTAGCAGAAACATTATTTGCATGTCATAAATATAAATATCTTTTCCTATGTCTAGAGTATCTATTTTTCATTTTTTCATATCTAAGTCCTTGCCTAAGCTTCCTCATATTTAGAGAATAAACACTAAATTTTGTCCAGAGTCTCCAAAATCATCCTTCATTTAATTAATCTGCCTATTCCGTAGCAAATATAAATGAAAAAAATATACATTGTTACTGTATTAATCAAGGCTATACAGAGAGACAGAAAATATAGAATATTCGTGCGGATATGTGAAGCGGATCTTTAGGGTAATTGTCTCATGTGGTTGTGGCAGCTAAAAAGTTCCATGACAGGTCATCTGTGGCTGGAGATCCTGGGGTGCCAGGGAAATGGCTTAGTCCATATCTGAGGGCATCAGAATCAGGGAAACTGAGGGTATGATTCTTAGTAAAGACAAAAGCCTGAGTACCAGCAAGGGGGCTGCTGTGGGGGTAGAAACTGGACCTTTCTTATTATCAGGAAGTCAGGTAGCCTACCATCAAACTAGCAGCAAAACCACACTCTTACCTATGAAAAAAATGATAGAATGGAGCCTAGTAATACACTAACCCTTTGTGCTATATGCGGAAGGGCAGCAATAGTTTTCTTAAGCCTATGTGAAAATGTTTCTGGTACGATTTATGTATTTTTTTCAAGGGAGGAAGGCCTGAGGAAGCCACACACAAGGTCTTGATGGCCTGAGAGTATCTGTGGCCAGTCAGAACTTCTCACACATTAGAGATGGAGGACTTGTCATAGTTATGAATGAATGTCTAATAGGACAGGCTGGCATGACCAGTGATGGCTGACTTCTGTCTCAACTTGATTACATTACAAATCAATTCCTGGAGTGTGGTGATGGAGTGACATTTAGAGCTATGGTTACACAAAGCTGCACACTTTCATTCAAACTTTCATTTTTCACTCATTGATAAATTCCTGCCTGGGCAAAATTATTCCTTGATATGGTCTAAAGTCTTATTTTTTAGTTAATTTATGACATATACAATTAATTGCACTTATCAAGTTAATAAAGTAGATGGTTGAATTTTCAAGGCTACTAGACTAATCAAAAATTAAATTGTTGATCAGTTTGAAAGAACACTTTTATATAAAAGTTGTGGATTCTAAATGAAGGGCGACACTGTGCTTGAGTTTGTCTTTTTCTTTCTTTTTTTATTTATTTGACAGGTAGAGATATAGATAGTGAGAGACAGAGACAGAGAGAAAGGTCTTCCTTACATTGGTTCACCCCCCAAATGGCCTCCATGGCTAGCACTGTGCCCATCCGAAGCCAGGAGCCAGATGCTTCTTCCTGGTCTCCCATGTGGGTGCAGGGGCCCAAGAACTTGGGCCATCCTCCACTGCCCTCCCAGGCCGCAGCAGAGAGCTGGATTGGAAGAGGAGCAACCGGGACTATAACCTGGCACCCATATGGGATGCCAGCACCACAGGTGGAGGATTAACCAAGTGAGCCATGGCACTGGCCCCTGTCTTTTTCTTTAAAAATGGACTGTCTAGATCTCTTTTCAATAAAAAGATACATGACTTTCTCTCATAAAATGAAATTTTATCTTAGAATACCTTAACCAATCTTTAATTTGTGGCATATCTTAGTCAACACAGAAACTGAAACTTTATGATAATTAGCTATTTCTTCAATAGCAATGCAAATAAAGTCTATTTTTTAAGTTTGTGACTGTTTTGATTTTGATGAGTAAAACGTCGTCTTCTTTGTTCTGTACCGTAAGTGCTCAAAGTTCTTAAAAAAAAAAAAATAAGAACAAACTGTAGAGAGTAGATGGCATCTATCCAGTATGACTGTTTCTGAATGCAAACTGGAAAGAATTGATTGCATTTATTAAATATCCTTTCTATCTATTGTCTTTCACAATGCACTTGACTCTGTCATACATTGATCCAACCTGATAATAAGCTTTATTAGGTCTTCCCTCTGAATTTTCAGGATACTATTGCTGAAAGTTTTTAGAAGAAAGGAAAGAATAACTTACTAGATTCTCAATTTAGGTTTCCCTAGTGATTGGATTGAGAAAGTGAACAATAACACTGATAAAATTTAACTCTATTAAGTTTAACTAGGCTATCTTTTATTCCTTTAGTTTTTCTTACAACTCTACATCTTAGAGTCATAAGGTAATTTAGATGTTTGGATGTTTTCTCTCCTAAAAATTTTCTCTAAAATTCTGTAACTTGAACAAATATGAGAACTCAAAGTGAACTCCAGTTTGAGGTTATATCACATTAATTTGAAGAAAGAAAAAACATGACAATAACCATAATACATGAAAAAATAGTTACTCATTACTTGCATTTCTGAAGGAATTTAACAATGATGTCCATTGAAAATTCATGGAGATACTTCCTTTGAAAACCCAAGGAAATGCCTTTTCTTTGGGTTCCAAGGCTAAGATCCCTCCACACATCCAAAGTTTCCTTGACTGTTTGGAATAAAATTAGTGCTATCATAAGTTCTAGAGTCTTTGTGTATCCATTTGTTTCAGACAAGTTAAAAATGTCATTCTGTGGTCTGAATCTATCACCCCACTGGTTGCCTTTATTTCTTGGTTGATGTGATGGCTAGTTTTATGTTGTTAACTCGATTGGATTTTCTATGATTTGGAAAGCACTGTTTTTGGTGTTTCTGTGAGGATGTTTCCAGCCGAGGTTAATGTATAAATCTGAGTGAACCAATTGGGAAGACCCAGCCTCACTGTGCACAGCACCAATCAACTGGCTGAGGATCATCTGGAGACTCTAAATACAGAAGCCAAATTGTCTCTTCCTTAAAGAGCTGTCCCATACTCAACTCCCTCTGCGGTTATCAATAGCTAGTCTTTGGACACCAGGACTTCAACCAGCAGCCCTCTTGCTGCTACTCCAGTTTTTGTCTTTGAACTGAAATCTAGCTCCTTAGATTTCCTGCTCCTGAGACTCTCAGATGTGGACTGAGCCATGCTCCTGTCATACCAGGGTCTCCAGCAAGCAGACAATCTGTGATGGAACTTCTCAGCTGCCACAGTCACATGAGCTAATTGCCCTAATAAATGTCCATTCCTATATCTACATACATATCTCACCAATTCTGACTCTCTAGAGAACTTTGACTAATATACTTGTTTTAGTTAGATGTTGTGTGTTGTGATGTGGGAATGAAGATTGGAAAGAAGCTTAGAGAGAGGGATGCTAAATTAATTCCATTTTTCCCTTCTGACACTCAGCTGAAGATTATCTCCAGAGAACACTGTCTCAGAGAAGACCCAAGTGTGGTGCACAGTCAGTCACCTGGAATGCTGGAAATCCTGGGGTACACCTCATCATCCACATACAGTTATTACTTTCCTCATATCAGTTACATTACATAGAGATATCTCATTTTCTTTTGTCCTGTTTTGGACCATTCAACCTTTAATGGATTATCAAAGCATGGAGAATCTAATGCTTTAAGAATCTGTCCTGTATAAATTTATAACTACAGAAACTTGAACAAATAAAACTGTCTTAAGATATTGAGTCTGGAATGGACACTCACCAAGTTCAGCACTACGTGGCACTAGCTTCAGCCCTACACATAATATTTTAGGAAAACAATAGAGTTCCTTCCATTTAGTGGGTAAGATGAACAACACTTAAAGACAGAAGGTGACTTTTCCAGGGTACACAGCAAGTAAGGGCAGACATGTTATTTGAACTGAGATGTTATCTCACTGTAGACCACAAACTGTTTTAAAATATTGCTAAGGCAAGTTGAATATCCCATATCTGAAATGCTTGGGACTAGAAGTGTTCTGGGTTTCAGATGTTGAAACATTTGCATATATATATATTTATGATATCTTGGAGATGATATCCAAAGACAAAATTTTTGGTTACATTTTATATACACCTAAAACAGAAGGCCTAGAGAAAAAAATTTATATAGTATTTTTAATGCGATTATGTTTTAACTGGAACTCATCGCATGAGGTCAGATTTCCTACTTGTAGCATCATGTCTGTGCTAAAAAATTAAGTTTCAGATTTTGGAGCAGTTTGTATTTTGGATTTTCAGACTAGGGATTCTCTTTAAAATTCAAGTATAAATTCCTTTTATGACATTAACAAAGAGGGCATTTTAAAGTTAAATAATTAATTGCTCTTTAGTAAGATATGAACGAGTTTTGTTAAATGGAAAATAGTAAAATGTATTTAATCATAGAGTGTCTCTAAGAAGTACTTCTGCAAATGAGGTCATTGTACTGGATAGTCTCCATGGGTCCTAACAGTGTGAAGAGTGCATTGCTCTTATCTATCATGGTGTAGGAATTTAGGCTATTCCTTTTTTTGTGGGTACATGAAAGCCAATCTCTTATAAGTTATCTGGCTCACAAAAAATTCAATAAATAATCAGGCTTTCTTGAGCCTACATGTCCAATAGAACTGGCTCTTTAGCTTCATTCCCTAAACACCAATAATTCAGTGTGTTTCCTTTCTATGTGTTAGGGTTTATCTCTGAGCTTTGCCAAGTAGACAGGAAGGCTGTCCTTCCCCAGCAGGTGTGTGCATGCATACACAACTATTCACCTATCCATTCTCCCCACTTCAATTTAAGAGCTTTTGAAACAAAGTATCTTTATCACAGAAGGCATTAGAAGTCAGCACTATTGTATTCTCGCTTATGACAGAACAGACATCTTAAGAGTATGTACTCAGGTACTACAAGTTTAGAAAGAAAATATTTTCTTAGTACTTCTACATCAGCAACTGTTCCTAAATTGTATTTGATGAATAATTGTTGGAAATTTGTTGGCTCATGAGACCAAAAGTTTAAGTGAAAATAAAGTGCATGTTAACGAAACAAAGTAACCCACACACCCAGTAGCCTTTTGTTGAATACTTGCTGGGTGCCTAACACTACATCAGATGGTATAGGAAATACAGAAAAATATTAGATGCTGCCTGTACCACAAAGATTCTATAATATATTGGGAAATGAAAGCTATTACAAAAGTAATGAATGAGAGATATGAAAGATGCTGGATGTAGACAAGTTAAAAGAGGGTAGAGAGGTTGGTGGAGTGTGGAGAAAGAATTGTGAAAAGCAGGCTCTGCGCACGGAAGGGCAGTGGCTCCATGGTCTACGTGAGTGCCTGCAAGTGGTCAAGTAGCTGAAGAGAGAGGGTAAAGGGCAGTAATTGCTTTGGACTCGTGACACCACTACTCCAATGCCAACAACCAGTTTACAAAAAGAAGGCCAGGATATAACTGAAAGTAAATATTCCAAGAGGTCTGGCTGTAGAGATATCACTTTTAACACTCTTATTTTACAAGTCAAGAAACAAGGGGCAGACAGGTGTCAAGTGCCTTATGTAAGGCCATATGGTTGACTGGGACAGAAGTAGACTCAGAACTCAGGAACTCATTTTAGAGTGATTTTAAGTTAACTGTTTCCTCCACATATTATTGCCATTCACACATTTACTTTTTGATTTGCTCTTCTGAGCAGCACTTATCTCTTTTTAAAATTTATCTTGCCTGATCTACAGAGTAGAAAAGTCATAGTCAATTCTTCTTAGTCAGGCTGTTGATTAGGGGCTTGAATCAAGTACCCAAATTGAACTCAGACTTCACTAATTTGCTGAAGTCTGAAATCAGGAAACAAAAACAAAGAGAAACCCTAGTATTTGGTGACATCTGAATTATCATTTTGGTTGACTACTGGTGTGTCCCTTTGGCAATATTTCAGTAAATTGAGATTAAGCACCTTTTCTAAGAAGATTGCATGAAGATATAGAGATATGAAAGTCTGGAACTCTTTGGACATGTTGATGTACACTTACATATGAAA
Organism: Oryctolagus cuniculus; assembly: GCF_051225735.1. NCBI lineage: Eukaryota > Metazoa > Chordata > Mammalia > Lagomorpha > Leporidae > Oryctolagus > Oryctolagus cuniculus. Next base: position 15,741,528 of record NC_142870.1, on the reverse strand, counting down.
ATATTTATAACTATTCATGTACAAGAGACAAACAGCCCTCTTGAAAGCAATATTGAACTCAAAAATAATTGGTAAAGTAAGTAAATATTGTACTTCCAATAATTATAACCCAGTAATAACTGTATCATAAGATTATACTAGATTTTATTTCACAAAGCAATTATATCATTTGTCCATTTTTTCTCCCTTTCTTTCTTTACAGGTTATAATTCATCATGTCCCAAGAGGTCAGTATTAACAGTTTTTGTGACAGAAAGCAAACAGGAATCAACAGATGCTAGGTTATTGAATGGTGCAAAGCATTTCTCACAAGGAATACCTCGGCTTTCATTTCTCCCTGAATGAAAATGAGTGGAGCCACTTCCAAAGCTGCGGTTTTACCAGTCATGCTCATAATGAGAGGAAAGAGGTGCAATCAGCTGCCAGACATGTGGAAGGATGTAGTAGGTGCTTCAGCACAACGAGAAAGAAGTGAATTTCAGTTGTTTTCAATTAAAAAATTGTGCAGCTGGAACTTTTCTCTCTTTTTGCATCTAAATGTCATTAATCCCTGATGCTACCTTTTTGGAAAATATCTATGACCTTTCTTACCCATTATGTCTGTCACTACCTTAATGTAAGGCTTTAATACCATATGCCTTCAGTTAGCACTAAGTTTGCTATTTTTGTCTCTTGACAATTGACGTGACTTTCTCTCTGTTTCTCTTTCTCCTTCACACACACTGAGTGAAATGACTTATTTTCTCAAAAAAATATTGCTTTCATTAGTTTCCTGCTCAGCAAACTATTGTACCAAGTGGAAGTCTTTTTATTCAGCTTTCCTCACCCTCCACTTTAACGTCCAGCACGATTTATTGTGTATCATGCTCTCTGCATTTGACGCAGGCTTCTAAGATCACCTTTGTGGTTTGGCTCGGGCTATTGGCACTGCCTGAAATGCAATTTCAACCCTCCACATCTACAGCAATCATAGAAACAGAGACTAAAGAATCCCTGTTTGCCTATCTATCATACAAGATCCTTTTCAAGCCCTAGGTGTTCCAAGAAATGTATCTTGACCAATCTAGCCCACATAAAATATATATTGACTTATTTTCTCAATTACTACTGAGCATTTGATCCCCTAATTTTCCATTAACATTTTTATGATTGCAATAAGTTGAACGTTCCTTGAGGGAGAGGCTATATCTTTTGTAATGTCTATTACAGTGCTGTAGGAAGGAAGGTTACTTATTAATTATTATCAAAGATCTCAAGCAAGAGTAAAATGTAATTGTATAATGTCATAGTTACATTCATAACCTAAGGCTGCATGAGAGTTGCATATTTGCAGTCTGGATCAAATGAATGAATAATCACAATTGAACAATCTAGTGGTCAGAGGCAAAATAAGGCCGATGCGGGAAAATGGGGCTCCTACTTATGAAGTAGCCCCAACTCCATCCTCTCAGTTGCCCCATGGTATTCCAGGTGAGATTCGGTTCAGAACTCCAACTTCGATTTATTTTTAAAAATGACTTGATGAAATGCAGAAAGGTATTTTGATAAGCCAGAAAATACCATAGTTATGGTTTGTGCAGGGCTAATTTATTCATATTTCACAAGCTAAATGTTAAGGCATACATCTAAGTGCCAAACTAATCAGCAATTATACGCACCTCATAAGCAAATCAACGTCTCACAACTACAGCCTTTACATTTCTTGGCTCCGGTCCTCAATGCAGGATCCACAAAAGTATCAACAGACTGCAGAATGCCCTGTGTTAAGCTGAGGGATTTTTTCCTGAGCTAACTTGCTCTCTGCGTCCCAAAAGCATTGTGAATGTAGGCTGATTTGAGGAGTGCTGGTGGCTCTTCTCTATAGCAGGCCTTGCAGTTAATCTCTGACCCTATTAAGATCTATCTAAACTCCCCAGAGCTGTGCAGGGTGGGTTAGTTCCCTTCTAATTTCTGTGAAGATGTGCTTAGCTCTAAACAAATCCACAATTAGCTCAGTGCTTCAGCAAATTGGTAAGTTAGGGAAAAACATCTTTTATCATCCCATTTCAAGTTCTCAGCCATGATAACCTTTGTTTTCCTAAATTTGTCACCATCCCCATCCCTTCATGCAAGCACTAGCTGCTACTCCTCACCACAAGGAGGTGCATACGATGTAGGCTAGTCCCATAGTCTCATTCCTTGGAATTTTTCCTAGCTGGAGCAGGTAAGGAAGAGATCGTCCTTTCTTCTGCCATAGAATGCAGAGAGAAGCAAAAGAGCTTTGCGGTCTTGAGTCCAGTGTCGTGTGAGTAAAGCAGTACAAGGAGACCAAAGCTGGCGCATGCAGGGCGAGAGTGGGAAGATGGAAGGAAAGTTATGGCAGCATCAGTTCCCTAACCTCACCAAGTTCCCTATCCTCACCACACCAGTTTTTCCAAAGCCTGTGTGCCCAGCTCTTCTTTTGACTATGGGCTTTGCCTTTTTATCTTGATAAAAACTTCTCCTACATACCCATCTCTCCTCTAACCTATATATCTCTTGTAATCAGAGAAAACTGTTGAAAACTTCAGCCAGGGTCATGGAGGAACCTTTTAAGCAAACCTTTTATCAGGAAACAGGAAATTCTAAAGTTTTGCTATTAGCCTTCTCCATCTACCTGACTTGAAAATGTATACATCAACAGTGCTTCTTGAGAAAAAGAAATTCGGCTGAACAGACAGAGCTTTAATTAGACAATACAGCATGACCTGTTTTCAATGCATATATATTAAAAAGAAACCACAAAACTATGTTCATTAAGTGAAATATTATTTGAGTGGAATGAATATAGACACTGAATCTAATTATTGAGTCACTAAATAATATGAGGATACTGGCCAGCGTTGCAGCTCACTAGGCTAATCCTCCGCCTTGCGGCACTGGCACACCGGGTTCTAGTCCCGGTCGGGGCGCCGGATTCTGTCCCGGTTGCCCCTCTTCCAGGCCAGCCCTCTGCTGTGGCCAGGGAGTGCAGTGGAGGATGGCCCAAGTGCTTGGGCCCTGCACCCCATGGGAGACCAGGAGAAGCACCTGGCTCCTGCCATCGGATCAGCACGGTACGTCGGCCGCGGTGCGCCGGCCTCAGCGCGCCAGCCGTGGCGGCCATTGGAGGGTGAACCAACAGCAAAGGAAGACCTTTCTCTCTGTCGCTCCCCGTCTTCGTGGAGGAACGACACAGGACCCTGCGCTGTTCTTTCGTCTGCTCGGCCCTCCCCGGGTTTGCTGCTGGTTCTTCCCGGGTTGGCTACTGTCCCTTCCACCTCCGTGGAAGGGCAGTTCCCCCTGGCCACATTCCCCACTTCCGCAGGGGAGCGGCACACCGCCGGCCGGCTCTCTCGGGGGCTGCACAGGTGTTCCTTCAGCTAGATGTTCCCCTTAGATGTTCCTGGTGCATGCCGTCTCTCTCCTCCTTTATAGTCCTCCTCTGCCAATCCCAACTCGGCTGCCCACACGCCGAGTACGCTGCTCTCCACCAATCAGGAGCAAGTCCTACAGTTTATTGACTGAACTGGAGGCAGCTGGGTAGAAGCTGTTTTCTTCTCTCCCAGCGCCATATTGTGGGAGAGCAGATGCATAGAATAAGTCTTAATTCCAGTAACTTAGTCCAGTCCGGATTGCTCCCCACATCTCTCTGTCTCTCTCTCTCACTGTCCACTCTGCCTGTCAAAAAAAAAAAAATAATAATAATATGAGGATACTGTGGTTAACGTCAGCACTGTGAGGTAATAGGACAAATGAATCTCATCTTAATTGTGAGGCTTTCCTCTAAAAAAAGAAGTGGCATATTCTATATTATCAAATGTTATGAACAAAATATGAGGCTATGAATTGCTGAAATAAGGGAACTTTCCTTTGCTGTCATTCCAGCATGTAAACCACAGCTTGCATATGTAAAAATAAAGGCATCCATGGAAGATAATTATACATTAAGCTCATCAAGAATAATAGCTAGGATTTGAATAGTATTGACCAAATATCAGATATTATTTTAAATTGTCCACATATATAATTTAATTTTGTTCTCCTAATGATCTTATATATTATTATTATCTTCATGTTACAGATTAATAGACTGGGCACGGAGGTAGAGGAAGTTCAATTTGGTCAAAATTATGTAGCTACTAGCCAGTGCCGCGGCTCACTAGAGTAATTCTCCGCCTTGCGGCGCCGGCACACCGGGTTCTAGTCCTGGTCGGGGTGCCTGATTCTGTCCCGGTTGCCCCTCTTCCAGGCCAGCTCTCTGCTGCGGCCAGGGAGTGCAGTGGAGGATGGCCCAGGTGCTTGGTCCCTGCACCCCATGGGAGACCAGGAGAAGCATCTGACTCCTGCCTTTGGATCAGCGCGGTGCGCCGGCCGCAGCACCCCGGCCGCGGCGGCCATTGGAGGGTGAACCAATGGCAAAGGAAGACCTTTTTCTCTGTCTCTCTCTCTCACTGTCCACTCTGCCTGTCAAAAAAAAAAATTGTAGGTACTTCGAGGAGGTGGCAATATTCACATGCAGGGAGTTTAGCTGAAGAGCGCAGGCTCTTAGCTGCCATGAGAGTTTGCATTAAATTCTGGCTGTTTTGTGATGCAGTAGATCCTTTTGTTTGCTTACCGTCTCTGTTTACCTCATTTTTCTTTCCTACAAGTTCCTAGACTTAAAAAAATATTGATATAAAGGGAACAGATTTGATGCATTCCATAGGTACAGTTAAGGTTCTAGATTTTTTGTAGTGTGTGTAGTCTTTCACTTCATGGGAAGCTGAGCCTAGAGGAGTGGAATCTGATTGGAAAAATCCAGGTAACACACACTAAATTCCCTTCCCTAACTCTCAAGCCACATCCATCACATTCTTTTTTTTTTTTTTTTTTTTTTAAAGAAATTGTCATAGGAGACCAACACAAGGCAAATTGCAGCCTTGATGTAATTCTAGAGCAGACTCTGGCTCTCTTACTCACAAATGGATAGCGTGTAGTTATGAATTGCTGAAGCTACTTTGCTACCATTACGGAAGTTTCAGCATGAATCTGACAATGTGGAAGGCAGAGAAAACTGACCAGCCACCAAGTCCTTCATGACACTGAGACACTACAAAATGACTCAGGATATGACCTGCCATAACTTCCAGGATTATGAGTCAATGAATTACCTTTAGGTGTTAAAATTAATTTGGACATTCTAAATGCAGCTCAATTGATTTGTCTTTGACATACTTGAGGACTAAGAAGAAAATCATCATTTGTTTCCTAGTGAATGAAAAAACTCTACTAGAGTGAGTGTAGTATGAATTAGGCATTTTTAAAGTTACATTTCTTTTGGCTAATAGAGCTGTCACTAATACACATTTTTGCCTTTGAAATTTTTTAAAATGTGGGTTGGTGGTGGCAGATGCAGACACCATGGCGGACATCACTAATCAGCCACAATAGTGCAACTGTGGAGGTGGTATGCCTTCTCATCATTACATTAGAGGAAACCACAATCAGGAGACCAGGACTGGCAAAAGAACTTGTGACCCCATGTAAATGGTTGCTGATTTTGAGAACAATATGAATTCAGAGATTTGGTGAGCATTCTCCATTGTAAATCAGCATCTTCCCATAGCAACATCATTATAACTGGGAGTTGTTTTGCAATCTAAATGACTAAACATGCTGTAAATCACAGAATAGTGGAACGGTGTCATGAAAACACAGTTCAACTACAGATTTTTGCAATAATGTAAAATAAGCCATAAAATCATGCTTTCAAGTCTATAAAAAGGCCTGAATTTACATTTTGTTAGCCATTTCATTATACTAGCAATGTACTTTAACAGCTTATGAAATTATAATTACGTTGCATCATACATTTTACATAAAATGGATCTACAAGTTGATATAAATATTAATTGAACTTTTAATTGACATTGATGTTTTAATTTAGATAGGCCTTTTTGGTGTTATTAGATGACCTTGCTCAAGTCATTCAGAAAGCAACTAATCATAGCCAGCCCAAAACAAATCAATTATCCAATTAAATTTGAAAGCTTTTTTTCCCTCAATTAAAAAACACTGTAGAAAGTAAACAAGTCCAGAATCAGGTCTCTGATGTTACAGTAATATTTAGAGTAGGTATGATAATATCTGTGTTGGGGTTTTCCACTGAAAATGATTTTAAGGTATAATTTCATTTGACCCTATCCTGTCCCATTATTTATACATGTAGATAGTCCATATCATTCAGATATCCACCCTAAGGGCTATCATTCATACTGATAATGAGGATACTGTGGTTAAAAATTAATCAATTTATTTGAAAGGCAGAATTAGAGAGGGAGAAGGAGACACAGGGAGACAACTTTCTTCTGCTGATTCACTCCCCAAATGGGCACAATAGCCAGGGCTGGGCCAGACTGAAGCCAGGAGCCAGGAGCTTGAGCTTCTTCCTGGTTTTTCCTGGGGGTGCAGGTACCCCAAGGATTTGGCTACTTCAGCTGCTTTCAGGTGAATTAGCAGGGAGTGGGATTGGAAGTGATGCAGCTGGGACTTGAACCAACTCCCATACAGAATACAGGCACTGCAGATGGAGGGAGGCTTAACCTGCTGTGCCACAGCACTGACCCTAACCTTAGAGTCTTTTAGACAATTATGTAGGGAACTCTTCCGTAGTCCCCCATTAAATTATTATAGGCACTCAGAATCAATTAATGGAATAGGCACTGTTTTGACTGGAGATGTGGTAATTCAAGAGATGAAGTTTCTTTTAAAGCTATTGTTCATGAGCTGGTAATTAACTGTATTTAAAGAGATCCAGTGAGATGTGAAGTATCCCGAGAGCCTGCCAAAAGAACATGACTTCCTGTGGCAACCGTGGGTTGTGAGGGAAGTATATGTAGCTTCAGGTGCAAATCCGTGGTGGCAACAAAACTTTAGTCTGATCCTTCTGTTCTTCTAAGCAGCTGTAACTTGGATTGTGATGGGTCTGGAAGGCAGGTGGGGACTATCATTCCGGAGGAAGCTCTGAAGCTTGAGTGCTATGTTCTTTTCTCTTGCAGAAGTTTTTGTAGAGTCAAGTTTCTCTTATCTTTTTTTTTTTTTCTTGACAGGCAGAGTGGACAGTGAGAGAGAGAGAGAGAGAGAAAGGTCTTCCTTTGCCATTGGTTCACCCTCCAATGGCCGCCGCGGCCGGGGTGCTGCGGCCGGCGCACCGCGCTGATCCAATGGCAGGAGCCAGGTACTTATCCTGGTCTCCCCTGGGGTGCAGGGCCCAAGCACTTGGGACATCCTCCACTGCACTCCCTGGCCGCAGCAGAGAGCTTGCCTGGAAGAGAGGCAACCGGGACAGAATCTGGCGCCCCGACTGGGACTAGAACCTGGTGTGCCGGCGCCGCAAGGTGGAGGATTAGCCTAGTGAGCCACGGCGCCGGCCCTCTTATCTGTCTTGATCATGGTATAGCATGTTACATTTCCTTTCTTTACATACGTATACAAGTGTCCTGCATAGTCGATCTCAGTAATATTCTTATTCCTAGCTAGAGGATTTGTATTAGGGTGTAATTCTCTTAGCTTCTTTTGCTTGAAGGAAATTGTCTAAAATCTTAAGCTCTCAGGTAGTAGTCCTATGTCTTACTTTTTCTCCCTCCATTTCTCCCATCTTTTCTCCTTTACTCCTTCTCTCACTGTTTCTCTTTCTTCCTCTTTCTCTCTCTTTATTGCTTGTTCTCCCCACGACTAAATTAATGGAGCTATTCTCATTTTTTCACTCACTAGTAATTAAGTTTCATGTTGATCATTATCTATACGCAAAAAAGCAGATAAAGATTATACTTCTATTTATGGAAATAAAAAAAGTACAAAACATGTAAAAGTGGAATTATACTTATTCACATACTAGTGTTAGACACTGATTGCTGTTCACTCATATCACTCCTTTTTCTCTCAGGACATACAATTAGTCTACACGGCTATGTCCTTTTTTGTTTAGAAGTTCGTTGTGGCTGTATGATTGATTTCTAAACTATCCAGTGAGTTCAGAAGTTCAGCTCGGGCTCTTCAAACCTTCCCAGTCATGTCCACCAGCTTGATGTAGGCAAGCAATGTGGGTCTTAAAAAATCATCTGAGGGAGAGGAAATCAGGGTCATCTGCTTTAAATATCATGGAGCTAGGAAAGAAAGTCTGCATTTGAGCTATTAAATATTTTGAGATACTATTGTAGGGGAAGCAGTGTTCCATTAACAAACACAATCAATATCTGTAATTATCAAAGCCCAAAAGAATAAATGTAGAGGCTAAGTAGATTGACCTTCAAGTTGAGTTATCCCTTTTAAAATTGTTCTTTTAAAAAAGTTTTCAGAATATGTAATTACAAAACATGGATCAACAAAGTAGGGAGTTGAAGAGCCAATTTGTTGATACATATTTATGCACAATAAAGCAAGAAGTTCTTTATTTCCTAAGCTCTACAGATGCTTCTTAGAACCATTTCATCTACTAATTTTTGACATGAGTTTGGAATAGGTAAGGGCATTAATATTTTCTGTTAATTTCTCAGTTTGGAGCATTAGCACAAGCAGTGACTATCCAGATTGAGTTATAGATTACTGGTGTCCTTGTCTGGGGAAGTGGCTGCCTCCATCCGACGGCTCAGTTTCCATGGTGATATGCACTGGACACCTGAGCCTTCCTTCCCTAGTGGCTTGGTGAGGTCAGGGTGACTTTACAAAGAGGATATGCTAAAACCATAGGATAAGGGAAATAAAGGGACACAGCACGCAGAATTTGTATGTTTCCCACTGGATTTGATGTTTTCCTACTGGGAATGATAGATGAAAAACTAAAATAAAAGTATGTAGGTTTCTATTTTCATAGAAAATTCTAAAATAGGGAGGGAAGTTTTGTTTTCAAACAGGGTTGAAATAACTGACAGAATTTCTGAGCCTTTTTTGCCAAAAAAAAAAAAAAAAACCAAAACCACAGATTGATGAATTCTGTTCTCCAATTTTGTGGTTTTGGCTCTCAGGAACAAGGGCAGAAGACACTGGTGAGTTCCAATGGTCTCCTCCCACACTGAAGAGCCAGAAATGACTCCAAGGCTGGCAAGAGCTGAAAGGTGGGTTGGTCTGCCTCTGGCTTACAAGCCTAATATCCAGATTCTGGATATATCCTGGCTGGCAGCATCGGGAATGGGACTTGCAGGATAAGCAGTGTGGTGCCGAGGGTTAAGTCTCTGTTTAAGCCACTGGAGTCCCATATCAGAGTGTGGGTTCAAGCCCCAGCTACTCTGACCCTTAGCCAGATGCCTACTAATGAGTTTGGGAAGCAACAGATAATGGGCCAAGTTCTTGGACCTCTGCCACCCACTTGGTAGACCTGGTTCAAGTTCCTGGCTCCTAGCTTCAGCCTGGCTGAGTGGTGGCTGTTGCAGCCATTTGGGGAGTGAACCAGCATGAACCAGTAACCAGTGGATGGGAGATCGCTCTCTGTTTATCTCTCCCTATTTCTCTCTCTCTCTCTCTCTCTCTCTCTCTCTCTCATTCTGCATTTCAGATAAATAAATAAATAAATCTTTTTTTTTTTAATGAACAGGACATGTCATTGTGAGAAATTATTCTTCTACCAGTATGATAGGCTATATGTGTTAAAGCAATTACTAGGACATCCAAAACAAGCAACTATTAACAGAAAATGAGTTTTTTTATATATTAACAGATGAATACAGGTCACATAAAGCGAGGCCAATTGCTTTCTGGAGTTCCAAATGGCTTTCAATGCCAGTGTTCCCTCTTCATGTCTTGGCTCCTTCCAAAAGGGAATTGTGTGTGATACAGCCATTTGTCTATGATTCTTTTTGAAAATGTGTCTTTTTTGATTTTATCTTTCAGAAGCAATTCTGAAACTCCTTACCGTTCAAGGGGTAGTTTATAATTTCCCTTAACCCTGTACTCTCCTGCTGCTGCAATATGATTGGCAAATTGGAGCAAAAACGTGGGAAAGCAACATAGCATTTGAAACACAGAAATGCAAGCCTCTGCAGTTTTTTGGGAAAGGGTCTCACAAATACTTTTCACTTATTTCAACTCTGTTTGAAAATAAAACTTCTCTCCCTTAGCCTAGAAATTTTTATGAAAATGGGAACCCACACTTTTCTGCTTTTATTTTTTCATTTATCTCGATTGATCTGTCTTTTGGATCTCCTAAGACTGCAATCTCAGTTGTTTTCTTAAAAATTTTTATTGGCTTTTCTCTTCTCAGATCATCTTTTCCCTTAGCCAAAATTTTTCTTACTTACCCTAACTTATTAAGTATATGTTTCTTCTGATTATTTCTCTCTTTTTAAAAAGCTTTATTTATTTATTTGAAAGTCAAGTTACAGATATGCAGAGGCAGATAGAGAGAAAGAAAGAAAAGTCTTCCATCTGCTGGTTCACTCCCCAGTTGGCTGCAATGGCCAGAGCTGTGCCAATCCAAAGCCAGGAGCCAGGAGCTTCTTTTGGTTCTCCCACGTGGGTGCAGGGGCCCAAGGACTTGGGCCATCTTCTACTACTTTCCCACGCCATAACAGAGAGCTGGATAGGAAGTGGAGCAGCTGGGTCTCAAACCGGTGCCTATATGGGATGCCCACACTGCAGGCAGCAGCTTTACCTGCTACACCACAGCAGCGGCCCCTCATTATTTCCCTTTTTAAAATAAGTAATATCATTTCTTCATAGAGTTAGAGTGCAACTTCCTCATTAAACTTTCATACAATATTTATTTATTTGTAAACAAGAATGAAAGACAGTGAGAGAAAGAGAGAGATAGAGATCTTTCATCTGTTGATTGATTCCCCAAACAGCCTTAACACTCAGCTCTGGTCATTCTGAAGTCAGTAGTCTGGAACTGCAACCAGGTCTTCCACATGGGAGGCAGGAATCCAAGTACTTGGGCCATCTGCTGCTGCTTTCCCAGGTACATTAGCAAGAAGCTGGATTGGAAGTGGAGTAACTAGGACTTAAGCCTGCACTCATATGGGATGTCAGTGTCAAGGTCACAGTGCTGGCTCCCATTATTCTCCTGTCAATGCACTTTCTAGAAGCATAGTGGAAAGTGTGAAGAGACATGCTGAACAGAGCTGCAACATTACCTAATTTTCAAAAGCAGTGATTCTGTTCCAGATCAGACTCCTCAGACATAATTAACAAATACTGTTCCAGTTTCCTCCTTTAACAAGTTGATCTTGTTTTTCTTGGGGTGCCAGTCTTTGAAGACATCTTACTCCTTTTTAACTCATGCTTTTCTCTTCCATTTGTTAAATTTGAGAGAGAGAAACATATGGAATTGCGAATCTCAGTATTATAACAGGATTATCGTAAAAGGGACAGATTTATACGATCTGAAGAGAAACCAGAGTATATAACAGGATTATCGTGACATAGCAGGGGAAGTTAGAGAGTGGAAGAGAGAGAAGTAGAAACAGCTAACTCGAAATTCTGCCACCTTGAAGTGTTCGTCAAGCATCTATTATCAGTCCTGTGCATGAGGACACCCCCATGTCACTACAGCAGCAGGCCCAGATAATAATCGAGGTGCTGTGGCAGCTGCCTGACTCAAGGAATGGGAACACAACACGCCCCAAAGTAATAAAATTCCTTATTAAAAGGGAAGAAATCTTTGCCCGGCCCTTCACGGTCCCCCTGAGACTGACAGGCAATTCGACTGTTTATTTTTACTTAGCTCCAATAAATGACTCTATTTCATTCAGCTTCATAATAATTTGGCCGTGCACACTGCTACTGGCACCAAGAGGAAGTGTAAGCGAAGGGCATCATTAGAGGCATTCCACAGCAATCTTGGTGAAATTACATTCTTTGGAAACTAAATCAAGCCTTAGTTTCATGTAGTGGAACCTGGACAAGAGGAGAGTAATGTGAAATTGGTTGAATTATTCCTAGCTCTCAAGGCATTAGACAAGGTTAGACAACCAAATTTTAAATTATACTTTTACTCTTGTGTGTACCCTATCCATAATAAGGAGTTAATGAGCATATTGATATTTACAACATGTCTGTTTCTTTTTAGAGATCATATTTTCATTACATTGTGCAATTGTGGGTATACAAATAGAATGTTATTTTGTGAATGGTTTTATTGTCATTACTTGAACTATAAAAAGATTTTACTTCTCATGTGGGATCTGTCCTTAATGTGTTGTCCAATGTGAAGTAATGCTATAACTAGTACTGAAACAGTATGTTACACTTTGTGTTTCTGTGTGGGTGCAAACTGATGAAATCTATACTTAATATATACTAAATCGATCTTCTGTATATAAAGATAATTGAAAATGAATCTTGATGTGAATGGAATGGGAGAGGAGTGGGAGTTGGGAGGGGTGCGAGTGGGAGGGAAGTTATGGGGGGAAAGCCATTGTAATCCATAAACTGTACTTTGGAAATTTATATTTACTAAATAAAAGTTAAAAAAATAAAATAAAAAGAAGATTTTAAGTACAGTCATCCAAATACTAAATAGACCCAAGGAAAAAATGTCTTCTGTCTATATTTTTTCCCTTCTGGTTTGAATAAGTTCAGTGGGTTTCCTAATGCAGTGTTTCTTGACCTCTCTCCTCTTTTAGGGCACACATGCTGGAGTCTATTTCAAAGGTTGTTGCCCTCTATGTACCAGCATTACAATTATTCATGAGGTAATACACAAAACCTACTTAATCATCACTAAAAATCTTCTGATGACCTCCCATTCTTACAGCAGAGTCCAAATCTTCCTTGCTTTCATTGTCCAGATGTTTCTACCATTCTCTGCTGAAGCCATGCTGCCCTTCTAGCTTCTTTGGGGTGTCAGAAATGTTCCCAACTCTGGGCTTTTCTATTTTTATCCCTCGTTCTCACGGAGAAACTTCTTGCTCCCATGACCTCCCCGGTGTCTTGCTCCTCTTACTACATCAGGTCTCTGTTGAAATGCCATCCCCATGGCCCTCAGAAAGCCATCCCAAACTGTTCCTTTCAAAACAATTTATCCAGCCCAAACCATTATTTTCCTATTTACTTTCCACAAATCAATAATCTCCATGTGAAACTCCTATATATGAGCATACATGGGGATGTGAAAAAGTTGTAGAAAAATGGGGTTAAAAGGTAAGTCTATATTTTTTGAAACTCATACGTAATTTCTTTTGTATTTGTATTTGCATTTCCCATTAACTTTTTGAAAACTTCATGTGTGTGTGTGTGAATATATCATACTAATTGATGAACTCTCTTCTTGGTATAGGGTTAACCTTATGAGTATAAAAATTAACTGAAAATTGATCTTTGTAAAACATAATAGGAAAGGAAGAGGAGGAGGAAGAAAGGCAGAGTCTGGGTGGGAGGGAGATGGGTGAGGAAGAAGCATTATGTCCCCAAATCTGTATCTATTAAATGCATGAAGTTGCATTCCTTAAACAAAATAAATTTTTAAAAAATTCAATTTCAATTACCACCCTACGTTATGCTTCCAAACAAACAATAAACTTGATGACTTTGAGTGTCTTATTCACTGCTGTCATTTCAGCACCTGGAATGGCACTTGGCACAGACTGAGGGTGTCCATAGATCTGCCAAATCAATAAATGAATACGAGAAAGAGAGACATTGTGCCATGACAGGAAAGTTAAAATGATGCTTAACAAACCCCAGCCAAGTACCTCAGACTCTGTCCTTAACCCTCTTATGCAAGAATGCATATTAGAACATAATTGAATGGCAGTGATAACAATAAAAGAATAGCCATGAATGCTTTGCTATTTACTTAAAAAACAACCTTGATTTCAAACTTCGTTTTTTAAACTTCTACTGCTAATGATTTGCTTCCCAGTGTGCTAACAGCGTGTTCTAACATCTGTCTTAAGGGACCCATGGTGTGAATGCAATTGTGACTGAATCAGGGTGACAAACTTACATTTTATTCCTCTGTGAACACTTTAATTACCTTTGTATTCTCACACATAAAATAACCAATATCTAGCATCTAACTCTAGCTCATTTGTGAAGTCAATAGGAAGTACATAGATGACTGAATGTGTTCCTCTGGCGACCAAACACACCAACCAAGCTAGGTCAGCTTGGAAGGGTTGCTGTCAGTCGAGTCCCCTGTGTCTCATTAAAGGTTCTGCAAAGATCAGTGTGATAAAGTTTCCAAATGTGAGAAACCTACAGCAACATTTTGGTTGAAATATTTGACATCTCCTTTAAGCATTTCCTTTTTTTTTGTGACTGAATACATGGACATAATGGATAGGATCTTTAAACTCTAAGAGAAAAGATTGTACATTGGAAGATAAGATATTCTGGGATGAGGAACATCATAACCTTTTCTGTGAATTTGTGTTAGTGCACTGAACACAGTTCTGATGTTATCTGGGACAATCTGGTGGGTATTTTCTCTAGGCAGCTCTCTCAAAGCATGCAATACTTTCTCTTTTTCACATGACTGGCACATGCATGTAAAAGTTTACATTATTAAAGAATGTGCTGTCAAGATTTGGTGACAGTAGCATCATAGAATTGCTGCTATCATATATTTGGAGCATTGTAGATACTTACTTAAAAATAATTTGTAGGCTGATACTGTGATGCAGCAGGAGTCTAACAAAAAATATTATTCCACGGGTCAGCACTGTGGTGCATTGGGTAAAGCCACTGCCTGCAGCACCAGCATCCCATATGGCCACTGGTTAGAGTCCCGGCTGTTCCATTTCTAATCCAGCTCTCTGCTAATGTGCCTGGGAAAATAGCACAGGATGGCCCAAGACCTTGAGACCCTACATCCATGTGGGAGACCTGGGTGAAGCGCCTCCTGGCTTTGACCTGGCCCAGACCTGGTTGTTGCAACCATTTGGTGAATGAACCATCAGATGGATGATCTGCCCCCCCGCCCCGTATTTTCCTCTCTCACAGTAATTTTGACTTTCAAGTAAATAAATAAATCTTTTTAAAAATACAATGATTTGTACTGGTTCAGTGTCATGGTGCAGCAGGTTAAGCTGCCACCTGCAACGCTGGCATTGCATATGGACAGTGGTTCTAGCCCCAGCTGCTTGAATTCCAATCCAGTTTCCTGTTAACATTTTTGGGAAAGCAGCAGAAGATGGCCCTAGTACTTGAGCCCCTGCAGGGGAGGGCTGCCAATTTCCATGTGGAAAATTTGTATAAATCTCCTGGCTTGGGTTTACCCCAGCCCTGGCCTTTGTGGCCATTTGGGGAGTGAACCAGTGGATGAAAGCTGCCTTTCTGCCTTTCCCCTTCCCTCTCTGTAGCTCCATGTTTCAAAAAATTAAAAAGAAAAAAACCAGAACTTACAAAAAGGTTTGTAAGGTGCTACTAAACAGTTTCAAGTAATGTCCCAGAGTTAATTCTTGCTATAAAAAGAGGATGTTTTGCAATTTATTTAAGTAGTCTTGCTTCATTCATGTTTTTTTGTCACCAGAATGTAATTAAGTTACTGCTTAAAAAGATGGCATTGGCTTGGGACCTTTCAAGAAAACAGAGCTTGAGAAATCTCTGGGAAAATCTATTTATTATTATGCAGGAGATGATGATACCTTTGTGTTGGGGAACCCCAGTTCACACACAGAAGTGTACTTCAAAAAGTTCAAGGAAAATTAAAACTGAAAGAGCAGTTTATTTTGTAACAAAAATTTTTGAAATCGTGTTTAGGTTTCCCATAATGTTTACAAAAATTTTATTTAATATTTTTCATTTTATTTGAAATGAGATAGACAGAAAAGAGAAATATCTTCCATCAGTTGATTCACTCCTCAAACGCCTGCAACATCCAAGACTGTTGCAGGCTGAAATCAGAATCCCTAAACTCACTCTAGGTCTCCCATGTTGGTGGAAGGGAATCATGTACTTGAGCCATCACCTGCCTCCCAGGGTAAGCATTAGCAGGAAGCTGGAATTTGAAATGGAGCTGGGATTCAAACCCAAGCACTCTAAAATGCGATGTCAACATCACAAGTGATGTCTCAACTCCTGCAGCAAACATCCACCTAAGGTTTTTCATGAACTGTTTGAAGATATCTCATAGTTTTGTTATCAATATGGCAAATTAAGCTATTAATTATGATACTACTGCATATTATGTATTTTGAAATAAACAGTAGTGAGTATTACTCAGTGTCTCAAGAATGAAAAATTAAATATTGTTTGTGTATTAATATAGCCCATGTATAACAGGCAAAAATTTCTCCTTGGACCACAGTATAGGTGATTTATGTGCAGTTTTTGCTTCTGTTATT
Source organism: Oryctolagus cuniculus (assembly GCF_051225735.1). NCBI lineage: Eukaryota > Metazoa > Chordata > Mammalia > Lagomorpha > Leporidae > Oryctolagus > Oryctolagus cuniculus. The sequence continues at coordinate 15,725,269 of NC_142870.1, read as the reverse complement.
TGATTTTTCTTCATTACATAACACTAACATGAATCAGATTCATGATTACTCTTGATTGCAGATGAAGAAATTAGGACCCCAGTGAACGCAACGGTTTGTCCATCACACAGTGGGCACTGAGGCCAAAGGCGGGACTCTAAGTAACGCTCCATTCCCCCCTCTTCTTTCAGTGGTTTGTGGTGTCTTTGTTATATGGGAGAAAAAGGCAGATGCATTCCATATTTCTTCTTATTTACATGATTTTCTGTGTTACCTAGATGCTCCTCCTGCTCTGACTTTGGGATGCTGGTTACTGGAAAAGCAGACATATGGACTCAAGATGTCCTACTGGGCTCCCACTCTGAGTCAGGAGTGCACAGAGGCAGCTGCACCATTTACAGCCTAATTGCTAGTGTCGTAGATCACAGGATGCCCAAAGTTCACCGGGAGGAGATGAAGATGTCAGAGAGGACCCCTGAAGAGACACATCAAAAGCTTCCCCTTTCTGACTTTCTTGATAAGGACTCCAAATGTGTACTGAGGGTTGTGTGTTGTTATGGCGACCAGAGGGGAACAACTTGGGATGTAAAGGAAGAAAATAAGTTGGAAAGAATCACATCTTCAAAATCTTTCCATATGACATATTTCTGAAATAATGGTACGTTGAAGGATGTGCAGGTAGGCTGTAGGGTGAGGGTGGACTTTGCAGAGTTAAGTTCCAATTTTCTTTTTATGAAAGAAAAAAGTGCATAGAGTCCAAGTATAAGCTCTGACACTCCAAAACCTAGTTTCATAGCTAGCCTCTGCTAATTCCCTGCACTGAAGTCTTGATGTGGTCACTTGATCACTCTGGACCTGTCAAAAGGAGATAATGTTCTGAGGATTAAATGAGTCCGCCATCACTTTACCAAGCATTCACATTGCGCATAAGTGGCCAATGCATTTTTGGTTCTCAGGATTTCCTTTTTTTCATAAGAGGAGTCCAGCCTATGGATAACATGCAGGTTCAGGAGTCAATCTTTTTTTAGTCACCTGATGCTGGGCAAGCCACTCACCTTTCCAAACCTCAACTTTCCCATTTGTAAACTGGGGATATTTGTATTGGATATTTCATAAAGCTTCCTTAAAATAATGGAAAAAATTCCCTTACATGTAAGAAATCTAACACTATCTACCATATTGTAAATGCTTAACAATATGAGCTTTTATTATTCCAGGAAATTGTAACTAGCAAGGTGACAGGATATAGGGAGAGGGGGTGGATAGTGAAATAATGGTTCTCTGTTTTGCTTGAAGCAGGATTTTTCTTCTAGAATATGAATTGCTACTAAAGAAAAATAATCTTTGAATTTCCCCTTATCCAGTCTTACAAACTATTATAGAAACAGTACATATGAAAAAATGTATTTGTAGAAAGAATATCTTTATCATCGTATCATATATAATGTTGAACTATTATCTTAATGATTGCCATGAGAACATTTAAAAATACCCAACAGCTCTCACTGGTCAATAATTATATGGTGAAAATTATATTGAAAAAGGATTAAAGTGCAATGTCTCTCAGTTCCTTAAATTGAAATTTTATGACTCAATGGTTATCACCTCATAATGGTATATTCTTTGTATGTACATTGAATTGATGTTCTTAACTATTCACTGCCTTCCAAGAGCCAAGCACGCATTCCTGTTTTGATGATGCTGTATTTGGCCATATGACATTTTGATCAAGGGCAGGTTTTGAGAAGACATGTGCGTTATCTGGCACATTACTCATAACCTGAGATCCTGCTTTCTGCTATACAGCAGCAAGTTCTAGAGAATGAAAGGCCTCTCTTTCAGAGGAGTCACATGTAACCCAAAAGTGCCAAGCAGAACCTGGCAAAATCAAAACAGATCTGCAGCTGTCTTCAAATGTGAACCATAAATTGAATATTTGCTTTTGCAAGCCACTAGGAGTTAATGGTTGGTTGTTGTTGCAAAAATCAAACAATAAATATATAACTATATATAGAGGAATTAATATTCCTATTTGGCAGAGGAGCAACAAAATCAAATATGGTAAATAACTTGCCACAATAATTTTTGGTCAAATCGGGATTCAACTCAAGATGATCTGTCTCTAAAATGTTAGACAACATGGAATACTGTAGTCTAAGGATGGAATCTATTAGGGAAAGCTCTATAATGTGAGGTTTTAAAGGTGAAACATGGACAAAATCTAACATTTCATATGCTCCCACCTAAGAATGCTCAATGTATTTATTAAAAAAATAAATGAAGCAAAGCACATATATTCTGGACAGATCCAAAAGAACATAATAAATATTGAGAAAAAATAAATATTTCTAGGGCCAAATCTTTTGTTAAATTGCATTTATGTAGGTGACCCAGACACACACACAACAAAATCTATACTGAATTCCACTCAAACTGGATTACATTCTCATGGAGGAATTGCTGTTTGGCTTAGTGGCTAAGATGCCTACGGCCCATATAAGAGTACCTGACTTTGATGTCCAACTCTGGTCCCGACTCCAGCTTCCTGCTAATGAAGACCCTGGTAGGCAGTGGTTATGGTTAAATAATTGAGTTCCTGGCATCTGTGTGACCTGTACTGAATTCTCAGCTCCTGGCTTCAGTCTGGCTAAGCCAGGGCCATTGTGGGTATTGGGAGAGCCAACCAGTGAATGAAAAATATTTCTTCCTGTTTAAATCTATCTCTCAAATAAATAAATCAAATATTATTTAAATTTGTAAGGAGAAAAGAAGTCAGATTTTTAGTTAAATTCCTTTCAATTCTTAGCAAAGTCCCCACGGACACTTCTGTATAAACTGTGGCCTTAAGAAAGGCCTCTGGGCCTCCTTGACTTTCTCTAGTTACCCCTGCTTTGAGGATTTCTCTTCATTTGAGAAATGAATAATTCAGAGTTAGAAACTCTACAGTGAGTCTCAAAATCCCCAGCCTCCCAACTTGGTCATATCCTCATTATGGGAAAAGCCATTCCAAAAGGCAAACAGCTTTTCATAATTGTTATTTAATGGATATTGCCTGCTCCTGGGATTTCTTCCTCAGTATCTATTTGTAATTCAAAGGTCAGCATAATACCACTGGCATACACAAGGATTCTAAGAGATTTGTTCTTCCTGATTGAAATTCAGATACAGTGACACAGTAGATTAGTCTAGTTGCCTCTTTGGTGGTGTGGGTCATAGTTAGCAGGAATCTCTCCTTATCATAATTCTGGGTGAACCCAGTTACTAGAAAAGACCCATGAATGTGGAATACAGCTGGAATACTCGTAGGGCCTAAGGGGGATATCGCCAAGCAGGAAAGCTTCCTATTCTCCTATGGCTATTGTCTCTCCCGTTAACTGAGCCTAATATCGCCTAAATGTGTTTCTCCTTAAGATAATTTAAGCAGGAAAAGGTGGCCCCAGAGAGTATTTTTGGCCTCATGCATGTACGTATTTGCTGGATTTATATGGCACTCTACACTTAATTAGTGATGGCAGTCTCATTTCAAGATATTATACATTGAAATATTATTCAACAAGAAAGCTATTTTACCAAGTGGGCATGCATGATGATTATTTATTAGTTTAAAATACCTCCCTTTTTCCCTTCTCACCAAACGCCACTTCCATTTTGAATAAGCTAGAAGCATTCATACACTAAGTTTATGCATAAAGATTGGCTGCTTTCAGGTACTTGTAGCTTGAGCTGTAAAGGAGAAAAACATCATAAAAGTCACAGCATTTATGGTAAATGCTTGTTTACCTGAAAAACGGAGGCAAATTAAAAATCACAAAGGACAAATGCCAGCATGGATTGGATATGTGTGTGTATGTATGGGTGTGTGTGAGGGTGTGTGACTATGTATGTGTGTATGAAAGAGAGAGAGGGAAAGACAAAGAGTTTTCATTTTCTTCTTTCTATTCTATTTTATAGCGTGATATTTGGAGTTCACCGTTGAGGTTATTTCCAATCAAATTTCATTCAACCCTAGCCCAATGTATAGGTTGTTAGCATGGATACTACTGGGTTATGGGCCACATATCCTGTAGGTTTAAATGGAGGATATAAAACTCACTTCTATAAGGTCAAAATAATTCCTCCTCCCCCAGAGAACATGATAGTAATTTTGAAGACAGAAGTTTAAAAGGGAGCAGTCAGCAGTACTTAAAATAAAATCTAAGAGAGCAGTTCAAATTTTTGAACACAACAGACAAGGTCATGGGATCAGTTTTCTGCATGAAACTCTGACCCTGATGGCACGCACTGCCTTCCAATACCCTTCACCCTGCATAGCATCATCACTTCACCAAGCAGTCATGTTGATTTGTTGGCTTTTGTTCAGATTACAGCTTACACATTGAGGGTGGATGAGTCTGAATCAGAGGGTAGACATTTTGTTTCTGAACCTTAAATACCCAACATTTTAAAAGATGTTAGCAGAGAAAGCTTTCCTTAAGGTTAACAGCAACTGAAAACTGTCATACAGAGGGCTCACCATGTGACAGATGCTGTGTGAAGAGCTTTACATGCATCATCCATGATGTAGAGATCAAAGCTACATAAAAATCTATTGCACACATCATGGGTCACTGTGAGACACTTATCATTTATTATCCAGTGGATCCTTGAAAAGTGTCTAAACTCACTGTTGCCAATTTTTCTCCTCCTGTTCTCACTTTCAATTCACTCAGATTATCACCTCCTTCATTTCAATCTAACTGCTTTTGTCAAGGTCACCAGTGGCTGCTGTGGTGGTAAATCCAAGGGTATTTCTTAGAATTCATCTTTCTTGACCTATCAGCAGCATTTGATGCACTTTTTGTTGCTTTTAATTTGTCATTTCAATGGAGAATAGAATGAAAGTGTGATATGAGACAGTTCCTGAGAAATTTCAGTTGGAACTCTCCTTCTGAAAAAAAATAAAAAGATATGCTGGCAAAAGTAGGGCATGGAATGGACAGAGAAAAAAACAAGCAGAAAAAATGGCCATGAAGTGCCATGAGGCTGATCTAAGGCTTCAGGAAAGCTCTCTAAGACATGGATGAGCCATGTGGTAAGATTAATGTTTCCCATTCCCTTGGAAAACTTTGTGTGAGGAAAAATAATAATAAGCATTCTTATTGAAGTTTATTTGTGTGCTAGGCACTGATTTAAATAAATTATATGCATTAATTCATTTATTCTTGGGCAATCCAGATTCTTATGCCCATTTGACAGATTGAAAACTGAAGCAAACAAAAGTTAAAAACATTCTCAAGGTCATTTGTTTAGTAAGTCAATGTGTCATGATTTGGACCAAGATAATGATAACCATTGTCCCTATTTCATAGCATTTGAAGTCAGCCATTTACCCGGGAACATCTGAGCAACATGCTGAAAAGTTAGATCCTATGAAAATGATTAAAAATACACACACATACAATAATACATGGTTCAGTTGTGTTACATTCAGTTGTGTTAACAGAAGTGTGCTACACTGGAAATTTTCCAGCCACTTTGCCATGTGCTTCAAATGGGTTCACTTAATTCTCACAACAACCCTGTGTGGTATAATTACTGATATATTCTCCATTTTACAGATGAAGAAACTGAGTCACAAATGATTGTCCCTGGATCACAGAGCTCATCGGCACTGAGTTTAATAGGCATCTGGGCGATTCTATTTTCTTAATGCTTTGCATGTATATAATTTAATAATAAAAATAATAAATCCATGTATTGTGACTCTTTTTTCAGTTAGGAGGTAATTTTAAAATGTTGTACATACTTAAAAAAAAAAAAAACTTGAGTCTATTGGTCTAAAGAAGGAACCAAGAAAGCTTTTCTATAAATGGTCATACAGCAAATTTTGTGGCTATGCCGTCTCTAATCTAGGTACCCATCACTGCTGCTGCAGCAGCCAGGCAGCCACAGAAATTACACAAACGAATAGGCATGGCTGTGTTGCAGTAGGACTTAGATGACAAAAAGTGGTGGCAGAATGGATCTGGTTAACGGGCTATAGTTTCCTGACCCTACACTAGTGCAGTGAAACTGGTGCTGTTTTGTTAACTAGTATCCTGTTTAATGAGAATAGCTCAAAGCAGCTTCATGACTGTAACAGAATTTTACTTGATCATAATGCAACAATTCTTACTTTTGTTTTGAGAATAAAAATCTACCTTTTTTAAAGCTAGACACATGGTGGCCTGGAGTTTAACCTGATCCCTTGCAATAAGCTATGACCATGCAATAGATTCTCATTAATGAGATATAAGCAAATGTTATATGTATATCTTCTAAAAATTACTTGCATAAGGAAAGAGAATATACTCTGTCTTGTGGGCTGATCTATAGATATAATTTCTGGAGTTCCAGCAGCTATCTTGAAGCAAGAGGTCACTTTTAGAAAGAAACCACACCTGGTGCAGCAGAAAGATGTAAGAAACCCATGTCCTGAAAACCTTGGGCAGCAAGGCATCCTATATCTAGGATTCTTTTATATGAAAGAGAAATATAACCTCTATTTTTGTAAACTTGCTACTATTTGAGTTTTCAGTCACACTTACCTAATCTAATGCTGCTTGTGGCAATGGCCGTGTGTGTGTGTGTGTGTGTGTGTATCCCTCTTAACTACTCATATATATATATATATGATGCACTTGTTTCATGATACTAGGAAGATGACAGGATGGGAAGGTGTTGTGACCTAAGAAAAGAACTCTGAACTTGAAATCATAAAACCTGGCCTTGCTGCTCACTGTGTGATTCTTAGCAAGTTGTTTTAGCATCACTGACAGTTTCCTTATTTGTAAAATAGGGTGGCTACAGCTAATTCACAGCCATGCTGTAAGGCTAAAGCAAAATAAAATATGTGAAGATGAGTATATAGTAAACATTTGTAAAATATATAGATGCATATAAATATGTATATAATTGTATTAATGTATATAATTTTTGTGACTATTGGAGATATACTCATATATATGGAAAGACAGTGATGAACACTGAAGTATTAACATTAGTTACCTCAACACAGTGAGATTAAAGACAATGTGAGGGACAAGCATTGACCTGTGTCCCATATTGATATGCCTACATTCAAGTCCTGGCTCCATTCCCAATTTCAGCTTCCTGCTAACATGTATCATGGGAGGCAGCACTGGTGGTTGGAGTAATTGAGTCCTTGCAAAAGCTGGATTGATTTCCTATTTACTGGCTTCAGCCTGGCGTAGCCCTGGCTGTTGCAGATATTTGCTGAGTAAAACAACGGATATGGGGTCTCACTCTGTCTCTGTGTCTCTGTGTCTTTTTCTCTAGCATTCAAATAAATTAATTTTTTTAATTTCAAAAAATACATATAAGTGTGAATGGAGATTTTGATTTTATCTTTACATATTTATATATTTATTACAATGAGCATATTTACAAAATAAAATAACGAGCGCAAATAAAGAGAACTGCATATGAATATGTATGCAAATATGTATATGTATATGCATATCTAGCATGATAAAAGGCAAATACAGAACCCATATTTGCTGAAACCCAATATGATAAGCTTCAGGAAACATCAGTTATTGCAGATAATTTTCTTTTGACTCACAAGAGGAAGACAGAAAGTAGAGAAGGGAAATGTAGGGAATTTAACTAAGGGGTATTCTCTCAAGTATGATTACTCTGAATATATAATAGTCAAACTATATGACTCACTTTTTCCTGAAGGTTTTTAGACGTTTTTGGGCTCTGCATAAATTGACCTATACTGTTCCTTCCAACATGGAATTTTATTCCCAGCTTCACACACTTTGGCTCATTTTTAAACTCTAATATCTTTTTATGAAGGCTTTTCCAGTTCCCTCAACTAGGATACCATTCTTTGTAATTCTCCATACACTAAAAAATGCCTACCATACTATCTTATAGTTATTTACTTATATGTTTTTATTCCAATGTAGAATGAGCATCAAAGACATCTCCTCTTTCTCACTCATTCATTCCAAGTTCTTTTTTAGTGCCTTTACATCAGATGAAGTTTTATATTCAGGGATTATAGTAGTGGACAAAATAGACAATCATCCTCCCCTCATGAAGCTTGAATTTCACTGTGGGAGACTAAAACATAGATACAAAGTTAAATATCTATACAATATCCGATTCGGACAAGTGTCAGTGGGTGAGAAGGGTTCCAGGAGGGGATGATTTTGAGTTTTAATTTTAGTTTTAAGAGTTCTTTCTTTTAGTGGAAGAGAGATAGAGAAGGGGAAAGAGAGAGAGAGAGAGCACATGTGCTCCAATCTGACAGTTTACTCTCCAAGTTCCTGCAATGGCTGGGGATGCCCTGAAGTTAGAGCCAGAAGGGGGAAACTCAATCAGGCCTCACACGTTGTTGGCAGAACAATTACATGAGCCATCCCTGCTGTCTCACAGGGTCTGCACTGGACAGAAGCTTAAGTCAGGAGCTAGAGAAGGATGTTGAACCCAGGCACAAGTGTGGGACTCAGATGCCCTAACTGCTAGGCTGAATGTTCATCCTCAGGACATACATTTTAGGTAGAATATTTTTCTTGTCCCAACTGCTCCACATCCTATCCAACTCCCTGCTAATGTACCTGGGAACGCAGCAAAAAATAGCTCAAGTTCCTGGGCTCCTGCACCTTGTGTGAGACATAGAGGAGGCTCCTGGCTCCTGGCTCCTGGCTCCTGGCTCCTGGCTTAGGCTCAGCCTTGTGGCCATTTGGGAAATGAGCCAGCAGATGGAAGATCTCTGTCCTCTCCCCCCTCTCTCTGTAACTCTGCCTTTCACATAAATAAAGCTTTTGAAAAAAAATTCAGTTCTTAAATGAAGTGTTGTGAGAGAAGCAAAAAAGGATGCTGTGTGTTTCTTGGATTCTTCTTTAAAAGGTTAAAAATCTTCCAAAAACTTCTAAGACACTGAAGAACAGGGAGGAAAGACCTCCCTCCACGTGTCTAAGATGTTTTAACAGTGGTGAATTATGGTACTGAGGGTATCTTTAGAGTGCTTTAAAAGTCACTGCAAGAGTATTTTCACTTCACATAATACAAAACACAGCTTAGATTAGCAAAAAACAACATCAAAAATGTTTATAGAATTTTAATATCAGGGCTGGTGTTGTGGTGTAGTGGGTAAAGCTTCTGCCTATAATGGCAGCATCCCATGTGGTTCATGTCCTGGCTGCTCCACTTCTAATCTAGCTCCCTCCTGATAGCCTGGGAATAGCAGCAGAAGATGGCCCAAGTACTTGGGCCCCTGCCACTCATGTGAGAAGCCCAGATGGATTTCCTGGCTCCTGGCTTTTTCTAGCTCAGTGCTGGCCATTGAGGCTGTTTGCAGAGTGAACCGGCAGATGAAAGATCTCTCTGTGTCTCTCCCTCTCTGTCTATAATTTGGACTTTTAAATATATAAATAAATCTTTTAAAATAAGAAATTTTAATATCAGTGATTTGGGAGAAACATTCTGTGTGTTTGTATAAATTTTAGATGACGTAGTATATCTTTGGATAGCATATGGTTATGTTAATATCATGTAAAATGATGACAAATAATGTTTGCTACCTTTCTTGTTAAAAAGGATAATACAACTAAATTTAACCATGATGGCTATTTTGCTAGTGGGACTTCTAAATATTCTGTGAATCATTTTGATAGTTCACATAAAAGAAAAATAAAAAGCTTGTAAGTATGATAAAAATCTTGCATTATTCTCCAGAAAAGGAGTGTTGGTGTAATAGGAAACTAAAATTTGATACATTACTTCCAATCACGGTCTTTACATCACTTTTAAGACTGTAAAGCACATGTAGTCAGGCCCCTGGATCAAGACTGTTTAGATTTGACACTGGGATTGTTCTGGAACATCTTTTTTATTTTTTTAAAGAGCTGCTAATTATTTATTTATTTTTTTATTTGACAGGTAGAGTTATGGACAGTGAGAGAGACAGAGAGAAAAGTCTTCCTTCCGTTGGTTCACTCCCCAAATGGCCGCTATGGGCTGGAGCAACGCTGATCCGAAGCCAGGAGCCAGGTGCTTCCTCCTGGTCTCCCACGAGGGTGCAGGGGCCCAAGTACTTGGGCCACCCTCCACTGCCTTCTCGGGCCACAGCAAAGAGCTGGACTGGAAGAGGAGCAACCGGGACTAGAACCCGGAGCCCATATGGATGCCAATGCCGCAGGTGGAGGATTAACCTAGTGAGCCACAGCGTCGGCCCCCTCTGAAACATCTTATTTGAATAGTACTTTAAAGGGCAATCCTCTCCCCATGTAAACCTACGTTATTTTATTTAATAGGGATTTCTGCTCCTTTTACAGTCATTTCAACAAGTATTTGCAGCTTCTTCTATGCCTTCACGAGCATTCCCCTCTAAGGGATCAGAGGTCATGCAGACAGAAAAACAAGGGGCACCTGGCCTGGGCTTCCTTTCCACTCTGCACACTTTGTGTTCTCTTCCTCTGAACAAGATTCCAGGTTATAGTCTACAGACCCTTGCCATTGGATACTAATGGGGGGAGGGTTGAGTACTAGGAACTCCAGTTGTTCATGCCATGTCTCTAGTCAAACACCATCACTGTTAATCTCCATCTGGTTGATACCTGAGATCATCTCTCAATTGGAACAGATCTCAAGGCAGGTGTGATGGGTCAACTTGACAGGACCACAGACAAATGATCACATAGTATATTAATTATTCTGTGGAGGTGACATTGGATGAGATTAACAATTAAATCAGTGCACTTTGAGTAAAACAGATTACCCTCTCTGTTATGGATGAGCCTCAACTAATCAGTTGAAGGCCTGAATAGTACAGAAGACTAACATCCATCAACAAGAAGGAAATCTGCAGCAGAAAGCTCTTAAACTTGAACTGTGACAGTGACTCTTCCCTAGTTCTCTAATCTACTAGCACATCCTGCAGATCTTGGAAAGGTCAGCTTCTATAATTGCTGAGACAATTAAAATCTCCCCTCCTCTCTCCCTCCCTCCCTCCCTCCCTCCCTCCCTCCCTGTCTCTCTCTCATCATGTGGGTATGTATGCATGTGTGGATGACTGTACTTTCAGTATGTCCTCCACATGGCTATACCTATATGCAAAGAAGCTGTTATGCACATATACACACACAGATAAGATTTTATACATATATATATATAGAGAGAGAGAGAGAGATTTTGTGTCTGTATAAATATTTTTTTCCTATTGATGTCCTATTGGTCGTGTTTCTCTGGAGAATACTGATGAATACAGTGAGGCTGAGGGACTTAACTACTTATCAATTGTCAAATCTCACAATTAACCCAAAGTAAGTGAACTCAGTATATGAAAGAGTTATCTGCACCCCTGTATTTATAGTATCTTAATTCACAACAGCCAAGATAGAGATTCAACCCATATGTCCATCAACTTATGACTGGAAAAGGAAAATGTAGTACATGTACACAATGGAATACTATTCAGTTATAAAAAATAATAAAATCCTATCTTTTGTTACAAAATATGGGCAATTGGAGACCATTATACTTAGTGAAATAAGCCAAACCAACAAAGAAAAATATCATATGTTTTCTCTGGTTTGTGGTAGTTTATATGTAGAATACAAAAAATGTTATTTATGTGAGTGAAATTGACATGTTGAGATCTGGTTATTGTTTATAGCCCTTGTCTATATTCCTATGGAACAGTGGTCTTTCTACCTTCTACCTGTTGAATTCTTTATTTAGTAGAGTAATAAGCTTGTGACTATAAAGTTAGTTGAAGGTATGTTATAAGAATTAAAAAGAAAACCAAAAAAAGGAAGGAAGGAGGAGGGAGAGAGGGTAGAAAATACCATCAAATACATATTGAATACATGAAATCTGTTCTCTATATAAATTTTAAAAATTTTTAAATAACCAATTGCTTATATTATAAAACTAAGTAATAAATCTGAAATTTTCTACATGGTACCAATGAGTTACAGATATTCTCATAGAGATGCAAACCTTCACTTCAAGGTAAATTTACACAGCCTTTGCTCAAAACCATGCTGCGCTCCAGTGATCCAGATAGATCCATATTGTGATCAAATCATCTAGGGGTATCACTGCTTTTGATAAACTCCTGGATATGTTAAAATTCAACAAAATTCAATCTTCAACAAAAATTTGACTGTATTTTTAGGGCTCTTCAATTGGTTAAGTATAATCAGAAAAATCTGACAACAAAGATAAGCCATGGGAATCAAGTTGAAGACATACTTCAAAGTTTAAAATTCTCTTAAGGTTTAAGTTGCTATTTTTTAAGATTTATTTATTTATTGGAAAGGTGGATTTACAGAGAGAGAGAGAGAGAGGGCTTCCACACATTGGCTCACACTTCAATTGGCCAAAATGGCCAGAGCTGAGCTGATCCAAAGCCAGGAGCCAGGAGCTTCTTCTGGGTCTCCACGTGGGTGCAGAGGCCCAATGAATTGGGCCATCTTCCACTGCTTTCCCAGGCCATAGCAGAGAGATAGATCAAAAGTGCAGCAGGCGGGACTTGAACCAGCGCCCATATGGGATGTTGGCACTGCAGGCAGCGGCTTTACCTACTATGTCACTGTGCCGGCCCCTAGGTTGCTATTTTAATTCTACAAACAACTGTATAACTAATTGCAGATGTTCCCTGGATTTAAGTTCTAGGTGTACATTATACTTGTAGTTTTAAAGAATAACAAGACTCAAAGGAGGAAGAGATTAATGGACAATATGACTTTAATGAATACAAATATATATTGCAATTTCACAATGGCCAGAGTAAGATGATCAACAACAAGTCTAATAAGTTGCAAAAGCATGAGGAATTTTATGTGATTCATAAAACTGTTGTTCCAGAAAGGTTCTCATAATCCCACATCTGATAAAAACATTCAACATTGCAGCCAAGTGGGTTGGACATCTTAGGTTTCCTTGAATTCTATTATCTTTTTATTAAAAATGTGTCATAAGTTCCATAAATGACTCACAAGTTGTATTTTAGATTAGTTTACAAAGACATTTATGGATGTACCAAATGTCAATAAGGGAAAGGGGGACTATATGGGGAAAAAAAATCTAAGCAGTGTAGAGAGGGAGTGAAAGGAGCAGAAATAGCCCTGTTCCAGTAATCCATTGCTGTTCAAATAAGCACACCAAAACATAGCATCTTCAAAGGAAACTATTTTATTGGCTCAGTAGTCTCAACTTCAGTTGGGTTCAGGGGGATGGTGCTTCTGCTAGTCTTATCAGTAAATATTTATGTGCTTGTATTCAGCTGGAAGGTCTGGTTGGAGCTTGACTCCACTGACACAGATGTTTGAGCCTGTCTCTGAATATAAGGTAGTCTTGAAACCTCTTTCTCTTTCTATGTGATGTCTTCAATAAGATAGTAGGATTTTTTAATGTGATAGCTTGAGGCTTTCAAGAGGGCAAAAGCAAAAGCTTCCAGATCTTCTCAAAGCTTAATCCTGAATTGACGCAGTGTCTTTTCTACCACTTTCTATTGATTATGGACCCTACCAGGAAATGAGAGGAGGGTTCTACATGAAGGAATGACTACCTAGAAGGATTATTCATTACAGATCACCAATAAAATAGATAACCACAAGGAGAGCCATGTAGTCCTGGAAGCTATAGGATAGGTTGAATAGCCCTTATGTAAAATGCTTGGGACCAGAAACATTTTTAAGGGTTTTCTTCCTTCCCTCCTTTCTCTCTCCTTCCCTCTCTTCCTCCTTTCTTCCTCCTTTCTTCTTTTCTTATTCTTTTTTCTTTCTTTTCTATTTTCTTTTTTCTTTCCTTTTTTCTACATTCTTTTCCTTCTTCCCTTCCTTTTGGATTCTAAAATATTTGCATTGGCAGAATGAGAAATGTTGGGGACAGACACAAGTCTAAATATGAAATTCATTTATTCTTGATATAGACACATGGCTTGAAGGAAATTTCATATTGTGGGGAGCAACTGGGAGCAACTCGGACTAGACTAAATTACTGGAATTAAAACTTATTCTATGCATCTGCTTTCCCGGAATATGGCGCTGAGAAGGGAAACAGCTTCTACACAGCTGCCTCCAGTTCAACCAATAAACTGTGGGACCTGCTCCTGATTGGAGGAGAGCAGCGTACTCGGCGTGTGGGTAGCAGAGTTGGGATTGGTGGAAGAGGACTATAAAGGAGGAGAGAGACAACATGCACCAGGAACATCTAAGGGGAACACCTGTGCAGCCCCCGAGAGAGCCGGCCGGCGGTGTGCCGCTCCCCCGCGGAAGTGGGGAATGTGGCAGGGGGAACCGCCCTTCCACGGAGGTGGAAGGACCAGCAGCCAACCCGGGAAGGACCAGCAGCAAACCCGGGGAGGGCCGAGCAGACAGAAGAACAGCGCAGGGTCCTGTGTCGTTCCTCCACGAAGAGGGGGAGCGACACATATAATGCATTTAATACTTTTGTGATGAAACCAAGTATCATGATGTGAAAATTTCCACTGTGGCGTTATGTCTGTGTTCAAGATGTTCAGAATAGAGATTTTTGGATTAGGGATGTTCAACTTGTAAGTGATTTGGGTACTTGTATACCTATTCTCTAAGTGGATTTAAATGTTGATAAATTGAATTTAATATTATAAGTAAATAGAAATGCTCCCAGGAACCCTGGAACTATTAAATAATTTTAAAAGTTAGAGGTAGAACAAAGTACTTTTTTATAATTTACTTCCTTTATTTTATATACCACCCAATGATAGTTTTTCAAACATTAGCCCCAGTTTGCTGATAAGAAATGGGTTTAATGATGCCAAAATTTTGTTCAGGGTCATACAGAAGAGCCACATTGAAATCCCACTAGTTTTACTCCTGAAAAAATTCTTTAAACAAGCTGCCCTGGATCTGATTTACTGTTAGAAATCTGGTTTCCAAAATTCTCAGTCCATCACCATGAAATTTCAATCGATCCCTTTTATGGGCCTGATTTGAACTCCTGTCCAATGTAGTCTAGTACAAGAAATATGGGAGCTTAAATTGAGCTCCACAGCTGTGTTTGTTGTATGGAAAAATCATTTCTTACATAAAATAAAAGGAAACATTAGTAAATATTTCTTCACATGTTTCTGTGAACTCACTGAGAAATGTTAATGGTAAGCCTATCTGTTCTATTCATTAATTTCAAAAATACGGAGCTGACACTCTGGAGTAGTGGGTTAAAGCCCTGGCCTGAAGGGCCAGCATCCCATATGGGCGCCGGCTCGAGTCCTGGCTGCTGGAGTCACTTCCGATCCAGCACTCTGCTGTGGCCTGGGAAAGCAGAGGAAGATGGCCCAAGTCCTTGGGCCCCTGCTCCCACATGGGAGACCAGGAAGAAGCTCCTGGCTCCTGACTTCAGATCAGCTCAGCTCTGGTCATTGTGACCATCTGGGGAGTGAACCAGCAGATGGAAGACCTCTCCCTGTTTGTACCTCTCTCTGTAACTCTGTCTTTCAAATAAATAAAATAAATCTTAAAAAAAAAAGAATAGCCTTGTTTTGGATTATTACATGGTGGTATTTTCTCTATATATTATGCCACCCAAATCCTTCCTCAAGTGAAGGCAACCTGGGGTTTCTTTAGAACATACATCATAATGAGATGTGATTATTTTATTGTAATGGTATCAATGGCAATATTTTATGGTGACAGAGACTGTGGTATGCTCTTTTTTCGTTGGAATCTCCAACACTGAATGCCCTGCAGGAACCAAGTAAGAGCTCAATGAACATTTGTTGAATGACAGTTTGGTGGTGACAAATACCTACATATTTTTCTATCTGTGCTAGCAAGCAGAGCCACTGAATGTCATTTCACTCATCCTAAATGATCGATTCTGCCACCCAGGCAGAAACACAATGAGCTGATGCAGATGAATTTAAGAAGCCTTTGAAGGCCTCTCTGCCATGGAATGTTGCCTGATAGAACTCAGTACTGCACGCTGTCAGATATGAATTATTCATTGACACTTCACTCCTACATCATTATACCTTTCATTCTGCTGCGTCTGCACAGATAGGATTGATTCACACATCATACGCAGTAACATTTATAATCAGAAACACTGGAAACGTTTTCACAGAGAAGAAAAACATGTAAGAATATGCTTAGGACAACCACATTAGTAATTGGTTCTCCAGATTCCAATGAAGCAGGAGATGTGCTGGAAGAAAGAAAAAATAACTGTTGCTCTTTGTCAAAATATTCATTGTTTAAGCAGTAATTCTCAAATAGAAACACATACTTTCACACAAGGCCTAGGAAATGTGAATCAATTTGTGAAATCTGACACCACATGTTCTAAAATAGGGTACTTAGCTGGCAAGGATTGCAAAGCATTGGTTTGGAAAATCTATTCAAAATCATTTCAACCATGGAAATGTATGAATCAAGATTACTGCTTTGAATGAATTATCCTTTTGTGTGTGAGTGCACGCGTTTTGTTTAGTATTTTTCCATTGGAAATAAATTCATGACTATAGTCTTCACACACACACACAGACACACACACACCAGTACACAAAACACATGCACACAAACATATTAAATATTAAATATATAAATATGTGTTTAACATATTAAACATATTAAACACTTAAATCATAAGTGAGCCTAGATTTAGAGAAACTACAGTGTATTCATTCCACCCCTTCTTTTAATTTCTTTTCTATGTATTCAAATAATGGTTTGTTGAAGAAACAATAGTGCTATACATATTACCAGGTAATTAGGATGGACTGGGAAAAAAGACAGATACAGTGCTTGACCCAGGAGCACTGAGTTTCCCTGATCATAACCTGCAATTAAACTAGTACATCTCCTTATAACTTATTATTACAGAGTCTAAGAGCAAAATAATTATGGATTGAATGAGTGAAAGAACATTCCAAAAGCTTATTGTTGTAGAAATAATTTTGGTTCATGAATTTTCGATATTGTAAGTTTATAAATACTGATACGAACATGGTTAATTGTGTGACTGTGTAATGGAACTAATGATAATGGAGACTTAATGATAAAAATCTAAAAAAATTGTTATATATACAATTTGTGTTATCCAGTTCTTTGTTACTATGACCAAATGCCTGGAAGAAGCTGACTTACAAAGAGAAAGGGTCTACTTTGGCTCATGGTTTTGGAGGTTCATAGTCCAAGATTGATGGTTCCTTTGGTTTAGCATCTGGTGACCATGTCCTTGCTGACGCAGTCTGAGGCAGTACAGAGTATCACATGCCAGTGCAGAGCATCACATGTATCTGTTTGTGTCTTTCTTTATAAAATCATTAGGATTTAATCATGGGACTCAGTCAAGTCACTTCTATCTATAGTCCTAATCTATAGTCCTAATCTATAATTAGGTTAAGTTTCCACCCTTATTAACCAATGAATTGTGGGTTTCAATGTTTTTAGGATTTCAAGGGTCAAAGCCTGTTCAAACCATAGCAAAATTCAAGATGGTTATATAATGCAGTAGAGGCATAAATATACTTATATTAATTTAAAGCTGAATAATAGAGATCATCTTTTTCATTTGTTTTGGAAAGGATATATTAAGTCACAGGCCAGAAAGCAATCTCCCACGTGCCTGTCTACATGGGCGTTGTTTCGATTGCATTAATGCTGGAGGAGAAAATCTGCTCCCTTGAGGTACGTACTATACTATTAATTACCACAACTTATCAAAAAGGTAAGTATATAGGATATTGAGGCAGATACAGATTTCACCAAAATGGTATTTGGTAGAGGCAAATGTTTTGTGCTGACCCTGTGTAAACAGGGTTAGACATAAGGACAGAGACGCTTTGCCAACCTACCGGGTCTGAGGGATCTGACTCCTCATTGCTTCTGCGGCTTCACTTCCTTCTATCCCTGCCCTTCACACTGCTGGCTTTCCTTCAGGACCCTGAATGTTCGTGCTCTTGCCTATTTGGGGCTTTTGCCGAGTCCGACACGCTGTCTCTCTCTCAGTCACATTGAGGGAGAGATGTGCTCTCACAAATGCAAGCGGTCCTTACTATGGATCACAAATCTCCACAAGCCAACAGCTTTAATGGAGAACCTACAAGTGAGATTCACCCCCAATTCTAGGGGCCACTGCTCACCTCATACAAAAGCCAGGCCCAATCCCCATTGAATGGGAAAAAACTGGAAACATCTGGGTAGAGCAGTGGCCAATATTACAACCCAAACTTGGCATCCTTAGAGAACTGGTACAGGAACAATTGGAAAAGGGACACATAGAGCCCTCCACTAGCCCTCACAACACACCCATTTTTGTGATACCAAAGAAACAGGGAAAATATAGGCTACTACAGGATTTGAGAGCCATCAACAAAATCATAAAAAAGATGGGAACATTCCAGGCTGGCATTCCCCATCCAAGGGCCATTCCTGGTGGATACCACATAGCTACCATTGATACCAAAGACTGTTTCTTTTCCATTCCCATCACGGAGCAGGATAAGGCCTACTTCACCTTTACAGTATGGGAGCCCAATTTCCAGCTCCCTGCAAAAAGATTTCAGTGGACAGTACTCCCACAAGACATGAAAAACAGCCCTGCCGTTTGCCAAAGATATGTTGCTCATGCGACCAGCATACTTAAAGATCAGTGCTTGATCATACATGGATGATATCTTACTTGCTCACAAAAATGCAGCAACTCTGAATGCCTGTCTAAGTGAGACAATAAGAAATTTACAATTCCTGTATTTGTCTATTGCCACAGAAAAGGTACAAAATTTTCCTCCCTTTCAATTCTTGGGTTATCAAATCTCCTCCCATATATCTCCAATGGGCCCAAATCTAAAAGTCAAGCATAAATACTCACTTAATGCACTTCAGCAACTATGTGTCCAAATCATTTGGCTGAAGCCCTTCCTTCCCCTAATACCTGCAGAGCTTAGACCGCTATACAATTTACTAAGGGGAAGAGCCCTTCTTCAAAAATCATGTTGATATCAGCAGCCAAATCCACTATAGAAAAGATCAACATCCAGTTATCAAATTTAAAAATCTTTAGATATGACCCTCAGGTGCCTCTATTTGCCATAATCATATCTAGCTTCAAGGCACCCTTAGGAGTTATTTGGCAACAACACGGGCCACTTTTTTGGGTGCACATAGCCTGGAGCGAGTGTCATAAAATAGTTAACAAAGTAGATGCCATCCTTATGATAAGACTTAAATTAAGATATTATGCCAATAAGATATTTAACACAGAGTCAGACATAGTGGTCCTACCCCATCACAATTAGAACTGTCGACATTGATGCAGAATAGCACGCTCTTTCAAACGTTAATAATAAATTTCCCAGGACAGGTTGACTGGTGGAATGAGAAGGTGAAAAGGTCATGCCAAGATGGCCACTGAGCTGAGAAGGTCATGCCAAGATGGCCACTGAGGTGAGAAGGTCAGGCCAAGATGGCCACTGACAACAGAAACTGCCTGGCAACAGGCCGTGATTGGATGGCTTCGGAAACCACATGACAACAGAGCCTGACTGTTAACAGGCCGTGATTCGATGGTTTCAGAAACTCCCTGGCAACAGAGCCTGACTGGCAACAGGCTGTGATTGGATGGCTTTGGAAACTGCCTGGCAACAAACAGGCTGTGATTAGGGCATAGACCGCCCCTTGACTGGATTGGCTGCCTTGGCTATATAAGCAGCTGTAGCAACTGAAATAAAAGAGTCTGCAGGCTGCTTGCCTCTGGCCTGCTTTCACCTGACTCCCTGGGTCTGTGTGGTGACTCTGCATCTCTTGCCCCCACCATGCTCTTCCTCTCAGAAATGAATCCACAGCAACACCTTGCTGTAGAAATTTTCTTCCTCCCCTTCCATTCTCCTTCAATGAGGTAGCTCTCCATCATCCTTAAGCTTTTGCTGCAAACACTGCTGTCCTTGGAAGTTCTGAGGTTTTGGAGAATCTCCATTATGCCCTCTTTAAGTGTCACAGAATTTCCCATAGCAAGGTGGCTGCCCAATTTTATATACATAAATTCAATGTTCTGTATATAATTAATTAATAAATTAATTAATTTTGACAGGCAGGGTGGACAGTGAGAGAGAGAGACAGAGAAAGGTCTTCTTTTTCCATTGGTTCACCCCTCAATGGCCGCTGCAGCTGGCGCGCTGTGGCCGGTGCACTGCGCTGATCCAAAGCCAGGAGCCAGGTGCTTATCCTGGTCTCCCATGTGGGTGCAGGGCCCAAGCACTTGGGCCATCCTCCACTGCACTCCTGGGCCACAGCAGAGAGCTGGCCTGGAAGAGGGTAACCAGGACAGAATCCAGCACCCCGACCGGGGCTAGAACCCGGTGTGCCGGCGCTACAGGCAGAGGATTAGCCTAGTGAGCCACAGTGCCAGCTGGAAACTATATTAATTTCTACCAAAGTCTAACCAGGTACTCGAAAGAAAATCAATGCTTTAAGAAACTGACAGAAATAACAATATTCTAAGAGATATATATTATTATAGTCATTGGGGTAATGGAAGGAGCTGTTTTAATGCAGCATATTCTGTACGAGTACTAATATTCATTAAAAATGGGCAACTGGAGAAATTGTGGTGGATTTGCTTTTTTCACTACCACTTTGGTTAATTCCTACTTTACTAGGCCCTTACATCCTATTTGGCTTTACAAGAGTGGTAAAGAGTGTGAACTTAAGACTTGGACAAACCTCAATTTGAATCATGATTCTGTCAGTATACTCTACCCCATGACTTCTCAACTTCCCAGCTTTCTAATATATGACACAGGAATACAAATCCGACTCCATGGCTCTTGTAAATGTTTAATGAGGTAATGTATGTGAACTGCATAGTGTGTTTCTGGCACTGTTTAATATTCAATAGTCAGGGAGGTTATTTTGTTTTTAATTTTGTATTCTTATTCTCATCCTTTTCCTGATTTCTATTCCTCTGGTCTTAATTATGTTTGGCTTTTCTGATTTTCACACTCACTGTTCCTTTGGGTACAATATGAATCCTTCTAGGTTCTTTCTCATGGCAGATGCTCCTAGTAACATGCTATACATGCTGGCTGGCATGCTCTCTTTAGACTCTTTTTGGTCCTCAATGAGCTCAGTGTTGTTTTTCTTCTTTCATTCATGACTCACTGTTAGCTCACTCTACTGTTGCCGTTTTAATGTATTTTGTAAACTTCCTACAAACCTTTCTTAAACAGGGTGGATATTTACCTACCCTACTAATCTCAGCATCCAGACACTTCCCTTAACATCGAGCTACTCCTGTAGCGCACTTGCTGGTTGCTGACACCTATACCAGGGTCAAATCAGAATAGGAGAAAATTCTAGAAGTCTTTTAGAGGGTTGGCTGCTGCAAGACTGTGCTGTAAAATTATGACATAAGATGAATATTTTTTTGTCTTGGGCCTTTTCTCTTTGTTTTCCACATGTTTTTATATTGCTCTGAAATTGTCCATCAAATCCAAGCATCCAAGCATTCATCAAAACCTTGTTGTGAACACAATTACAATCAGAGGACAGGAACAAATAGTGTGTCTCTTCAAACAGCTGATTATTTGATGAGAGTACTTTGGGATATACATAAACAGTCAGTGCAAAGAGGAATTTGGGAGCTCAGGCTCTCTCAAGATCTTTCTAAATTATTATTTATTGACTTATTTTTATTTGTGGTAGAGGGAAGGAGGGAAAGAGAGAGAGAGAGAGAGAGAGAGAGAGAGAACGTTTTCCATCTGTCTTCTATCTGCTGATTTACTCCCCATATGCCCACAACAGCTGGGCCTGGGCCAAGATAAAAAAAGGAAGTCTGGAACTCACTTTGGGTCTCCCATGTTGAGGGCAGAGAGCCAAATACTTGGGCCATCCTTGGGCCATCCTCTGTTGCCTCATAGGGTTGCATTTTCAGAGAATTGGATCAGAAATTGAACTGAGATTCCAATCCAGGCACTCTGATATGTGATGTGAATGTCCCAGCAGTGGCTTAACTGCTATGCCAAACACTTGCATCTCATTTTTTTAAAGTGTTAATTTATTGGTTTTTATTTTCTCAAGGTCTTTGAAAATACATTTTGTATTTCATACATTCATCTGGTCCTGTGCCCTAAACACAAGTGATATACTTTTGTCATAGTATTTGCTTAAGGAGTCATATTTATTTGTTTCTTATTTTATAATGATAAAATTATCACTGTATCATAAACCTAAACCTGTTTCAAATTCTTATTAATAACAATCGTACTTATTTACGGGTTTCATTGTGGTTTTTCAATACATCTAATACAGTGTGTACTGATTAAATCAGGATAATCATCTCCTCTTCTCTGATATTACTCTATGATTGTGGACTTGGAGCTTTGCTCTTCTGTTTATTCGTACAGTGTCCACTAGGTTATCGTGAAGTGGAGTTGCCCCGCTATGCTGTGTCACACTAGGAATTTACTCCTTTGACCTGACTCTGATTTGGTCCCTGGTGTGCTAGCTAAGTAAGTCCTATTTGAGAAAAATGTCATGTGAAGAATGGTTATTTCTCTTTTCTTTTTCCTCCTTCACTTGTTTTTTTTCCCATGTTTTTAGCAATTGCGTGATTTTTGCCCAGTCTGACTCAAAGTAATCTGCTCCTCAACAGTAGATTTTTCCCCCAACTGTGCAAATGTTCATTCCTGTCTGACTTTGTGGCAGCAGGCACACTTCAGTGAAAGAGAGCTGTGGGAGAGACTTCCTGTTGAAAGCAATAGCACAGTGTGCCCTTCTCCAACCCTGGCAGGCTGCTGCCCACTCTTCTATTCCCAGGCACATTCATTGCAGAAAGTCAGTATGCTGCCCTGTGTAAGAGGAGAGGGGATAATTTCTTAGAAGCAATAGTAGGAACTAGGATTCAGTCAGCAGGAAACTGAACTGGAGCACTGGAAAACTTAAAAGAAATTTGTATTATTATTTTTTATACAATAAAGGAACTAATCATGAGAAACAGCATTCTTTGGGGGCCATGTAGGGAAAAGATAGCTATGAAAAGTGCTAAGTCAGATTATCCGTCTCTAGGAAGCTTCTGACACACGGAGACAGAAACATGTCCCCTGGTTTGTTTCCAGGTGTTAACTGTAGGTTGTTGCTATGCAGTACAGCTTTTTTTCCAAGCCAATTTATGCAGCTTTATAAGAAGTCCCTATGTACAAAGGAACAATTATTATTATAATTATAGTAAGAAATGTAGTAAATAAAGATTTTTGCTAGACTCATTAAAAATGAAGTGGGCTGTGGTTTGCCATGACAGCACTGGGAGATAAGTTTACATCAAAATTTGAAAAAAGAATATGTAAACAACCCAATATGTAAACACCCAGAGATAATATCATGAACTTAGAAATTTCACAAAATGAGAATTCAGACAAATGTTATACTAAACCCTGAAGCATGTGTCCAAATCTTTTGTCTATTAGAAAATGGTAACATTGATAATGCAGAAGTTATGAAACTTAGTTGTCTTCTGAAATTTATCTAGATGGCAGTAGGGGCTGAAGGGAAGGAAGAAGATGCCAACTAGGTTGACTCAAAGAGCTAATAGAATTATGCTTTCAAAATGGCCCATAGTATTGAAGTCCAAACTCTAAGCATAGGAATGAAGTCCCTCACCCTCCAGCACCTACCTCTGTCCTGACCACTTTGGCCCATGTAACCCTTTCGCTATAACCTAATGCAATCTTCGAAACCAAAAATGCTATTTTGTACTCTTTCTATGTGTATTTTTGTGTGAGATGCTCTTTCTCTAGTTTTTTGAATAGAAAACTTGGAATTATAATTCAAAACCAATGTCTTCTGATTTTAATATCCCTCAAGTGCATATCTACATTATATTTTCTGGCATGGCATTCCCTTTCTAGAAGGACAGTTTGTGGAGTTCAGAGGCTTGGCATGTGAAAATGCTCAGTAAGTACTGAATGAATACAGGAGTGATTGACACTGAACTTTCTGACTTCCCTCCTGAGAGTCTTTAATATTAACAGTTTGTTATCATAGGATGTCTAAAAAGAAGTAACTTTGGATACTTACACTTCATTGTAAATAAAACAGTAAACATGGAATCCTATTAACAGTCACAGAAGAATGTGGAAAGTGACAATATGAGGTAGTCTAGGAGTACAAAGATAACTATATACTACTACTTTCTCCTGGAGTCAATATTGCATCTGGACATACATTTCATACTTACATTTAAAAAATTTCAGAATCCGTGTGGCTCAGTTCTGGCTGTTTCAGCCCTTGTGGAGTGAACCAGTGGATGGAAGCTCTTTCTTTCTCTCTCTCTCTCCCCCTCTGCCTTTCTCCCTCCCTCTCTCTCTCTCTGTAATTCTGCCTTTCAAATCAATAAATCTTAAAATATAGTTTTTATTTATTAGAGAGAGGGAGAGGGAGAGAAAGAGAGAGAGTGAGCAAGCATGTGCTCCATTTAATTCACCTCCCAAGTTCCTGCAGCAGCTGACAGGTCAAAGTTTGGAACTGGGAACTCAGTCCAGCTTTCCCTGTGAATGGCAGTGACCCATATACTTGAGCTATCACTGGTGCCTCCAAGTTCTATATTGTCAGGGAGCTGGAGTTAGGAGTCAGAGCTAGGTATTGAACCCAGTCACCCTGATATGGGATGTGGGTATGTTAACTGTTGGGCCACATACCCAGTCTCTGCCTATTTTCTTGAGAAAACTAGTGTCCAAGGGAAATTAATATTTTTTGTTTGTTTATTTAAATAAAAATGTACTTTTTATGTTAAAAAATAAAAAATTCAGAATCCATAAAAATAAGCAAAAAGAAAATAGATTTTTCTATAATTTTTTTCATAATTATAAGAAGACTCATGGAGGTAAAAATATTTAGAACATCAAAAACTATGGTCTAATAAACAATAAACTGCTCCACATTAGTAGTACTTGGAAAAAATGTAACAGTTCTATAAAATATGGTTTACAATGTGTTAAATATGGAAAACCCCAATTTCTGGAATTGACCCCATGAATTTACATAGCTAGGAAAACTAGAATCTTCCACCCAGGGTCGGCGCCGTGGCTCAATAGGCTAATCCTCTGCCTGTGGCACCGGCACACTGGGTTCTAGTCCCGGTCGGGGAGCCGGATCTGTCCTGGTTGCCCATCTTCCGGCCGCGGCAGCCATTGGAGGGTGAACCAAGGGCAAAGGAAGACCTTTCTCTCTATCTCTCTCTCTCACTGTCCCTCTGCCTGTCAAAAATAAATAAATAAATATCTTCCACCCAGTATTTTTAATAGGAAGACAAGTTTAAAAATTCCTAAAAGGGTATAGGCTTGATTATATGTATTGGAGAACTGTCAAAGTTCTAACTGACTGGAGCCTTTGGAAATTGAATAAGGGCAACCACAGGA
Source organism: Oryctolagus cuniculus (assembly GCF_051225735.1). NCBI lineage: Eukaryota > Metazoa > Chordata > Mammalia > Lagomorpha > Leporidae > Oryctolagus > Oryctolagus cuniculus. Next base: position 15,699,897 of record NC_142870.1, on the reverse strand, counting down.
CCCTCTTGTATGCAAAGTATGAAGGGCAACAAAGCTCTCTGAAGAGCTAAGGTGGCTCAGTGAAGATGAATATCACATATCAAAGAGATTCCTCAATGGTCATGTAACTTTTGTTTGTATTAAAACACAAAATCAAAAAGTGAAATAGTAGTAGTCAATGGGAACTGAAATCCAAGATGGGTTGAGAAGTCCTTCCTCACTCCTTTGGTACTCTCAGGGTTTTCCAGCTCTGAGCTGCATTGGATTCAATTTCAGAGGACTGCAAGAGCTTAGAAGCAACAGAACAGCTGACACTTGAAGAAAATACAGCAAATACAAGAAGACTGTAGAATGCAAATCACTGTTTAGTTTTCAGCAAAGTAATCTGGATTTTTGTGAACAAACATGCTGAGTCTGAGAATGATTACAAATCTAACATTATTGAAAAACATCTTGTGCTCTATTAAAATGAAATAATAATTACATAGATTTACAATAATTTGCCTGAAGAAAAATAAAACATGAAAATAAGACTAAGGGCGGGCTGTTGACCAATAGTTAAGCTGCTGCTTAAGATGCCCATATCCCATATCAGAATTTGTAGGTTCAATCCCTGGTGCTGGCTCCTGCTTCCAGCTTCCTGCTAATACAGATTCTAGGAGTCAGAAGTGATGGTTCACATAGTTGGTAATCTGCCACCCATATGGTAAACCTAGATTTGAGTTCCCAGCTCCTGACTCTAGCCCATGTTCATCTCAGTCATTTAGGAAGTGAATCAGTGGATTAGCACGTACTCTGTCTTTTTCACTCTCTGCTTCTCAAATAAATAAATAAATAAATAACTTTAAAATGTGACTGTTGGGGCTGGCATTGTGGTGTAGTGGGTGCAGCTTCCGCCTATGATTCCGGCATCCCCTATGAACCCCTGTTTGAGAGCCGGTTGCTCCACTTCTTATTCAATTCTCTGCTAATGGCCTGGGAAAAGTAGTGGAAGACAGTCCAAGTGTTTGGACCCCTACCACCCACATGGGAGTACTGGATGGTGCACCTGTCTCCTGGCTCTTGGCTTCAGCCTGGCCCAGCCTTGGCTGTTATGGCTATCTTATGAGTAAATCAATGGATGGAAGCTCTCTCTCTCCACAATTGATCTTGGCCAAAAGACTCAGAAGCGATTACTCTCTCTCTCTCTGTCTATCTCTTTATCTCTCTCTCTCTCTCTCTCTGTGTTGCTCTTTCAAATAAATCAGCAAAAAGAGAAAAAGAGAAATGGCTCCCTTCATTGTCACCAGCATGGTGCCTAAGGATCATAGAATTTTAGTTGGTAGTATTTAGATTGAATAAAAGATTCTAACATAATTTTTTCACTATTTTGTGAGCAAGATGAATATTTAAGCAAGTTATTAATTTTAAATATATTTTTATTTATTTGAAAGGCAGAGTGATAGAAACAGGAAGGGGAAGAGAGAAAGAGAGAGAGAGAGAGAGAGAGAGAGAGACCATCATCTGTTGGTTCACTCCCCAAATAGCCACAATAGCTGTGTCTGGGCCAGGCTGAAGCCAGGAGCCTGAAACTCCATTAGGTCTTCCACCTGGGTGGCAGAGGCCCAAGTATTTGGCCATTTTCTATTGCTTTCCCTGGGAGGTTGATAGGAAGTGAAGCAGCCTGGACTGGAACCAGTATTCATAAGGGATAATGGCATCATAGGCAGCAGCTTAACATGCTGCAACACAACATCGGCCTCTAACAAACATATTTGTAAAATTTGAAGGCAAGGAATGAAGGAATCCATATATAAGGTATTTTCATAGACTACATTGATGATCTAGGTCTGAACATAATTTTAGTGATAATTGTGAGATCCTCTTGGATTTAAAAAAGTCAAGCGGATGCAGAAAGGGAAGATGAGACTTATTGGCAGTGTGTGTGTGAGAATTGGAGACTTGAGTTGTCTAAATTAGCTGAGATGTCACAGGATCCTAGGCCACATTTGAAAGCAATGTTCCCGTTCAGCTGTAATCGCTCAGACAACATCCGGTGTAAGGTCATACTCTGTAGGTCCTATAGTTCATGATGAAGTTAGAGGAATTTATAGGAAAGGCAACGAAAATAAAACCAGGTTGATCCTTCAATAAGGAACGCTTGATGAAACAAACTATTTAATGTGAAGAAAATATGTCTCTGTGGTAGTAAGAAAGGTTATTTATTTGGTCTCACCTATATGAAGTGTTTTCATGTGGAGAGATGTTAAAGTATTCTATACAGCTCCCTGGGCTCGAATTAAGACAAACTGCTAAAGACAAAATTAAGACAAACTGAAGAAGACAGATTTTGGCATTTTGAGGAAATTTTCAAATGGTCATCAATGCTCAAAGGTAGATTTGCTTTCCTTGGAAGTGTGGGGTGGACATAGATTGGGTGGAGTGGGAATGGAAGAACACAAATTTCATGTTGGGCTTCATGAATCAAACTCCTTCACCAACCTTGAGATAAAGTAATTCCATGGGTTAGGGGAAAATGTTTTCATATCTGTCCTAACTTTTACACCATTAGCAGTTTAAAAACAGAAAAATAAGTAAAACATGAAATTGAATACATCCTTCACCAGCAATGTAAAGATCATGTTTAGGAAAATGAATATGAAGTCTCAAAGTGTTCAGAAATATTAAAACTTTTGTTAGTCAGATTCGTCTAAAAGAAATCACCCCTTGTCATGAGGAACTAGGACACATCAGAACAATTCAAGCATCATGGTCTGCGAACATGCCTGTCTTTTACGGATGTCTTTTTTTCATATTGAGCCATCTTTAAGAATCTTTGCAATAGAAAGGAGGATAATGAACAACCATGAAAATTAATCCAGCTGGATTTCTGAAATACACTTTCAGAAGCTCCCCACAGCTGACTCAATGAATCACTGCCTAACCTATAGGAAATATCCTTGAAAAGGAGTCACAAAGGACCAATGGGTTTGACAAGAGGCTAAGAGTGGTGAAAAAATGATTTCCTGTAAAATGAGTTCAATAATTGTTTTTGCTCAAAATAATTTTTATATAATGTGCCTGAAAACGTAATGATATTTTCTAGCATTCTCTTGCTGAAATACCAAGATGTAGAATGAGAAAGCTTAAGGCCAAATAAAAAATGTACTATAGGTAAGGAGCTCCTAAACACAAGTATTGCTATAGCCATAATTTTATAAAATACACACACCAGGTGGAAAAAAGTTTAGGAGATTTGGTTGGGCAAGTAAATGGCAATAGGACATGGCTTAGCAAATGGCTGATTATACAGGTTGACCAAATCTTTACTTTACATATGGAAGAGTTAGCATTGTTTAGCTACCTAACAAAAGTATATATAATATTCAGCTTGTCTTTATTTACTGTATAACCAAATAAAAAGGCTGTGTAAGTAGCATTTTAATTTTTATAAAACTGCAAAATACACACACTCTCTCAAGTTGAACGGTGAGTTATGTTTCACTCAATGATAGTAGCTACAATAACTTTCCAATGTCAATTGAAAATCAATATACCATTATCGAATTCAGCCAAAATAGGCCATATTAATGAATTGAATTCTTCCAGATTTGTAAAACTGTTCATCAAAATTGTACAAGCTTGCCTATTGCTTCTTAATAACTGTAGCAGACACTGCAACTTTAGATTCCATGATGCAGATATTTGAATACTTTATAATTATTTCAGTCTCTGAGAATGCATACCATTTCTGATTTGAACACAGTATTTTTGATACATGCTAAGAAATGAAGTAGTCATTCTTACAGTAGTGGTAATAAATCTAAATTGTCCTGTTCACTCTTCTCCCCATTTCCTCTGAAACTGAAATAATAATTCCATCGATGGCCATAATAGAGTTAACAGGTTTTATATATACTCAGAATGCACAATGGGATACAAGTGTAAATAAGTTATTTTTCTTTTTATTTTAACATAATGCCCAAATTAATTTTATTGGGTATTTCTGATGTCTGAAAATCAGGTCTCTCTCTGTGCCAAAACTATCACAAAAGAATGGAGAGTGTACACAATGATACATACTGATAATTTCAACATACTCCCTCTTTCTTCTACAATGGCTTTCTTTTCTTTTACTCTTGGAAGTTTTTCTTGGAAATAAAAGTCAAGTGATGCTAAGATCAGTTGCCTCCTCCTAAGCACCCACCTTCAACCCAGCTATTAAATGAACAAAACTCAATGCATTTGCTTCTCTGACCCAAGCTTCCCTAAACTTTGTTGTTGACTCTGTCTTAGATGATCAAATTTTTATTATTTCTGGGTGAATTATTGTAGGATGTTCTAAATCTCTAGTTGATTCGTTTTTCCCATGTGCTTTGCCTCAGCAAACGTACCAGTCTGATCTGCCAAAAACATCTAATGCTTACAAAGCCAACTTCAAACAGTCCTGATAAATCCACTGTTTTGAATCACCCAGGCCATTGCTTGCTTTCCAAAGTGAATATTCAAAAGATTATCTGTCTTTTGGTTTCAGCTGATAGTCCAGAGAGAACAGAACCAGAAATGTAATATTGTGCCCCTCCCTGTTTCTGTTTATGTTCATGGTGATTTGAAGGTTTGTTCACAATGGAAAATGGAACATTTATTGCAATAGGAAACCTACGTTCCTTCTTAGGAATAAAGGTTGTATGTGCAATGGGGAAATAAAGTTAAGGAAAGAAAGGATTGATCTACTAGATGTGGGTCAATATATTTCAAATTTTGATAGCACAGTAGAGATTCTCAAAAGTTTTATACACATTTTGTGGGTCAATTTAAGGTTACTAATTTCAGAAGAAAAATCCTGCATTTGGAACTTAACAGAGCTATAAGTTTGTGGTACTTATATTTTAGAATATGTATTTTTGATCATGATAGGAGAGTCAATTCCAGTGGGAAAAATTCATCATTTCCCTTTAATAATCAAGAGTAGAAGGGCAAAGATAAGGCAATAGCATCTCAAAGCTATTTAGTGGAGCAATCAATATTAACTTTACAGCATTATTATATCAAAAGCTTTAACTTTCCAGTTTACTACTTGGCAGGAAATCTTAATATCTTGGCATTCAATACAGCAGAGAATCTAGTGATTTTTCAGTCTCTATGAGAACAGTCTTCCAGTTTCACCCACAGTTTAAGACCTGTAAAAACACTTGAGAGGCCCTTTCTAGGGATCATATCTATCATTTAATTACTGATTTCAGAATTATAGTGCAGAGATAGGTATATTCAAGGAATCTTAAAAGCATTTATGGACAATGTGTGCTAAAAAGAGCTATGCATGGATTTCAACATTTTTACACCAAAATCTTACTTTGGTATTCCATTTTTCCATGATGTAACTTCTTATAGCATAAGATATTTAAGAACATGTTTCATGTTATATGTTTCTCACCATATACTCCAATTATTCAATTAGTTCCCTCTTTATTCATCTATATTCTCAGCTCTGAGCTCCCTGGCTCCCTCAATGGCAAATGTCTGCTAGGACTCAATAAATATCCATACAATATGAGAATGACTCAATGAGCAACCTCTTCTGACTACACGCAGGTTGTCAAAGCATCATATTTGAAGAACTTGGCTCATGGGTGAATGATAGATGCTAAAACCTTCTGGGGATCCCAGGTAATGTCTGTTGCAGCTCAAGCCAGTGACATTTACTTTGAATTTGAATCAGGACCCCTGAGTCACATCAAATTCAACTGGCATTGTAAATTGGCTTTTTGAGGACTTAGGGTCTTCTTGCTTGTTTGTTTAGTTTTGTTTTTTTATTTTTAATTTTATTTTCTCAAAAGAAATAGAGCTAGAATCTGATCTACAGGGTGGTAAAATAGTTGTACTGAAAACCATGAAACATCTTACAGAAAGGATGTTTTTCTTTGATTTCTGCATAACTGTAATTATGACAATATTTTGAAATTTATTGAAACTAGTTTTTTGGTGTATGTGTGAAGGGCATTACATATTCTTATATATAAGATATATGGACCTTGTGTTCTAAAAGATTTCTTATTTTAAATTTCTTTGTTCAAAGCCTCAGTAGGCAGTTGGGAAAGAGAAACATCCATTTCAACAAGAGGATAAAAATCCCAAGAGAAAATAAATGCATTTTAATTTAGCAGGAATACACCTAAAAGTTAATTCATTTGTCAGGGTTGGGGAGGATGACTATGGGAGATAATTTAGAACCAATTCTCCTTCTTTAAATAAGGGAACCTGCTTGGCTACTGATTTAAATTTATATGCTTATTCCTTCTAGAGTGAAGATTCTTCCTTTTGACTGGCTCAGTCCCCACAGACTCCTTGTTGTAGGGCAGGAAGTTGGTTCTGTCAAGTCCAAGTTTTCACTCTATTTTAGTCAGTGCACTGGGAGTAGAACTGGTATAGGCAACTGTCATTTTCTGACAGGAGAGTGACAATGGAAGTTGTACTCACACTCTCATTATGCCATTTTGAGAGGCAGAGTGTCTCTGGAGTACACACTCAGTGGTTTATTGGTCTTAATTTGATATTTGCTCTAATAGATATCTCTGTCATTCTATTCTTGTCTTTGGCTTAATTTAATTTTATTACCTATAAATATGGATTTTTCAGAAATGTTTAAGAATCCTAATTTGTCTTACCTGGAATGTAACAAATTCCTGCAATTATCATACCATTAGGTCAATGCTGACAAATGTCTGACATCAGTTAATATCTAGTAGCATTAAAACTTGAAGGTCAAAATTAAGTCCTTGGCTGGGGACTTCATACACTGGTGTGGGAATGCCTCATACTTCAACTTTCCGCTACTACTTTGGCACATACTTCTCTTTGATCCTAATAAGTTCTTAAATTTAAATTTAGATGATTTTAAGAGATACTGAAGTAAAATTCAAGGAATTGTCAAATTCTAGGCAAATATTACTTCAAATTACTTATTAAAACTCCCTCTACATTTGGGGAAAACATAACAAACAAAAGTGAAAGAATATGGGCCTTTAACTATCTCTTTAAATTGTACTGTGCAGAAGCATTCAGTGCCCTTATGCACATTTCCACATTTTGTTGAGATACAGGTCAAGCCTCCTTAATACAAAAATCTGAAATTCAAAATGTTTCAAAGTTCTGAATGTTTTGAGTGCTGACATTATATACAAGTGAAAATGTCCATACCTGACTTCATTTGAGGGGTTGGAATCACACTACAGGTATGTTAAAAATAATGCAGGGGGAATTCTAAGAAGGCAGAACAGGCAACAATGTGCTGTGCTAGGATTGGGATAAATAGTATAAAAAAAAAACTGTAGGAAGTGCACTCTCAGAGGAAGAATTAGAGAGAAAACTGCAGTGGAAATGTTACAGAAGGAAAAGGAATGTCATGGACCTATGGTGGAAGGTGCGGATGTGCAGCATGAACACAGAAACAACACACTAAGCAGCCGAGAGCCTGAGCAGGGGGCAGGTTGGAAACAGAGGTGAGACCAAACTTCAGCAGCCCATGGTGATATAGCTGGAGGGACAGTATGGTGCAAGTCTGGCCTGGAGCCCTAGGGGCTAGCAGGTACTCCTGGACCAAGTGGACGTAAAAGGGGCACATTTCCCTCTCACCAACCTTCCCACAACAGCACCTGGCACCCAGCTGAGAGAGGGCGGGCACCATTTTGGGCTTGGGTGGCAGCTGTAGAAGCCCTTGGTAGCTTGCACAGCAACTGGCTGAGACAGGACGCCATCTTCTCAGCAATATTGGCAGCAGTGGCAGTGAGAGGGCAACCCTTGGCCAGTGGCTTTTGTGTACACATGTGATCCAGAGATTCTAGTGGAAGAAAAAAAATCCATGGTCCCTATTGACTTTGAGCCCAGCTGGGAAAATAGACAGGAGGCTGGGCACCCATGTAGTACTGTGAGGTGCCCCCAGTCTCCCAAAACACCATAGGATCTGGGGTTCAAACCACCTAGGCAGAGCACTTACAGAGAGCTGGCTTGGGGAACATCTACCTCTCTTTGGACCAAACAGGTTGGTGGGGCAGAGTGGAGCCTCTGCACCCAGTGACTATGGGAACCTATGTGCTGAGACTATAGGGACTCGGTGGCTGCACAATAGGGTGCAGGTGTAGCTGGATCTCTGGGAAATCACAGTGTGCAGCTCCACATGCTCAGAGCTCCCTGGTTGCCTAGGGCAGTGGGATTCATGCTTGGAGTGAGGACTGTGCAGACCATTTGTTGAGCAGTTCTTATGGCTTTGCGGATGAATGCTGGGCATTGATTACCTTGAAGGAGAGGAGGTGAGGTGATCACACCAACAGAAGTGACAGTTCCTCCTCTTCTGTTAACAAGAGATCTACCATACCCAACTTGGGTGTTACTGGGGGCACTCGTCTCACTCTGGAGCACTGACCAGAGCTCCCTGGCCATATCCAGCATACATCTCTTGGAATTCACTGAAGGTGCAGATATTACACTAAGCCACAGATGCATAGCTCAAAGATAATAGCCATTAAAAGAAAATACCAACAAGTTTCTACACAAATGCCTAAATACAAGTGCAGAAATTTGAGAAACAGGAATAAGAAAGACATCATGACCCCTCAAAGGAGTACAACATCATTTCAATATTAGAATGTGAAGACAGAGATTGATGAAATGCCAGAAAAGGAATTCAAAATATTAATCATAGGATTACTCAAAAGCAATGAGAAGCAAATCAATGAACAAAAAAAAATCCATACATGAGATGAATAAAGTTTTCCCATGAAATTGAGATTTTATTTATTTTTTATTTTTATTTATTTATTTATTTATTTTGATAGGCAGAGTGGACAGTGAGAGAGACAGACAGAGAGAAAGGTCTTCCTTTGCCGTTGGTTCACCCTCCAATGGCCGCCGCGGCCGGTGCGCTGCGGCCGGCGCACCGCGCTGATCTGATGGCAGGAGCCAGGAGCCAGGTGCTTTTCCTGGTCTCCCGTGTGGGTGCAGGGCCCAAGCACCTGGACCATCCTCCACTGCACTCCCTGGCCACAGCAGAGAGCTGGCCTGGAAGAGGGGCAACCAGGACAGAATCCAGCGCTCCGACCAGGACTAGACCCGGTGTGCCGGCGCCACTAGGCGGAGGATTAGCTTAGTGAGCTGCGGCGCCAGCCTGAAATTGAGATTTTAAAGAGAAGTCAAAATAAAATATTCAAAATGAAAAATTAATAGATCAAATAAAAACGCAGTGGATAGCCTTATATACAGATTTGGATAGGCACAAGAGAGTATCCGAGCTAGAAGAAAATTAGAAAAACTAAAAACAGCGTTGGGTATTTATGGGATAGTATCAAATGATCCAACATATGGGTTTCAGGAGTTCCTGAAGATGTGGAAGAAAAAATGAAGTAGAAGGCCTATTTAGTGAAATAATTGCAAAATCTTCTCTGATTTATTGAAAGAAAGGGGCATCCAAGTATAGAAAGCATATAGAACTCCTAAGACATGACCAGAAAGGATATTCGCCACAACTCATGGTAGTCAAATTTTCAAAAGTAAAACATAAAGAAAAGATTCTAAAATGTGCATGGAAACAATACTAGATTACTTTCAGAGTATCTCCAATTAGACTCACAGTTGATTTCTCATCAGAAACTCATCAGGCTAGGAGAGAATGGTGAGACATATTCTAAGTTTTAAAAGAAAAAATTGTCACCTCAGAATATTGTAATCTGCAAAACTCGCATTTAGGAATGAAGGTGAAATGAAGAGCTTTCATAACAAACAGAAGTGGAAAGAATTTTCACCATTCATCCAGCCCACTCTTACCATTGTTATACAATATTGTCCTGGAAGTTTTAGCCAGAGCCATTAGGCCAGAAAATAAATCAAAGGGATACAAATTGCAAAGGAGGAAGTCACGCTATCCACTATCCCTTTTTGCAGATGACAAGATTATATAGATAGGGGGTCCCAAAGACTCCACAGAGAGATTATTGGAACTCTCGAAAGAGTTTGGTAAAGTGACAGAGTATAAAATTAACACACAAAACTCAATAACCTTTATATACACAATGTCATGGCTGAGAAAGAAATTTTAAGATGAATCCCATTCACAATAGTTGCAAAAAGAATTAAATACACTGGAATGAATTTAACCAAGGATGGGAAAGATCTCTAGGATTAAAATTACAAAATTTTTTAAAAAAGACATAGAAGAAGACATTAAAAATGGCAAAACCTTCCATGTTCATGGGTTGGAAGAATCAATATCATCAATATGTCCATAATACCAAAATCAATTTACAGATTCAAGCTATTCCAGTCAAAACACCAATGACATTCTAAGCAGATCTAAAAAAAATGATTCTAAAATTCACATGGAAACACAAGAGACCCCCAAATAGCTAAAGCAATATTATACAATCAAAGCAAAGCCAGAAACATCACAGTACCATATTTCAAGACAACTACAGGGCAGTTATAATCAAAACAGCCTGCTACTGACACAAAATTAGACACACAGAATAACAGAACAGAATAGAAACTCCAGAAATCAATTCATACATCTACAACTAACTTATGTTTGACAAAGGAGCTAAAATCAATCCCTGGAGCAAGGACAGTCTCTTCAACAATGGTGCTGAGAAAACTGGATCTCTGCATGCAGCATTATGAAAGTAAACCCCTACCTTACACCCTTTACAAAAATGCACTCAAAATGTATCAAATACTTAAATCTATGTCCCAATGTCATTGAATTAATAAACAACATTGGGAAATTCTGAAAAAACATTGGCATAGGCAAATACTTATTGGAAAAACCTGGAAGCACAAGCAAAGCTAAAATTGACAAATGGGATTATATCAAGCTGAGAAGCTTCTGGACTGCAAAAGAAACACTCAACAAAGTGAAGAGGCAACTGACAGAATGGGAGAAAATGTTTGCAAACTACACCACTGATAAATGGTTAATATCCGGAATCTATAAAGAGCTCCAGAAACCAAGCAACAACAAAACAAACAATCCAATTAAGAAATGGGCAAAGGACTTGAACAGCCCTTTTTCAAAAGAGGAAAACTCAAGTGGCCAACAGACACTTGAAAGAAATGCTCAGGATCACTAACCATAGGGGAAATGCAAATCAAAAGCACAAAGAGGTTTCACCTCACTCATACAGACATCAACAAACAACAAATGCTGGTGAAGATGTGGGGAAAAAGGTAACCTAGGCCACTGTTGGTGGGAATGCAAGCTGGTGGAGCCACTGTGGAAGGCATTATGGAGAAACCTCAGAAATCTGAATATAGTCCTACCATATGACTCAGCCATCCCACTCCTGGTAATTTACACAAACCAAAAGCAATGAGCATATTAAAGAGTTATTTGTACCCCTATGTTCATTCAGCTCAATTCACAATAGCTAAGATATGGAATCAATCCAGATGTCCATCGACTGTTGACTGAATGAAGAAATTATGGTGTATATACTCTATGGAGTACTACTCAGCTATAAAATAAATGAAATCCTGTCTTTCACAACAAAATGGATGAAACTGGAAACCATTATATTAGTGAAATAAGCCAGTCCCAAAATGACAGATATCATATGCTTTCCCTGATCAGAGGTAACTAATAGAGTATCTAAATATAGTGTTTTGGAATGAAATGGACATTTTGAGATTTGATTATTGTTTACCACTCTTGTCTCTTCTGTTGAGGAACAGTGTTTTTTTTCCTTCATATAATTTGTTGAACTCTTTTACTTAGTGTAGCGTTAACCTTAAGATCATTAAGTAAACTGAAAGTAGATTTCTGTAAAAATTAGGATTGGGTATAGGAGATAGAGGAAGAAGTGTTGGAGCATAGGTGGGAAGGAGGGAAGTATCACTATTTTCCTAACTCTGCATATGTGAAATACATAAAAATTGTACCATTTAAATAAAATTTTAAAAAAAGGAAAAAAGAAAATTCAAGAAAGGAAATATTTGCATGAAATTCCCTTTAGTTTATTTTTATAAAGTGAATATGAAATATAAATCAATTTGGTATTTATATTTAGGTCCCATCCCCAAGTATCTATTACATATATGAAAATATGCCAAAATTTAAAAATAACAGAACACCTGAAGTGTAAAACATTTCTGGCCAAGCATTTCACATGTGTTACTTAATCTATTATTATTTTTATACAATTTAATTTATAGCATTTACATACTATTCTATTGAAATACTTTTCACAGTTTTTGATCTGTGCCCTATTATTAAGAGGTTAAATGCTCATCACTAATTTTTAACTATACCTTCTCCTTTACCCAATGTCTTTTTTAAAATTGATCTGTCATTTTGCTGGATATTCTTATCAAGTCATTTCTTTAAGATATTGCTGGATTCTTCTATGTTCCTGAATACCTGTCCGGAACTAAAGGGTGTTTAGAAGGGTATAACTTACAAGACAGTTCACTGTCTTCATACTTGAAGTATTATGGAGAAGTCAAAGGACACTTATGCTACTCCTTTTTGTATGCTAATATAAAATACTTTCTTTAACTTTTTTTAAAAATATCTTCTTTTTTGAGAGGAAATAAGACACAGAGTTTGAGGGTCCATCAACTGGTTCACTATTCCAAGGCATATAAGGACAGGGGCTAGATCAGACTAGAAGCAGGGAGCTGGAAATTCGGTGAGCCATCACCATTGCCTCTCATGGTCTTCTTTAACAGAGAGATGGAGTGAGGAATTTGAGTTAGGTATTGAACCCAGATACCCTATATGGGTATTTTAACTTCTAGGTTAAATGCCAGTCCCTATTTTCTTGATCTTTACTTTCCTAAAATATGTTTATGCTGATTATAACCTTAACAATTTTCTAGTGACATTCCTATCTGGAATGATTATGTATGTTTTATTTATTTCAGGAATAAGTTATTTATAAGGAGATTCCATTTTTTTCTCCTTTATTTGTTGAGGTCTATCTTTTCATAATAATGAGCAAAAATACACTGAATTATACTGAATATATTTTTCTTTTATATTATGATCATTTAAAAATTCTAATTATTTGCAATTTTTCATTTGATATTTTTGAAACCCATCCATCAGACTTCTATGATATATACTTCTGCTTTGGTTATTCTAATGTGGCTTTTTGCTCCAAAATGTTCATGTTACTCTTTTATTTCTTTGTTAATTCTGTAAGTTACCCTCCCTTTTTATCTTCATGTCTTATATTCCTTCATTTTTCTCTTTATTTCTTCCCTTAGGAGATCATCTTGTCTATAATGTCTTTGGGAAAATGAAGAGTAATTTGTCTGAAATCTTTTTCCTGTCAGAGAATTCATTCTCCTTTGCTGGTTGTTTATTTTTATTTTCCTCGTTTTATGTCTTGGCACTCTACGCTCAAGTTCCATGTTGGAGTCTTTCAGATTACTTTTTGTTTTTGCATGGGGGTTAGTAGTTTGCTGAAGAATTGGGTGAAAAGGGGCATAAAACAGGAGCACAGAAAGCAGTCGTGATTCAGCCTGGAAACCTTATCTTCAGCCATGTTAAATATCATAAGAGAAATACCATGTTTCACCTTCCAAAATCTGTGATCAGTATTTTGATTCATAGTTTCTGTGGTTAGATTTTTTTTTATGACCACTGCTTTCATTTTCCTTCCTTGGCCTCCTTTGGTCCTGGACCCACTCCTTCCATTTGGCTGAAATACCAAAGGGAAGACATGGTTCTTCCTCTATGTTTGCCCTCTGTGCTGTGCAGAACAGACAGCCTCACTTAGATGTCCTGACCCGTATTATACACAGTCTTTTACACCAAACATCAGAATAGAACTTTTCAGTATTGCTAACCATATTTTAGAGGAGAAAAAGAGTACCCTGCTTAAAAAAAGTGAGCCAGAATGTTATTCTTCTTGTTACCTTCCTCAATTTTGATTCAGTTTGATGGTATTTGGCAAATATTCTTTTTAGTTTCTGGCTTGCTATTATAATTAATGCCTTGTCTCTTTTATAATAAAATGCTTTCTTCATCTAGTTCTAATGTATTCATATATAGGTATATTCTGTCTATCCTTTCCAAATTGGGACCTTCCCTATGAAGCTTTTGCCCTATCTACAATGTCTACATGACTTGGACTTTGCAAATCATTTATTATGCTCATATATACTCTGGCTTGTTGGCCTTCTTGTATTCTTTAAATAATCCAAGATGTTTCCTCTTTCAAGGTCTTTCATTAGCCACTAGTATACCTAGACCATTTTTTACCTTGTCTTTGGGACACATTGCTTATTAAATGCCAGCTTCCTTGAAAGTCCATTTTTTCTCCACGCTATTTAAATAGATTTTTATAACTTCCATATCAAAGGATGCTTTACCATTGCACCTGGTCTTCTTTTTCTAAATTGAATCTACAAGGGCACAACAGAATTCAAGTCTATTTTATAAACCAAGGTGTATATAACACACATAGTACAGTTCCTGGCATAGAGAAGGTGATGAATTATTTAGTGATAAGTAATTATTTAGTGATAAATTTAATGAATAACCAAGTGATGAAGCACTTTGTTTACACATTTCCTTATTAAGCTCCAGCCAACATTATACTTTTGAGTATGTTGTCTTAAAGTTTTATAAGGTTTGAAGTAAAACACTTTGTATTGTTCATATTGGCATCCCTTATCCCCTAACACGGTGCCAAACATTCATGAGACTAATAAATGTTTGCTGAATTAAATCGATTTGAATTAAACCTCCAGAACAATATTAAGTTATTGCCAGGACATCACAGATGGTAAATGGCAATCTCCTTTGCTAATAGCTTCCAAGGTTGATGATTAGATAAAATCAGTCAAGCATCCATCAATACGGGAAAAGCTCCTAAATACTAAATCCTCTGTTTTAAAGTCATTATAGTGTTGCCTCTTTTGTCATACTAAAAGACTGATTTCTGAGCCCATCCTTAGAGCATCACACAGTTTATGTGCTGCTCTGGAAAAGAAAGGAATGAGCAGGAAGGAGCAGAAGCCATTAAAAATACAGCACTTGTTTTGGGCAATGACCTTTGTAACTACCAGACTGTTGTGTCTAAGTGGGTTCTGCTTCTTTCTCCCTACTTTCCTCTCTGACTTCAATTTCTCAATGTACCTCAAAGGAGAAAATGTGCATTAAATTCAAGGTGAGTACCAGTAAGGGTTCTTGAACACTTGTGCATTTCAAGTGCCTGCTGAGAAAGCTACTCATGAATCCTGCAGGTGTTAATTATGGGAGGACCTCTCAGGCAGGTGCAAAGCAGGGAGGAAGTGCTACTCTGGTCTCTATGCTATCTGGTGCCCTCTGGTGCCTCTAGGGGGAATTGCAAAACCAAAGGGCCACTTATCCTTGTATGAGTGCTTTGTCTTACCACTTGAGTGAAATGAGAGAACTGACTTCAATGACAATTCACATTTTTAAACATGCATAAATCATTGCAAATCCTAAAACAGTACCTGCTGTTTCTGTTTTCTTCTGAACACTGTCTTACATAAACATCACATATTTTTCATAGTTCATTAACTTTGGCTGATAGAAAGTACTCAAAATCTATTTCAAATATTTAAATAACCTCTCTTTCATGATCAATATAATCTTCATCATAAATGTGAATACTCATGTAGATCTTTAATAAATTTTCGTAAAATCCGTGGATATGGATTTAATTCAACAGGTGTGGATTTTTATTTAGGGATATCAGTTAACCAGTGTGTAGGCTTAAAAGAAAAATCTATTTTTAGATGTGTTATTGTGTGTGTGACTCATTTTTAAGGTGTTCGGGCCAAAAGGCAATGCCACTGTGGGATTAATGTTCTAATCACACTATGCCCAGCACCTTATCTTAGGCAGCCTCTTCCCTGGTCACTCCAATTTAAAACAACAGAAACAACCATGGCAACACCTTACAGGCACATTAGACCCAGGGATGGATAAGGTGTTCAGCAGTTCTAGGAGATTGTTAAAATAATTGCTAACTCCCTACTTTGCTCAAAGCATCTGTGATCTTACCCTCCTTCTAGAGTATATCATTTTATGATTCTTCAGTCTTATCAACCTGCAAAGTACATAAATCCTATTTAGTAAGAATCCAAACTACTGTTCTGATTTGATATTAACTCATGAGTCAGATGCTCAGCTCACTCTAAAGTAGTTTATCTTATACTGCAACTAACAAGTAGTGATGTTTATATGAAAGCCAGAGAGCATTCCAAATTGAAATATAATATTTTAATAGAGGATGCCTTTAGAGTAACATCGACTGAGAATCTCAACACAAGCCAATCCAGAAGATGTCAATAACACCATTCCTTCCTTTTCCAACTGTCACTTTATACAAACCTGCATTTTATTTTAGGATCAATGAAAAGATGAATCTATAAAAATGTGTCAACTGTAAACAATTTTTTGACACATGAGAGTAACATTGCTTATGCCACAAAGATAGTTACGAAGGCAATAAGAGGGAAAAGGAAGTATTAAATGTGAACTGCAGCTTGTCTTCCCACAGTTTAGCATCTTCAGCCTGATTTTCCCCTTGCTTCCTCCTTCAACCATGCAACACAGTGGAAACACCAATATCAGACTGACTTTAGTTTGTGTTCTGTTTTACCTTCTTTCATCAATGAGATCTTGCATGTTACTCAATGTCCCTGGAGCACACTTACTCTTCTGCAAAATAGCATCTCATAATTATCTTCATGAGCTATGAGAAAATTGTATGTATAGCACCTAATGCAGAATCAGGGTTATTAGTTTGCCCTGAGACTATGCCTCTATTAGTCACTTAAGCATTTCCCAAAACAGCATCTTCAGGACCAGTCTCTTGTCTGAACTGCACATCTCTAATTGCAACATTAATTTTGATTTCTTCACTGGGGTGAAATGTCCTTCTTTGAAAAAATGTTAAAAATCAAACTTACTATCTGTTTCTCCAAATTTGCCTCATTTCTTTTAAAGCCCCCAGCGTTCACATCACTTGCTTAGAAGGGACCTATCAGAGCTCATGTCTACCCTTCTTCTTAATTCCCTAACGGGATGGAGGAGTGTTTAAGTTCCACTGTTTCTCCATCTAAAAAGTTTCTCATATTTGTTCCACTTCTTTGTTCCCTTTGTGAGCATCTGGGTTCAGACAGGGTAGCCTCTTTCCAAAGCTTTTTCAAAGGGCTCCCACCCGCTGTCTCTGACTTCAGCTTCTGGTCACATCATCTCATCTACATATCCATTTCTGCTGTAAGGATTTTCCTTAGTATCTCTTCTGTCACTGCTTTTCTCCCTTCTTCTCTGATGTCGACAGCTTGACATTCAAATTCTTTAGGAATCCCACTTTTCTTAATTTAAATATCAATTCTGTTCTGCATAGCACTTTTTCATTTACACTACACTCAAAATAAATGAAAAAAAAAAAGTCACAGTGACTGAATCAACCCTTTACTTGGACACCTCCATCCATCAAGGGGAGACTTTGATCACTGTGATCCTTAGTCTTGAAGACCTTTTACTCATGGGAAATCCACACAGTCCCCAAATCTCAAATCAAAATCCATATGCTCTCTGTAGACTTCTCTTAGTCTACCTTCCGGAGCTAAATTTTTTGACTCTTTTTTCCACTTTGGTCCTTGGTTTTTATATTTCATTTCTCTTACTAGGTTGTAAGATACATAAGAGCACAAATGGTATTTTTTTCCATGGGAGACACTAGATAAATGTGTTCTGGAAGTTGAAGTGAAAGAAGGAACAACCACATAAATACACAAGTCATTTAGCGGATTTTACATATGTCAAAATATTTCTCAGCTGATGAATGTTTTATACAAAGTAAAGTGTTATGTCATTTCTTTATGATATAGGAGAATATTTTCTTATGTCAGCTTAAAAACTATTTTTTAAGATATCTTGACACTTGTGTCAAATTACTGTATTTCAATCTTAGATTTGAGATTTCAGTAGGGATATATTTTTATTTTAGTGCTTCTTTAATTTATAAAATGTCTCTGAAAATATACCATATTTATCAATAAACTATGTGGAGTATCTACATAAAAACATTTTGGTAGCATAATTCATGCTGATCATATATCCTAAAGCTTCAAGATTTGCATAAAATCAACATATCTTCTCACTCTTAAAGTACTATTTTGTGTCATTCTAAAAGTAGTGAAAAGTTTTTTTTTTAAATATCAAAGGAATTGTAAACTCAATGAATTTAAATACACCAATTTTCCTCATCTTCCACTGGCAAAATATCTTAGATTATCTTTAAAACCCTCATAATTTGAAGGAGATAACTATAACATTTATGCCATAGTGAATCTTCCTTTCAAGTAATGAAAGGCTCAATATTACAATAAGGATAGCCTTATCCTGGATCCAGTTCTAAGTATTTCTCAATCTCAGCACTGTTGGCACTTGGGTCTTGATAAGTTTTGTTGTGGGAGACTGTCTTCTGAGTCATAGCATGGCTAGCAGTGCCTATGACCTCTACCCACTGGATGCCAATGGATGTTTCCTTCACTGAGACCAAGAATCTTTCCTGATTTGGGACAGAATTGCCTCCAGTTGAGAACAATTGAAGCATTATAAGTATTTTCTACTTGTACTTGTTGTGTTTCCACATTAATCTGCCCAACTCAGTTTCTTCGAGGCAAAAGAAACTTCACTATGAAGTTCTCATAGTGAACAGGATACAACCCTTGGAAATGTCTGACTTCTTCCATCTGTTAGAGTACTGGCAGTAAGTATTCAGTGAGCATTAACTTAATGGGTGCCTATTGAGTGTTCATTATGTGCTATGCACTCTTCTAGGCACTATCAAAATAGAGTTGAGAAAAATCAGTCAAAACTCCATGCTTTGATTAAGTATACAGGTTAGTGGAAGGAGTGAGACAATAAAGAAATAAAATATATAACTGAAATATAAAGTACATCAGGTAGAGATAATGTTAAGAGTAGTAAAAGGAATTGGTATTGCAGTGGAAGCAGTTGCCATCTAGGGTTGGGTTATCCTTTTAAATAGGTTGATCAGTATTAGTCTCATTGTGAAGGTGACATCTGAGTAATGACCTGGAGGAGGTGAGGGAGTGAGCCTTAGGACACTTGGGCAAAGAGCTTTCCAGATAGTGGAGACAGCAATTTGCAGAGGCCCTGAGGATATGCATGCAGAAACTATGAGGAATGACAAGAAATTCATTGTTCCTAGAACAGACGGTGGTGGAAAGAGAGGTATGAGGGAAGTAGGAAATATTCTGAAAAAATGGAGCATGCATGAAGAATAAAGGATGAATGAATGACCGTCAAGAAAGGTAAAATTAATTGTAAAATTAGTGGGAAGTAATGTTTTCTCTTCAGTTGCATTCATGACTCTGGTCATGATGATTTGAGGACCGTAAGAGAGATATCACTGCATTAGCTTTCCCCAGCAAGAGTTGAAATCCTGAGCATCCCTTCCCCACTTCTTTGATGAAAACAAACAGATCAGGGTCAACACTAAAATTTGGCTAAGAATCTGGTTTACTGAACCGATGTAAAGATACTTACACAATGTTAATGGTTTAATAATGCTGCACCCAGGATATATGTATTTTAAATGAATGCCTCCTGCAGGATGGACTTGTGAATTCAAACAGTAAATCACCTTAGCTGGAGAACTGAAATCACTGTAACAGGCCAGAGAATAAGCTATTTAGGGTATTGCAGGTCTTTTTATGGCTTAAACTTGAGTTTTGAACCTGATGTCATACACAGTCTTCTTGTACTACCAATTAAACCAGTATGTCCTGGAATCCCATGTGTCTTTTATTGTTCAAAGTGCTGGAGAGGCAGTGGCAAGAAAATAAAACCTCAGTTCTCAATTAGCTTTTTCCTTATAGAACAAAAGAAACACAAAATAAAGTAGTAAAATTTTTTAAAAGTTAGCGATAAGCACTATGGAGAAAATTAAAATATGGGGTGCACCAGACAGGCTGCTTGCAACTCCAGATGGCCAGCTAAGAAAATATTTCTGAAAAAGTGATGTTTAAGCTGAGATCCGAATGCCAAGAAGAAGCATGCAGAAAAGATTTCCAGCAGCGGAAATAACTAGACCAAACACAGCTATGAGCTTGACATGAGAAAGGAGGCTAGAATCTCAGTTCAAATAAATTATGTAGTCAGCAAAATAGGCAGAGGCCAGCAGAGTCTTGTGACTCCTGATAAGGTATTTGGGTTTTATTCCTCTGTAATGAGTAGCCAAAGGAGGACTTTAAGTCAGTAAATGAAATGTTCTAATTTGTGTTCTTAAAAGATTAGGGGAGGATTAAAAAAAATCACCTAGGGGAGAGGCATAGAAAAAACTTGAAATGTAAAACCAGTAAAGAGGTTATCAAAACAAACAAGGAAAAATCCAGGTCAGAGTTAATGGTGGTAGTAAAAATAAAGAAAGGGGAATAGATGGGGGATTTTCTGGTGGCTAAGATGGGGGATTTTCTGGTGGCTAAGATGTGAGAGTTGAAGAATAGAGAAGAATCAAGAGTAGCTCCCAACACTTTCACTATATGATTTGGTGGCTTGAGGTACATTTAGTGAAGTGTTGAGGACTGGAGCTGAGGGTTGCATGTTTAGAAAGAAAAGCAAAAGTGCAATTATGCAAATGTTAAGTTTCAAATTCACATGCAAATATCTAAGTAGAGATGCAATATTAGGCATTGGATATACATGCCTGGTTTTCTCAGGAGAGACAGTGTTGGAGTAGTAGATTGAAATTCCTCTGCAGTGATCAATGCTTAATATCAAGGCACTGGGAGAGTCACTCAGTGACATTCTACAGTAAGAGATAAGATGAGGTCACATTGCCCAGTAAAGAAGGTGAGAAGTACATCCCCTGATTTAATAGGGAAATCATTCACACAGTGTCAAATAAACCAAGAGATAGAGGAGCCAATCACGTGAAAAACTTTGGGCAGTCAGGGGAAACTGGAACAGAGAAATGTTATTTTCTGTGATTCTTTGATATTTATGTAGCCTTTCAAAGGCATGCAATGCTGCTTATCTGTTGGAGACACACAATGAATGCCTGTGAGAAAAATGAAAACACACACACACACACACAAAATCATGACTAATCACAACAGTACATTTTTGTTGAGTAGAAAATTGTTCATATCCTGAAATATTTACCTAGCTGCTCCCAGGTGCCAGACACTGTTTAAGTACTAGTGACAGAGATAGAAAATATAGATACAATTCATGCGCTTCTGGAACTTAGATCTAGTGAATAGTCAGACAATGATCAATAAGCTAATAAATGATTTTTTTCAGATAATGATTAAAGTCATGATAAAGGAGGGAATAGGATGAAGAGTATTTGAAGAGAAGCAAGAAGAATACAGAAATCTCCCAGGACTGGAAAGATGAGAATGAGCAGGTATGTAGACATTGAGAGATGAAAGTTTTAGGGAGAATAAGGACAAAAATCTAAGAACGCTAAGTTTGGATTGAATTTGTTTATTTGAAGAACAGCTAGGAGCTCACTGTTGATATGATGGTGGGACAAGGGGAATAAGTGAGAAGAATGTTACATGATGAAGTGAAAGAAAAATGTTGGGGACACACGATGAAGATACAGGGAAGGACTTTTGATTTTATCATTAAAGTAAAATTGGAAGTCATTATAAGGGCTTAAGCCTGAGGGCTGCATGTGTGTTTCAGTTTCAGAAATGTAGCAGTAGTAATGGTGTAGAGAATGGATAATGGAAGCAAAAATCAATTAGAATTTTACTGAGATGGTCCAGCCAAGAAGAGATGGTGACATGAAATAAGGTGATAGAAATGAGTAAAGTAGTAAATGTAGAGCTGGGACTCATACAATGGAACTGTCTGACTTCTAATCTGTGTTGTTTTTCATTACTTCACACTGCCTTGTAAACCCAGTGATCCATCACAATTTGGTGATAATTCAGGAGTCAGTGCAGTAGAAGCATGCCAAGTTACCAAGAAATTTTTCTTATAACAATGCATGAAGGTGACAAACTTGGCACTTGTTGAAGGGCTTTACATCAGACATTTCCAGGAAATAATCCTGCAAACATGGAGCTAAAGCAAAAATAAGAACAACTTAAAAACTCAAGTAGGCATTTATGAGACCTTTTGTTAGATATTGGCTATTTCTGGAAGATGTCTATACCAATGACAAGTTTTTCTTGTTGTCATTAAAAGAGTATATTTTATCATAAAAACTTAAAAAAAGTAATGTGTATATTAAAATGACAATAACCTGTTCAATTTATAAATTCACAAATAATAATCCTTCAATTATGTATTGCAGCATATTTTTTCCTTTGAATCTAACATAACCACTTGTAGAGCTGAGTTATTGCCTTGAGACTTTAAACGGCTTCCACTCCAATCCTAAATCAATAAATATCCATCACTCCCTAGCGTCCTGTGAAGAGTAATTTTTCAATCCCCAGAGAAAAGAAAGATGACAGAATAACAGTCCCTCCACTGTCCTAAGTGACAAACAGTATAGAATGACCCATGCTCCATGGAGGGAGGGCTACATTCTCCAACAATGTCATTGACCATGATATTCTGCATAAGCACCCCTGTCACCAAAGACACCCTGCCATATCTCCTCTGTGACAACATGCCCCATGTCACAGGCTCCTCCCAGTGCCTTTCTGGGGGCTCCTAGTAGTTGTTCTACTCAGTTAGGATTCCCATAGCAAATGGTTTCTCAAGGGCCACTCCTCTGGGGTCCCAAGTATTTCTTGTTTCCTTCCACTGATAGAAAAAAAAATGCCTCCCCACAGTAGCTAGATTGCTCAGATCTGAAATACCAGGGCAGTTCTCAGCACTGTCTTTTAGAACAGTTACATGAAGCTCTTTAGAAGATTTGTATTTCAGGAGAGAAGGAACTGCATAATTGAAGCACTCTGTTTCCTGAGACACCACACCCTACCAAGTCACCTCTGCAGCTCTACTCAGAGGCAGAATTGGCCCTTTTTTGGTGAAAAATCTCATTATCCTTGTTGGTGTTTGATTTCTATAGAAAAGCCCTTTACTCCATGCTGAACATATCATAATGCTAGTAATCAAGGGACCAAACACACAGCACCTTTGCAAACCTTCCCACAGACTCCAATGGCCTTGGACACAGCTTCAAAATTTCTGAAGTTCCTCAGGGAATGAGAAAAAAAAAAAAAAAAAAAAGGAATTAGATGAGCTTTCAAGAATCAGTCAATGGTTGTAGGAATGTATTTCAAATCCCTGACCACACCACTGCCCTCTTCTGGCCTCAACTGATAATGGTAAGGAGATAAAGGGAAATCCATGGAAGCGCTTGCAGGTAGGGGGCGCACCTGTGGAGTAGCATGTTCCTTCAAGTCCTGCTCTGGGTAACTGGCATCCAAGGTTCAGCTCAAGACTGTACAGTACAGTTATGACTTGTCAGCCTCGTGGTAACACCATTTGAGATCCCAATTCTCTGCTAAACACTATGTTATTCTCTTGTTAAGGATCCTCACAGGAGTGCTCTTTCATAATGTTTTGGAATTTTTAGCCTGGTTGATGTGAGTTTGAATTCCGCCTCTGCCCTTTTCTAACTAGAAGAACTCAGGCAGGTATCTTAACTTCTGAGTATTTCAGTTATATCTAATACGACACTGAAATAGCCCTCAACCTATGCTTGTTGTAAGAAATAAATGAAGAACCATTGATAAAGCACTCAGCCTTCATCTTGGCAAAGTGGTTATTCAATAAATAGCAGTGATCATTCACAAAGGAAGAAAGAGAGGCACATAAAGGGACCTCATCTGATATCTCATGAAGGCATGTTATGGATTGAAAAGTAAGATTCAAGCATTTTTAACATTCAGTCTGGACCTGGGTTTAGGAGACCAATATCATGTAAGTGAGACATGTTGGTGTTTAAATGATCTTCCCAGGAACTCCAGAGAAAAAAAGAGGCTGTTTAAGTTCTTTGATTGTTGAAAACCTCCCAGCTGCAGTTTGAGAGCCTTGGGCAAAGTTAGAGGCTGCTCTTGACTCTGCCTTCCTGGGGAAGCAACAGCACAATTGAATCCCTCACTTGCTGTCTCTTGGCTCAAGACAAGGGTGAGGGAGAATGTTTTCCTGCAGGGAAGAAGCAAAGTCAAGGAGACAGAGATACTGGATCCTGAGGAATGCTCCTGCTGCTCCCAACAGCTCCCGTCTTTGATCCATGACCTTTCATCTGAGCTCCCTGCCTTCTGAATGATTCAAACCACAAGGGGTAAATTATGTCCACTAATGGGTCAAAGAATCTATGCCTACCAGGAGGGTTCATAATACTTATGGCCTTTGGATTGCAATTGTTTCCTAACAAAACACTTGATAATTTGATGATTTATCAATGCAAAGCATGTAGCAGAGAACATGAGTGTGTTTTGGAGGTGAGGAAATTATGGCATCCTTAGGTATTTATATATTTTAGAAATTGAACATTTTAAGAGTGAGGAATGGAGTATCAC
Organism: Oryctolagus cuniculus; assembly: GCF_051225735.1. Lineage (NCBI taxonomy): Eukaryota > Metazoa > Chordata > Mammalia > Lagomorpha > Leporidae > Oryctolagus > Oryctolagus cuniculus. Next base: position 15,675,441 of record NC_142870.1, on the reverse strand, counting down.
AGGCCAACCAGATCTGCATTTTTCAATATGGTAGCCACTAGTTTCGCGTAGCCGGTGGCTAGTCCAGATTGAGTGAGGATTAAATGGAAGATTTAACTTTAAATATTTAGTATAAACATAGAAACTATTTTCAATACTACCATATGTTGAAAATGATAATATCTTCGATGTATGGAGTTAGCAAAAATATTCTAAAATTGATCTCATCTATGTCTTTCTTTTTTTACTTCCTTCAAAGTAACTACTTGAAAATTTAAAACTATATGTGCAACTCATGTTTGTGGTAGGACTTTGGAATTTTTTACATAGACAATCGCATCTGCATATAGAGAAAGTTTGGTTTCTTCTTTTCCAATCTTGATGCCTTCTATTGCTCATCTTTGTCTTTGTGCAATGGCAAGAGCTTCTACCGTGTGTCAAGCAATAATGGTAAGAGTCAGCCTCTTTCCTTTGTTCCCAGTCTTGGTGTGGGAAGTGTCTAGCCTTTCATCGTTAAGCACCTATAGATTTTTTATAATCAGTCCTATTCTGAGGTAGAGTTATTTCTCTCTCCCAAACTTGCTGAGTTTTTATCATGAAAGATCGTTGGAATGAATTCGTTTTATGTACAAATTTATTTGATCCCATGCTTTTTCTTATTCTGTCTGCTGGTACAGTGGATCACTTTGATTTCTTTATGAATATTAAACCAGCCTTGACTACCTAGAAAAAGTCACACTTAGATATGTTGTGTGATTATTTTATATACTGTTGGGTTAAGCTTAAGAATATTTTTGAGGATTTTCATAACATAATATTTGAAAGATATTATTTTAAATGTTGTTTTGTCATTGATTTTGATGAATGATTAGTACTGACCTCATAAATATCTATTTTTCCATAAAAATTTTTCTTTAATTTTTCCTCCAAACAAATTCCTGTTTTAGGTCTTTTCCTAGCCCATAGTTTAAAAATATTTTTAAAATTCCATATTTTAGATATTTAAAATAGTTTTAAATATTTTAAAAATATTTGGGTTTTTTAAAAGAAACCCAAAAAGTATTATAGTACTATTTAATTTATTAAAGCTTATTCATAATTGAACAGTAAAATGGAATTTATTAGCTTCCCATGATCCAGACAAGTTTGAAGATCAAAGGCTAGTATAAGCAAGGATTTGTCTCAACTCCCCAAAGTTTTCAGTGATGAAATGTGGATGGCAGGGCTCATCATTTTCCCTTTTTCCTTATTTATCATGACTAAAGCTGAACTACAAATCATCTACTTTGTGAATTAGCTTATGTTCTATTGCTTACTGTAAGAAACAAAAACTGTACAAGCAAACTTTCAGTGAATCTGAGACTTCTACTTTTAATGAGCCTCTGTTTGTAAAGGCAGATTAGCCAAGTGCCCCCTAAGCAGAGTGTTTATATTTATGATATGGCTACCCTGGGTCTGGAATGGAAGATTAATGTGCTATGCTAAGCACATAGCAAAACTTTGAACAAAACTATACTTAGCAGGTGAATTGTTTCTGATAACTTAGACCTACACATTTGGTTTGCTAACAGTATTCCAACGATGATAACTACATAAAGATCTATAAAGGGGGCCGGTGCTGTGGCGCAGTAGGTTATCCTCCGCCTGTGGTGCCAGCATCCCATTTGGGCACCGGTTCTAGTCCCGGCTGCTCCACTTCCAGTCCAGCTCTCTGCTATGGCCTGGGAAAGCAGTGGAAGATGGCTTAAGTCCTTGGGCCCAGGCACCCATGTGGGAGCCCAAGAGGAAGCTCCTGGCTCCTGGCTTCGTATTGGCATACTCCTGGCCGTGGCGGCCATTTGAGGAGTGAACCAATGGAAGAAAGGCCTTTCTCTCTGACTCTCCCTCTCACTGTCTGTAACTCTCTCAAATAAAATAAATAAAATATTTTAAAAAAATCTATAAAGAATCTACTTTCTCTAAATTTAAAGGTGTCACTATTCACAGCACCTCTATATTTGTGTTTTTTTCACAAATATTCAACCATATATTTATTTTAATGGTGTTTTTGTAAATAATACCAGCTTTATATATAGTGATTTCTACACATAAATTTGATTAGCATCAATTAGAGAGTGCTGATAAAAATGATGACATCTTAGATTCCATTATTAGAAGAATCAGTGAATCTGGGATGGAGATCCAAAAATTATACATCACATGTGTTGCACCCCAAAGACTTTTTCTCTGTGGCTGCCCAGAATTGCTATTTTTGTAATTCAATTTGTGCTCTACAGAGCTAAGAAAGTAAACAAATGCCATAAACTTATTGTACAAAAGTGGTTTCCTACTCTTCTCCAGATTACTGAATCCTGATCTCCAGTTCATCTGTTTTTAATTCTTTCAATTATTTCATTAAACATTTATACATATTTCTAAATATTATATTGACACTGGTATATACGATATGTTTTCCTTTAGACATTGTCTATTAGGAGAAAGAAATATTTAGCTGATAGAAAATACTTACTTTTCTTATAGTCCTGCCATTCTTTTAATATTGCTTTATCACAATTAAAAAAAATCCAGCTACCCATAGTTTTGCTATTACATGCTGTTTACAACTGAGGCATGTAATGAATCAATTCATTTCTTGCACAGCTCTCTATTGTTTAATATAAGTAACAGTTTTTTTGTTTAGTTTTGCACAAATGGCTGTCGCATTCTTCCTCTTCATATCACAGACGTGTACACTCTTTTTCAATAATGTCAAACATGAAATTCTCTATTAGTTCCATTTCCCTCCTGGGAGACACATGGCTATTTCTTTTCACCCTCCCGTCTCAACAGGAGGTCGTTGTTCTCTACGTCTGCTAGTCCACAGAGGCTTCCTCCATGATTCCAGAGATGCTTTCATCACTTTTGTTTGGATCCTTCTTCACTCTGCTGAAGTTTATTTCAACAGACGTTTCTGAAGACAAGATGAATCCAAGGTACATGTTTGAGACTCTGTACATGTTTGTGATAACGTGTTTATTTTGCCTTCACCCTTGATTGGCAACTAAGGTTATTAGAATAATCTAGTTAAGTACCATTTTCTGTTACAATTTTAAGAATTTAACAAACTTCCATTGTTTTTCATTTTCATTAACAAGAAAAGTCTAATATTATTCTCATTCCCAATCGGTACATACAGGACATTTCTCTTATTATTTTTTTCTCTTACTGTTTTTTAAAAAGAATTTCTATCAGTTATTTTTAGCAGACACTAGTCTTGTTTGTGTGATCCCTTTGACTCTTAGACCTATCAGTATGATCAATTGTGAACTGAAATTGATCACTTGGGCTAGTGAGATGGCATTGGTACATGCCACCTTGATGGGATTGAATTGGAATCACCTGGCACATTTCTAACTCCACCATTTGGGGCAAGTCCGATTGAGCATGTCAGAAATTGTACATCTCCTCCCTCTCTTATTCCCACTCTTATATTTAACAGGGATCACTTTTCAGTTAAATTTCAACACCTAAGAATAAATGTGTGTTAATTACAGAGTTCAACCAATAGTATTAACTAGAACAAAAAAATACTAAAAGGGATAAAGTATTAAATTGTACATCAACAGTCAGGACAAGGGCTGATCAAGTCACTGTTTTTCATAGTGTCCCTTTCACTTCAACAAGTTTCCTTTTTTGTGGTAGGTTAGTTGTCACTGATCAGGGAGAACATATGATATTTGTCCCTAACTGATAGAAAAAAAAAAGGAGAGAACGATCCAACATGGGAAGTGGGATACACAGCAGACTCCTAGAAGGGCAGATGTCCTAAACAACACTCTGGCCTCAGAATCAGCCCTTAAAGCATTTGGAGCTGGCTCAAGAGCCCATGAGAGTATTTCAGGCATGGAAAGCCAAGACACTCTGGCAAAAAAAAAAAAAAAAAAAAGAAAAAAAAAAAAGAAAACAACAACAACAACACCTAAATGAAAGATCTCTGCAAGTGAGATCCCAGTGGAAAGAATGGAGCCATCAAAGAAGGAGGTACCTTTCTCTGAAGGGAAGAGAGAACTTCCACTTTGACTATGACCTTGTCTAAATAAGGTCAAAGTCAGCGAACTCAAGAGGCTTCTATAGCCTTGGCAACTCATGACTAGAGCCTAGGGAGATTTCTGATGCCATAAACAAGAGTGTCAAATTGTTAAGTCAACAACAGGAGTCACTGTGTACTTACTCCTCATGTAGGATCTCTGTCCTTAATATGTTGTCCAATGTGAATTAATGCTATAACTAGTACTCAAACAGTATTTTACACTTTATGTTCTGTGTGGGTGCAAACTGATGAAATCTTTACTTAATATATACTAAATCGATCTTCTGTATATAAAGATAATTCAAAATGAATCAATGTGAATGGAATGGGAGAGGGAGCAGGAGATGGGAGGGTTGCGGGTGGGAGGGAAGTTATGGGGGGAAAAAGCCATTGTAATCCATAAACTGGAAAATTATATTTACTCAATAAAAGTTTAAAAAAAAACTTTGATTTGAAGTCACATACCATTTTTGCTTAGACTTTGTGTTGATTTGTGGTTGTCTTTGGTGGCTGAAATAATGCATGTTAGAAGTTGTACCTTGAGGTTGTATTTACAGAGCAAGAGCAGGTGTGTGTTTAGAACGTGTGCTAGCTGGGACAGACTGCTGCTGTGTGGCCATTGGCGATGCTCCTCAGTTAAGCAAACCTTTCCTCTACACCTCACCATCAGGAATAAATGGTGAATTACCTCGGTGCTCACAAATTCCAATTTCTGCCTCAGTTTTCATATTATCAGCTGGTATGACAATCTGGGTTGTGAAAATGTTTAGGTACTTTTAACAATATTCCTGAGAGAAAATTAATTGATATTGTCTACGTTGAGTCAACAAGGAAACTGTTGACTGTACTTTGGAAATTATATTTACTAAATAAAAGTTTAAAAAAAAAGAGCTCGTGGAAATTTGAATTGAAAGATAGTTATTTTGGTGCCAAAAATTGAAATGTAAGCATATGGAGGTCTTCAAGAAGTTAATGGAAAATGCATATTATAAAAATCTTATGAATTTGGATTTAAAAATTGTTGTGTGCTAAAATAAACCTAACCTTTAATTCTATTTTTTCACAAACTGCTTGAAGTACCCTTAAAAGTTGGGACCTTTTTGCTTGTGCTAATCAATTTTTACAAAGAATTTTCCAAATTGTAGACTACCTTAGATGAGTGAAGTAAAATAAAAAAGTATATTTACATTTTATTTAAAATTATATGCAATTTCTTTCAAATGTAATTGTTATTCTTTATTGTAGATTTATCATCCCATTCCTCTTCTGCCCTCACCTCCTCCAACCCTTGATGTTCCAAATAAAAATGTCCTCTCTGTACTTTTATTCATCAACCATTATTACATTTCCTAAAAATATCGACTAATTTATTATATGTGACATTCTAGAAATGAAAACACTTTCATTCTACCTTCCAAAATAAATATATAAAATTCTGGATTTCAATTTGATAGGTAATAATCTGCTCTATTAGTTTTATCACAATAAACACAATGAAATATGTAAATATATCAAAGAAAAACTGGCTTCAGCAAAACACTTATGTTGCAAACATTGGGAAAGTCCAAATCACATAAATGAGAGTGGAGTTGCATAAATTTTGCTTTATACATGTGAGGAAATGTTATTCAGTCATTGCGAAAGAATAATTTTAAGTTAATGACATAGAAAATATATGCGCCAATATTTTTGATTTTGCAGTTTTTAAAAATTTTTAATTAGCTTTAATATATTCAATATAGTTCAAGGACACAACTCTAAATGCCTCAATATTAAGTAAGAAAGATAAAGCAGATTTGAAACAAATCTTGACAACAACTTTCTAAGTAAAATATGTATATCCACCTTATGTCCCAGCAATTCCATTTTTCACAAATCTGCCGTATGGAAATGTCCCTCTCCCCCTGTAGGCATGCAAGTATATTTTTATAAAGATCTTAACACTTATTTGTGATGAACAGGAAAACTAGAAATGGCCTTAATGTGCACTGGCAGGCAACTGTTACATAAAGTACACAAACCATACACGTGCATGCAATGCCATACACTGTGATCACCCAGAACAAGGAACATAAACAAGCAAGTGCTAATAGAGAGCACCTCCACGTGTATCATAAGCTTCACATGATTTTTGCATTTTTAATTACACACACATTTTTTCTGAAAGGAAATAGGTGGAACTGTATCAGCTGTTATTTTTGAGATGTGGAAATGAGTGTTAGAAAAAGAAAAATTTCTACTTTTCAATTTAACTATTTAGGTTCTCTTTGATATTTTCACAATGAACACCTTTTTTGTCAACTAGAAACAAATCACAGGCTGAAAATTTGTCGAAGGTGATATGGGGGGATTTTGGTTTTTAAAATTCTGAAGTGAAAACACAAAAGAAATGATGGAGACATTGCTGATGGACAGAACATGTACTAGGGAAAGAAGACATCAAAGATTATAGTATATCATTTAGAAGGATATTAAGATATCAGTATGGCATGCATAATTTAAATGGCACTTGAAGTGTTATTCTTGAAAAAAGGAAACAAGTTTAAGCTTGTTTTCAAAATCAGTCCTGTGGTTACTTATCAGAAAAAGTCATGATGTATACAACGTAGAAAAAAACACATTTCGGCCAGTGCCGCGGCTCACTAGACTAATCCTCCGCCTGCGGTGCCAGCACCCCAGGTTCTAGTCCTGGTTGGGGCGCCGGATTCTGTCTTGGTTGCTCCTCTTCCAGTCTAGCTCTCTGCTGTGGCCCGGGAAGGCAGTGGAGGATGGCCCAAGTGCTTGGGCCCTGCACCCCATGGGAGACCAGGAGGAAGCACCTGGCTCCTGCTTCGGATCGGCACAGCACGCCGGTGCAGCGGCCATTTGGGGGGTGAACCAATGGAAGGAAGACCTTTCTCTCTGTCTCTCTCTCTCACTGTCTAACTCTGCTTGTCAAAGCAAAACAAAACAAAAAGACACACATTTCGAATACCTATAGGTCCTTCAAATCCCACATTCAATTTGGCTTTGTCCAGAGTTTAATTCTTCAGGTCTATGAGCCTCATGTAATTGTTTGAACTTGCAGATAATCCACAGATTTGTATTTTGTCTTTGTGTCATCATCCATAAATTACAAACAAAGCATTTGAGAACAAAAAGTGTAATGGCAGTTTTAGCTTATGCTCAATAACTTTTTTTTTTTTGACAGGCAGAGTGGACAGTGAGAGAGAGAGACAGAGAGAAAGGTCTTCCTTTGCCGTTGGTTCACCCTCCAGTGGCCGGCGCGGCCAGGGTGCTGCGGCCGGCAAACCGTGTTGATCCGAAGCCAGAAGCCAGGTGCCTCCCCTGGTCTCCCATGTGGGTGCAGGGCCCAAGGACCTGGGCCATCCTCCACTGCACTCCTGGGCCACAGCAGAGAGCTGGCCTGGAAGAGGGGTAACCCAGATTCTGGCGCCCTGACCGGGACTAGAACCCAGTGTGCCTGTGCCGCAGGCAGAGGATTAGCTTATTGAGCCGTGGCAGGGGCCACTCAATAACCTTTTATAAAATATTCCCAGTCTCTTGTTTCTGAATGCAAAAAGTGACTTTTAAGTCTTAGAATTTAGATGCAAAAAAGGCAAGTTACTTTGCCTATTAGAGCAGAGCTCCTTTGGTGAATCAGAATAAAAGGCCCCTGGGGACAAGAGCTATAAAGGTGTTTCTTACAATTAAAGTGGCGTGTGTGTGTGTGTGTGTGTGTGTGTAATGTATTAATGACAAATAAGTGAAATGTAAACTAAGCTTAAGAAAACAGGACAAAGTGAGGAAAAATAAAGAAAAATAGGGAAGGTGAGGAGAGTCAGCAGAGAGATGGAGATGACCTGGGGGAAGAGGAAAGGACAGAAACTACCGTGTGGATTTAATTTACACCATTAAGAGTGATCCTACTGGAGCCAGCACTGTGGCTTAGTGGGTAGGATTGCCATCTGCTGTGCCGGCATCCTATATGGGCGCTGATTCAAGACCTGGCTGGGCTGGCGCCGCGGCTCACTAGGCTAATCCTCCGCCTAGCGGCGCCAGCACACCGGGTTCTAGTCCCGGTCGGGGCGTCGGATTCTGTCCCGGTTGCCCCCCTTCCAGGCCAGCTCTCTGCTGTGGCCAGGGAGTGCAGTGAGGGTGGCCCAAGTGCTTGGGCCCTGCACCCCATGGGAGACCAGGAGAAGCACCTGGCTCCTGGCTTCAGCAGCGGACATTGGAGGGTGAACCAATGGTAACGGAAGACCTTTCTCTTCTGTCTCTTTCTCTCACTGTCCACTCTGCCTGTAAAAAAAACAAACAAAAAACAAAAGAGACCTGGCTGCTTCACTTCCAATTCTAGCTCTCGGCTGTGGCCTGGGAAAGCATTAGAAGATGGCCCAAATCCTTGGGGGGACCCTGCACCCACGTGGGAGACCTGGAAGAAGCTCCTGGCTTCGGATCAGGGATCGGCGCAGCGCCAGCCTTTGCTACCAGTTGGGGAGTGAACTAGGGGATGCAAGACCTCTCTCTCTCTGTGTAACTCCGACTTTCAAGTAAATAAGTAAATCTTTAAAAAAAAAAAAAAAAAGAATGATCCTACGGCATGCACTGGGGCTTCCCAAATAGACAATGAAAGAGAAAAAGACTCAGAAAAACAGTTGGGGAGACCCATTCATCACATCTTGTCTGCTTTTTCTTTTTTTTTTTTTTTTGAAATAATTTATTTATTTCGGGTCGCAAAACACAGGAGGTTGCAAGGGCAATGCCTATGACCCAATGGTTGCCATCTTCCAGGTCTGCACACCTATACATCAGGCTCACAGTGCCCCAAGCCTTTTCTCCCATCCTAACAGCTGCATATAGGGGACCAGGTGGGAAAGAGCCGAAGATCCGCTACCCTCCCTCCCCACTTAACGATGTGTGAGTTCCCCTCCAGTGAGTGTTCCGACTCACCCCTCTGCATCTGTTCTAGCATGATCATGTGTAGGCCACAGACCAACCACTTCTGCACAGCCCCTAAGAGCTGCGCCTTGCAGGAAGCCCTCCAATAGGAGCAGTGGCTAAGGCCCTCTTTGACCCCAGCTTTCTGAGTCCCAGACTCGCGGGGTGGCGATGGGGGAACAGCAGGGCAGGCTAAGCATGAGGAGTAAAGTCTTTATGGGGCTCAGATCAGAGGTCCATGGGTCTTGAGGACCTCTGTGAATCCATTTATGTTCTTCTCCACGTTGCTTTTGGCCTGTTTCCTATCCACATGAGCTGCTTTTTCTTCTGGTAACGGATCTTGGCCTTCTCCTTTCTCTTTTCTTCCAGCATGGCTGTCACTGCCTGGTACTTCCAGCCAACTTCATCAGCCAAGCTCACCAAGTAAGCAAAGTTCCTGTTAGACTTCAGACATGCAGCCTTAAGGGCCACAGGAACCACCATCCACTTTTTCTTATCTTAGGGCGCCAAGATCCCATCGAGTAGGGTGGCCCAGTCCCGCTTGGGCTTATGGGGCAACATGTCTCGCACAGTTCACCAGAACAGGTGGCTGGGGGTCCAAATGTGGTAGGGGCCCCAGGAGGCGTTGGTGTTCATCTATTTGTGAAGGAAGGCCAGGTGCTTCTACTTGTTTCTCTAGAAATTGTCAGAAATGGTGATGCCTTCACAGGGTGCCACCAGCAATTCCAGCCCTGCAGCTCCCAGCGGTTATTATTTATTAAAACTCATTACATCTTGTCGGCTTTTTAATAAAAGGTGGTGGTTGGTTTGTTGGCTTATTTGCTTGTATTTGTTTGCTTCTTAATGCTGATTTCTATGACAAGTGCATAAAAAAGAAATTGGAAAATGCGATGAAATGAAAACTGAATCGGTTTTAAGCAAGTCAGTCTGGTTTATAGCTGTCATTATCTTTGTGGGGAGTAAGATCCCAAAGAAATCACCTTGAGAGGAAAAACACTTAAGTTCACTCAGGGAAGGATTCTGGAAACTCTACAATGTTTTGGAGTCGTTTTATGCTACTTTAGTTATTTTCAGAGATCTTTTCAAACTCCTGACCCCGCTAAAGTTTTTCTACAAATGTATTTTTTAATTATCTTTATTTTTCTTTATATTTATTTGTATGGAGCATATACTTCCACTGTGACATTTGTCAAAGCAATCCTGGAAATGTACTCTTTTATGCAACTGGAATTTAAAATGTATACTAGGTTAAGAATAATCAGAAAATTACCTAAATTTTCTGATCTCATTTCTATCTTTATTAATTTTCTCTCGTATCAGTCCACAAGTAGATACCGATGCCTTTACAGGCAGTTTGCTCTGGAATAATGAAATGGGATGATATTGATGTGATGGTGGTGATGGGAAGGATTACCAGGGTGGATGGAGAAGTCCTTACTAATATGATGATGTTTAAACTGAGAACTGATAGCCCTACTTTTGTTCCATGGGAGCTAAGGATTACTTTAAAAAACTCTCTGTGTGGTAGTACATTAGGAAGCACTGCCCATCCTGGATCACAGCACTCATAAATGTGAGCTGCTGCCAGTCCTACAAGCAGAATAGAATTATACATGAACACATAAGTACATATATACACACATAGGTTTACAACAATATCTTATGCTCATTGTGGAGGAGCACAAGACAAAGCACACTAAAAACTTAAGAGAGGGGCCAGCGCTGTGTCGTAGTTGGCAAAGCCGCCGCCTGCAGATTAGGCGTCCCATGTGGGCACCGGTTCAAGACCCAGCTGTTCCACTTTCGATCCAGGTCTCTGCTGTGGCCTGGGAAAGCAGTAGAAGATGGCCCAAGCCCTTGGGCCTCTGCACTTGTGTGGGAGGCCCCAAAGAAATTCCTGGTTCCTGGCTTTGGATCAGCGCAGCTCCAGCCATTGTAGTCAACTGGGGAGTGAACCATCGGATGGAAGACCTCTTTCTCTCTCTCTCTCTCTTTCTCTCTCTCTCTCTCTCTCCCTGCCTCTCCTTCT